>NC_048224.1:75534570-75883627 GCF_002007445.2 Ailuropoda melanoleuca | reverse complement strand
GGTGCTGTTTCCCCCCCCCCCCCCCGCCCAGCACCCCCTGGAATCCCTGCCATACTACTTTCTGGCTCTAGGAATTTGACTGTTCTAACTATTCTTACAAGTGGACTCATACAATCTTTATGATTTTATAACTGGCTTATTTCATAGCATATTGTCTTCAAGCTCATCCATGTCATAACAGTCTTTCCTTTTTAAGACTGATTATACTCCATTGTATGGATAGACCACATTTGTTCATTTGTTTTTCTGTTGACGGCTGCGTGGGTTACTTCTGCCTTTCGGCTATTGTGAATAGTGGCTGTGTCCATGAGTGTACAAATATCTTTTCAACTCTCTGCTTTCACCTCTTTTGAGTAGATACCCAGAAGTGGAATTGCTGATCATATGGTAATTCTATGTTTAAATGTGGGGGAACCTCCATACTGTTTTCCATCAGGGCTGCACCATTCTACATTCCCACAAGTAATGCACCCCCTGCAGGTGGACGGGGCCTTGGAAGCAGGAATTAAGAGTGGGTTGATTCTCAGTAGCTTCCAGTAGGTCCTTACAGAAAAAGAGAACAGTATGGTCTTTTGAACTAGTCCTGAGCTGCTCTCAAATGAACTTTCCTTCATGGGAGGAAATTTTAAGGTTTCAGAAAAATAGGAATTTTTTCTTTTTCTGTGCTTTGCACAGCAACTGGTAAACTAAGATATATAGAGAGAAATAGATACATAGAGAGAAATAGATATATATAGAGAGATAGGTATATAGATATATATGAATATAAGATTATATATACAGATCTATCTTCTTATATAAGATTATACTGTATATTATATCTATCTATCTACATTAACATGGAAACATCACTTACAACCAAATGAATAAAATTTGACTAAAAAAGAGCATGTATCCGATGGAATTAGGGCTGTGTGTACCCAACAAAGAAGCTCTAGATGCTGGTGTTAATCCAATTAGCTTTGAGTCAGAGCAAAGAATTAGTGGCAGCGCTGGATCTGCTGGTCGTATGGATACGAATGGCCAGCGCTCTCCTAGCCTGGATCATTGGCCTAAGCAGAGTAGCAAGGTATTGGCATCTACAGGAATATTCCTATAATGCTCGCTGAAAGACAGTTGTGTGTATTTGTTCTTAAAAATTATTAGTGGTCACCTGGGTGGCTCAGTTGGTTAAGTGGCTGCCGTTGGCTCAGGTCATGATCCCAGGGTCCTGGGATTGAGCCCCATGTTGGGCTCCTTGGTCAGTGGGGAGCCTGCTTCTCCTTCTGCCTGCCACTCGCCCTGCTTCTGCTTGCTCTCTCCCCTCCCCCCATGTCAAATAAATAAATAAAATCTTTAAAAAAATTATTAGCATTCTGAATGACACATTCATGAAATACCTACCGTGTGTTGAGGACACTGCTAGGTTTAGAATGATAACAAACTGCACCGGTGACTTAAGACCTGGTTATGTGATACAAAGGAACCTGCTGGTTTCATGTCAAAGCAACCTAAGATGTGACTTATATTAGCGGTCAGCAAACTCTTTCTGGAAAGAGTCAGATAGAAGATATTTTAGGCTTTCTGAGCAATATGGTCTCTGAGGTAGCTACTCGACGTGGCCATTGCAGCGCAAAATAGACTGTAGGGAAACAAATGAGCGTGGCACTGTCTATGAATTCTTAAATTATGCATTCATACAATTTGCATGTTCATTTCCTCTTTTACAAAATGTTTGCTCCTGGAATTCTTATAGTTTCATTGTTAGTGAAAGTGGTTTCTTTTTTTTTTTTTTTTTCCTCACAACCCTGTATTTTAAATTCTCAAAACCTGGCACTTCACGGCATTATTCCTTTGAATGTCTTTAGTTCTGTAATTTTACACACCCCCTTATATTCTAAATTTAATTCATTTTAAAAGGTCTTTACAGAAAAGGACCCATAATAATTCCCAATTATCTTCTCATAATTTAATACAACAGGATTTTACTGCATTCTAAAAAGTATTTCTTAATTTAAAAAAGACTGTTTTCCCCAAGTTTAACTTTGTAAAACAGTAGCCATAATTTAACTGTTTTCTAGTTCTAGAAGTATTTTCGTATCTTAAAAAGAAAAAGGTTTTTTTTCCAAGTTGTTATAATGCTGCAGTTATAATTTAACTGTCTCATGGTTCTGGAAACACTTGGAACATCGAAGTTTTAAGGTTATCATTGACTAGAACATGCCAAAAATTTAGTGACCTTCCACTTCTCAGCATAAAACCAATTCCTAACAATGACAATCTTCCTGTTCATAAACCTGCCTAAAACGAAGCTTCCGGTTGGTATCCTACCCTACCAAAACATTCAGTAAGAGCATCAAATAAATTGTAAAAATTAATGATATTTTCATTGTTCCCCACTATTCTAACTATAGAGGCCCTTCAACCTGGTGATAAACATGCATTTTATCTTTAGGACCTTGGGCATAGTAGGTCTGCAGTAAACATTTGCCTTCCCAGTTTGTCTATTGCATGTGGTCCTCTCTAAATCATGAATCGAAAGAGCTAAAAGAGGCATTGGTGCCACTCACTTAGTATAATCCCTCTTTGGAGAAGACAAAATGGCAGTCAAGAGACATCAGGATCCCACAAGAGTGATTCAGAGTGAGGATTAAGACAATCCAGTTCTGATTCACCTCGATCCAGGGTCTTGTCCATTACCCACTTGTTCTTGGGGAATTGTCATGACTTGTTCTCTCCCTGCTTCTGTCTTAGAAGTCAAGGAGGTATCCCATAAAGACTTTCCTGTCCTTAATACTCTATCCTGCATACATAATGTAAAACAACTGGCTAACAATGAACAAAGCAGAAAAGAAGAGTCTAGATAACCCAGGGTCTGCACAATTCTCATACAATGAAGAATTGGTCTTTGCGGCCTAAGAGCTAACTGGCACAAATGCAAAAGGAGTAAGAGCCATGCGTTTGCCTTTCAGGTTAGTACAACATTTATAATACTTTAATAAAATCTTCTAGGCTCTAGAGTTTGTCTCTAAAGCTCTCTAGAACTTAATAATAGAAAAATGGAGCCATTAACAGTTGATGTTACTTAAAAAAAATCTTCAGGTTAAAGTTTAACAATAGTGTTATGTTTTGAACCCTCCTTCTTATCCTTTTAGTCAAAATGAGACAAGTGTGTTTTGTGGGAAATGTTGACGTTTTCTGTATTTTTGTGTGCATAAAGGATATACACCTGTATTGCTTTGCTAGGGCTATGGTAACAAAGTACCATGAAGTGGAGGGGCTTAAACAACCAAAATTTATTGTCTCACAGTTCTGGAGGCTAGAAGTCTGAAATCAAGGTTTCAGCAGGATTGATTCTTTCTGAGGGCTGTGAGGGAGAATGTGTTCCATGCCTCGCTCCTGGTTTCTGGTGGTTTGCTAACAATCTTTGGCATTCTTTGGCTTCTAGAAACATCACCCTGATCTCTGCCTTCATCATCACATGGTGTTCTTCCTACGTGCATGTCTGTCTCCAAATGTCCCCTTCTTATAATGCCAACAGTCATATTAGATTAGAGGCCCACCCCATTCCAGCATGACCTCATCTTAACTAATTACATCTCCAATGACCATAATTTCCAAATAAGGTCACATTTTGAGGTACTGGGAATTAGGATTTCAACATATGAGTTTAGGAGGGAGGCACAGTTTAAACCATAGCAACACCCCTCACTGAAATATTGTAGAAAATAACTACTTCGTTCCCTGTAAAGGTTCATACAAAGACATTTCTTAAGCTCAAAACATATTGTTAACAGTTCATATGTTTGGACACTGCAGGGCAGTATAACACTACAAATAATGAAGAAAGTTTCCAGCTCAGTTACTTTAGAAATTAAATTATGATGGCTTTGTTTAAATACATTTAATGAGAATAACTATTGTGTATGGTGATTTTAACCTATTTATATCTGACGAGACCTCATAATAGGGGCGGATTTCAACCTTGAAGTTGTCTAAATGACACACAAGGAGAGGACCTCAATGTTGAGATTCCTGTTGAACGGTTATGCCTCTTTTATGGTTTTAAAGCTATAAATGGCTGCTCTTCGTAGCAGTTCATGCTTAGATTTCATTTCCCTTAACATCAAGGAAGTTATGATTGGCATGGACAAATGTTTCAGCATGGAGGGAATGTTCAGTCATCTACTTGTCAGGCACTTGAAAAGAATATGATTTTCAGAGGATGTAAGGAGATAGCTTATTTTAACAGAGTTATTGCATTGTATTCTTCACATATGAAAGAAAAATGGATAATACACAAAGGGAAAGAAAATGTTCTTTTCATGCACTTTGGTTAGTGTTGATTGCGATTCTAATGTCTTACGGTTGTCTAAAGTCTGACAGCCATTAAATGGAATAATTTTCAGCAGAAACACAGTACAAGGAAGGACAAATGAGAAAGTGCTGATTTATTCTGCCTTCTATTCCGTGATCATTGACTTTTCTGAGTAGAATCTTGGAAGTTTATGCTTCAGCGACATTAACTTAAGGCCTATGTACTGTTTTTTGCCTTTTACTGAACACTTCCTCTGCCTGACACATGACCGTACATTATCTCAGCGAATTCTTTCTGCCCTCCTGGGAGGTGGCTACATTACCCTCATTCTCCCTATGAAGCAAAGGAGGCTTCCAAATGTTGAGTAATTGACCCTAGTCACCCAGCCAGTAATTAATGGAATTGAGAATTAAACCTGACATTCTCTGATTCCAGAGCTACTATGCAAAGCTATTCAAGGCCACTATAGTCGATGAAAGCCACTATTGTATGCTCTTCTGTATTGGGGCATTGTTAAATGAGAATTAGAACATTAGAAAGTGTAAACATGAGTATGTTCTCATCCAAACATTGAGAGTATCTCCCTGTGCTAGTATAAATGGGCCTAACCCTTTATATGCCGCTAAGGATCTTCAGAGCTAATCATCACACTTGGGGAGAAGGCCAGCAATGTTAGACAAGTTTGTGAAAGGGAGGAAGAATCATGTTGACTTACTCTTGACTTGTGAGAAACCTAATAAATAGGGGCACCGGGTGGCTTAGTCGTTAAGCGTCTGCCTTTGGCTCAGGGCATGATCCCAGCGATCTGGGATTGAGCCCCATATCAGGCTCGTCTGCTGGGAGCCTGCTTCTTCCTCTCCCACTCCCCCTGCGTGTGTTCCCTCTCTCACTGGCTGTCTCTCTCTCTGTCAAATAAATAAATAAAATCTTTAAAAAAAAAAAGAAACCTAATAAAAACTAACCATTAGAAATATATGTGAAAAGCCTTGAGTTTTTCCTCTCACTTTGATGTCGTAGGCCCCAAATCTATTTCCCTGGATGGCTGAGTTTTATTTACTCTGCCCCTTTCCAGCTAGAGCTAACATTTCTGATAGTTTTTAGTAGCCATGTTGTTTTTCGCAATTGGGCAGAGCAGATGTGATCAAAAAGAAAACTACTGCTTATGATTGATTTTCTTTCTTTCTTTCTTTCTTTCTTTCTTTCTTTCTTTCTTTCTTTTCTTTCCCTTCCTTTCCTTTCCTTTCCTTTCCTTTCCTTTCCTTTCCTTTCCTTTTCTTTTCTTTTCTTTCTTTCTTTTTTAAAGAGTTCTTTCATTTTTAAGATGAAGCTGGTGGCTATTGAAACCACGATTAGACCTTGTAGCCGGGAGATGACCTAAGGGGTGGGAGAGAGAAGTGAAATGTGCTTCTGCTCTTCATTACAGGGAGTTAATTTGGTTCCATCTTGATTGAGCTGGTAACATTTGGTCTGAAATTTCATGTTACTGATTCGCCATCCTGTCTATTTCACTCCTCTTCTCTCCCAGAAAGGGGGAAGGGAGACAGTTGAAGAGAGAGGAAGGACACAAAAAGCAAGTTCAGCTGACAAATCCACCCTTTGCCTAAGACAGCCGCGTAAGCGCATGTGGACATGCCCACAGTGTGCTTGCACGCACACACACACAAGACAAGTTGTATTGTGTCTTTCACAGGCTCTAATTTTCAAGACATGTTGGGTCTTAACTATGTCCTACCCTGCCTTTGGGAATTATAAGAGTTAGAGTCTATCGGGAAGCCTGGTTGCCTTGCTTAGGATTTGGGCACAGCCATGGAGACCAGCCGTGAGCACATTAACCATGGCTAATGGCCACTTAGTGTGGAATTCTCCCCCAGAGATTGCAAACTGCCTGTCCACAGGTTGAATCAAGGACACAGGTGTGTTTTATTTGGAGTGCACACGTTTTTTAATAAAAAAAATGAATTTATTGCTAACTTTTAAAAATCAGGGACTTTCAAATAAAAATCCAGTTTCACTTTTTCTTAAAAACTCAAGCAGTCTAGCAGCCCTGGGCTTGCTTTGCTGCATGACAAGTGTCAAGTAACTGTTGCTGCCCCATTTAGGTGAAGGGAGGCTTCCAGTTTATTACATTCCCCACGAATTTCCTATTGTCTGCCTATGTTAATTACCATTTATCGCCCCATTTGCACTGTGTTTTATTATGCCTGGCCCACTTCACTGTTTATGTTACCTTCCAGTCCTCTGTTGGCATTTGAAGTCTTTATGCTTTGCATTTATAGCTCATGCACTGTGGGGAAATGGCAACCAGCCCTGTATTATTCACTCAACTCTAAATTTAGATTAAAAAAAAGAATTATGGAAACTCTAATATACGTGGTATAAGATGAAGACAGAGAAGAAATATTGGCCTACGGTGTTTTGGTCACCATCTGTAATTTTCTAAAAGACCACCGAGTAAGGAATATCTTTAAGTATATATTCACAGTTGTATAACCCCTATCAGCATGCATTTATAAAAACAGTATTTTAAACCAAGCCTTCAGTTTGGATCGTAAAACTTTTTATCTTACCACTGCCATCTCTCTCTCTCAGCCTTTTATTAGCTGTGCCTGGATCTTAATACAATTATACAAAAATGGTATTATTATTCAGACAATTCCAGGGAATGTTTTTATTGGCAATTTTAAAAGCCGACTTACTCTAAAGCATATTTTTGGAAGAAGTACTTTTCTCTGGTAATATTTTTGATGCTATATAAATGTTTTTATTAGCTTACATTTGAGTTTGAGTAAAGAAAAAAAAGTAATTTTTTTCATTTACTAGTTTTAGAATGTAATTTTAGGTTGCATTTGTACTAAATACTCCTGGGATTGTTATTCTCAATTAGAAGTGGTTAAACGTCTGATGAATAGAACCCTGACCAATACTGAACACCCAGGAGGCAAAAAGCTTTGTCCTCAGCTTATTTAAGGAAAAAAAAAAATTAGCAAAGTTTTGTGAGGGCTCCCAGCATGGAGGTGGTGATGGTGACAGTGGCCATGGTGTTGCTGGTCAGGGGGCAGTGCTGATGCTCAGGGAGGTGACGGTGATGGTAGTAACAGCCATTTCAGAGATTTTAGCTTTGCAGGAGTGTCATTAGAAAACATCGTTTACTTGAGAAGACTAGTTTGACTCATATTTTTAAAAATCCCTTTTAATGTCAAGCCATATATCCAGGCAAGTAGATTGGAAATAGAAATAGAAATATTTAAAACAACGGATTCCATATTTCAGTGTCAAGCAACATTTACAAATGTTCCTGGCAGACACATCCTTCCATAGCTTTGGGAATATCATTTTTTGCCTGCAACCGTAAGCGACAAGCCAGTCTGGAAGAACAGAAAAGACAGAACGGTTATCTTTATGTGTTTAGCTCTCAAACAGATAGCCATTCTTTGGATTGTGAATTTTCTTGCAAAACTTTTTAACAACCAGGTTTCACCACAGGGTCCTGGTGAGGAATCGACATAATGATGTGAGTCAAGTGGCTTCAGGGCTTGGCACGTTGTAGGTCTTGGCGCTGGCCTCAGGCTCCTTGGAAAATATCAGAGGGGACAGTCACAGCACTGTGATTCACTGGTCACGTGCAAGTTGAGTAAGGGTTAACAAAATTGCAAGATAGCAACTGGTTGCTTTAAGGATGTTTTCAACTCCTGATCCAGAGAAACTGTATCTGAGCGTGTTGGCCTGACACAGGTTTTGTGGGTTGCGTTTATTTTTCTGGGTTTGAAGCCCAACCTTTGTAATGCACGTGTCCTGACTTTACTTGCACGCCAAGAACCCCAACGCATGCCTTCCATGAGCTAGTGTTTTAGTGCCTCCTTTTCTCTAAGGAAAGCATGTTCTGTCAGAGTATGTTCCACAACGTGCTGCACTACCTAGCTGCATGTTCATGGAGACCAGCCTCTGAGAACATGAGCAACGAGTGAATGGACTTTACATTTCATAATTGTTGTTGTTGTTTTTAAATTAACACAGCAAATTAAATTACTTTCATTTCAAAAGAGGACATTTTCCTTTTCCTATTTTTTAAGCAACAGCATATTATTTTAGTGTTAACTACTAGCCATTTCTGAATTTCAACAGTATTATTTGCTTTTGCAAAAAAAAAAAAGTCTTAGAGCTTCAAACTTGTGAAAAATAGTTTGAGGATCTTTATTTTCCTCTCTCTCTTATTATTATTTGAGTAATTTATTTCGTTCCTTAATGGCTTTATCTTTCTCTGGGCGAGAACCAGAGTTTCTTTAAGAGATTTTTCTTCATCAGAAATTTCTTGTTAGAGGAGCAGTTGTAGAATAAATAATCATGTGCATAAGTTTATCATCAAAGAAATGAAAAGGTGATAAAGTAAAGGAAGAGTGGAGAATGTATTTTTAATGACAATAACATGACAACACATTCCTGATATTTGGCAATAAAACAAATTATAGACATATTTTAAAATCAGAAGTTTATAGAATAGAACAGAAAAATTCACAGTGGTTGACTTATAATATCATGTGCATAACAATGCTCAGTGCTAAGAGTGGAGAAAAGAAGCCAAGTATGGAATGAAATTGGAAGACAAGCCTCATCAAAATTAGGTTTTGGCAGGATGAGGAGGCCCCCATGGGCCAAGTTTTAACTGAAAGTTAATTATAATGGTCACATTATGAATACTGCAGAAAGAAGGAGGTTATTGACTCTGGTGCTTTAGAGGCACGGATGACTGGATTTTTTTAAACACAGGTATAAGCATTTCTTTTTGGTAAAGAGCATCTCCTTAAACCTGAACCTTTCAGTCTGTCCCCTTTAACTGGTATCAAGAAGAAGGAGAAATTACGAATAAGTATTTAAAAAAGAAAGAACATTAAAACAGAAAGGGTATGCTGTACTCAGTGATTCCAGTAAATGGACTGAATTTCTTGGCCTTTACTTCTGTGATCCTAATTTCACTTAAAGTACCTAATTTCATTAGGTAGGTGATGGTAAAATATTTTAGTGTTTCAAGCAAGGAGAGGCACCTGATAGGGACACAATGACTTGTGTGGCATCAAAAAAATGAGGCCGTAGCTGCAGAGATATTCCATTTTGTTGGTAGAGGGCGCTCTTGTAAAGAAAATATAGCGACTGCTGGCAATCTCGCCCGGCGCCGTGATGTCAGCGTCGCCATGGAGACCTCATTCCTGTGAGGGGGACTGGATTCCACAGTCCTGCTTTGGAAATGTGTAAATAGCAGATGCCTTTATTGCCTTTGTTTGAATCTCTGTCCTTGCGCAGCAGCTCAAGCCGGAAGCTCAGAGGAGGGAAAGTCCATACTTGTCTGTAGTGGCTTTTTACTCCCAGGAAGCAGCTCAGTCTCCTGGGACAAGTGTGCGTAATGACAAGTTAACGGAAAAGATATAAATTCAGGTTTCACATAAAAAAAGTTAGAAAGCCAAATATGTTTTCTTAGGATCAAAGAAATAATTCAAACTTCCTTTTTAAAAATTTTGTTAGACATGATTAATGTACAATATGATAACTATTATTAAAATGCTTTTATTAACTGAAATTTATAATACACAAATGTAAGGGTACATATTTCTATGCTTGGAATAGATTTGTTTTCCTGTAGCTTGGTAGTTAAGAGCCTGCTTTTGAATTATTTCAAATTTCTACACATCTTTAGTTGAATCTGGCTAAGTTGTTTTTTAAATTTGTACAATTGGGATACAAATAACATCTAACTATTGTCAATAGAGTCTGTCTCCTTTACAGCAGAGAGGGTTCAATGCAAAAATGTATATTGAGGATTACATGCAATAATGTATATAACTATTCTTTTTAAAAAATATTTTATTTATTTTTTTGAGAGCAAGAGAGAGAGAAAGCGGGAGCAGGGGGAGGGTCAGCGAGAGAGGGAGAGAGAGAAGCGGACTCCCCACTAAGCACAGAGCCCAAGTTGGGGCTCTACCCCAGGACCCTGAGGTCATGACCTGAGCCACAGTCAGAAGCTTAACCAACTGAGCCACCCAGGCGCCCCTGTAGAGCTCTTCTTGTTGATCTTATCACACCAAGAAGAATTTTCGTATTTTCTTTACATCTTCATCATATAAATTACTGTGATAAAACATATTAGAACCAACATAGAAACTGATAACCAAGAGAACTTAAGGAACTGTTCCATGTTTATACAATGTTTATGTCAAATCTAGGCTCAGAACTCAGGTATCCTGATCCTTAAAGGGCTTTTTCCAGCACATCTGGCAGTTATAACTACCCATGTTTTTTGAGGCACAGTGGGTGTGGCATTATGCTAAGCACCATCGGAGATAAACTCTGATACAATAAATGGGATGTCTTTATTTGGGGTTTTCATGTAATAATCAAAGAGTTTCATACCAAAGCCCTGGGTAAGAACTGCAAATTAATTGATAGAATATTAAGCATTATATGCCATAAACTGATTACCTCCTGTATGAACTACATATAATACACAAAAAGTTTCTTTTCTAGCGTAGGGACGTTTTGACAGGGATGGTTTTCTCAGAGGAATACAAATTTCTGAGGGCCACAAAACTAAAAATTGTGACAGATCCCAAGGGGTCCTGAATTCAGACATGGTTTATAGAAGCAGGCCTGTGGTAGCATGTGACCATACTCGTTACTGAAATGCACAGCATCATTTCAGTGAAAGCCTGATGGAAAGCATGGACCGTATCCATGCTTCCTGTTTGCAACTTCTTCCAGCCTTGCACCATTTCTCTGCTAATTCGAAGTACGCTTTTCACCAAAATAATTATACTAGTAGAATTCCTATTTCCTAAATGAGAAGGGGCACCTATATGCTGTATTTTATCCAAATTCACTTAGGAAAGAAGCCTGTTGGTATAGTGCCCAGGAGCTACATTCTATGTTTTATTTTTTATCTGTTTATAATAGGTATACTTTTGGCTTATAACTTATGTGGAAGTAAAAATGCATTTGACTAATAAAAATAATAGAATATATTGAGGACTTGTTCTCTTTTGATTCACAGTTTTAACTCATCTAATCTTTAAAGCAACCAGGATGATGAACATATTTGATATGAGGCACAAAGAGATGAACATCAAAGTGGCAGAGTTGGGTTAATTCGGAACCTGGGCTTTGATAACAGGGTACGCTCTTGGGAAATTGTGCCAGAGCAGAGATGTCTGTGTGGGGCTGAAGAATCCCACCCAACAGGAGGCACTACCTCTGCTCTGACTAAATGCAAGATCGTTAGAAATAGGATGTGTTTCAGGATAGCTGACTGGGATTTCCTGACTTGCCCACATCAGAGGTGGTCACGGTGCAAAGACTGCAACTCAGCCATCTGACTCCACGCCCATGACATAGCCCACTGATAGATAATGCAGTTTACTTTCTGCTGAATTACTAATTCACAACGGTGTGTTGGGAATTCCTTGGAGTGTAAGTCTATACACATATGTATGGGAAAAGAAGAGATGAAGAACGAGGGCAGTTGTATTCTCAAGGCCTAGCACAGTGGCTAATAAATAATATGTGTTTAATAAACAGTTATTGAATGATGACTAGGGGTTCAGGGAAGGTATAGATCACTTTTCATTGAAGTGGATAGAGAAGGTAAGGCTTGAATCTTCAACTGAGCCTTGAGTCATAAGAGAGATTTGAATAGGCAAAGAATTAGGTAGGAGGGGATACCAAATAGGAAAAAAAATCATACCAAAACTCATGCAAATAGGAAAGAAGAAGCTCTTTTCTGAGAAGAATATGTAAAGCAGATAAATTTTGGGTTAGACCGTCATCCTTGCATTTGTCCTTATATCCATCCATGCATGCATGCATCCAAACATCTAATCATCCATCCATTCATCCATCCATCCATCCAATCATCCATACATCCAAACATCCAATCATCCATCCACACATCAACCATCCAACCAACCATCCATGCATCCATGCATCCATCCATCCATCCATCCATCCATCCATCCATCCATCCATCTGATAAATGCTTATTAAGTATCAGGTACATGGCAAGATATCATAGACTTTGAAAAGTCGATTGGAACCAGATGGAATGCCAGACTCAGAAGATGAACTTTAACTTGATGATGGTAAGCCATTGACGTTTTTCTGAGTCATGAAGAGAGATTTGGAAGTTTAAAAGAAAGAATAGATTAGCAGAATTAAACAGGATGGATGGGAGAGAAAGGAGGTAAGAGTGAGAAAATCCACCAGAGGGAAATGCCAGGGTCTACAGGTAGGTGGATAAGCTCTGGACTGACGTGGTAATGGGAGTAAAGAGAAGGAGGACAGGAAAAGGCCTGGGTCTGAGAGATGTTAATCCATAAATGGAATTTGTTTTTTTCAGCTGGTGATCACACTGAATTTTGAAAGCCTCAAATTTAAAAAGGAATAACACTGTATAGATATATAAAATCAGATATTTATGCAAAACATTAATAATCCTTTGATATTAGAGTGTCCAGTAATGCCAATGGAAAATCCTCACAGTATATTGGCCTACAGAAGAGGGTTATACATCTTTTTCTGTTACTTTTTTTTTGTTAGATGGAATACGTTACAGCCACCCCTAGATCAATGATAGAGAGTGAAAGCATGGATAATTGAAATGCATAGATTATCCCAAATCCATCTTTATCATAACCTTGTGTTTAAGCCTCCTTTTCTATCAAATCTTTTATCAAGGCTTCTAACAAGGAGCAGTTTTATGACTTAGAATTTGATCTACTGACCGTACGTACCTTCTGTGGTGGGAGGTTGTGAGCAGGGAAATGGCTAAATGATGCCAGAGCAGAGAGCACAGAAGACATGAGACTTTCTAATAGTCCAACAAATTCTTTAATTTTAGTCACTGAAGATTGAGAGGTAAGTGAATACATGTTGCTGGGCACTGAAATGACTTTTCCCTGTCTTTTTGTGCTGGGCGATGACAGTTACTTTTCTTTAACAATCGCTGCATTCCTTTTATGTTCTTGGAATCCTGGCGTTGGAAACGACATCAAAAGTTCATCATGTTTCATTTCCCACTTGCCAAAAGAATTAAACCTAAACTGTCCAAGCTGGATCATTGGCTGTTCTGTTCTTTGAGCGTCGGCCTTAGAGAAGGGTCATGGGAATAAGATGGAAGGGAGTTAGCTGGCAACCTGCTTATCGTGTGCTGTAGTTTTAATGCTAGTTATCTGCCTGCTTAGGAATAGCATAAAACATGCGCACATAGATGAATGTGATGTGTTTGGCAATCTGATGTTCTAGAATACAAATGATGGGAATATGTGGAATGAAAGGACAATTTCCTTTGGAAAACAGTATTTTTCATCTATTAGAGATTTGTCATCATAATGTTTGGCACACAGCGTACCCCAGAGCGGGCCCACCATAAATGTTTATCAGCTAGAGAAATATGGCTGCCCAGGAGAGCGTGTAACGTTACTTTCCATTGTGTGTTTCCTGAGTTCTTTTCACCTCTGGCCGTCAGTGCAGAACCAAAGGGAGCCCCGTCATGCATTAGTTCATATGATGCTGTATGAAGAAGAGAGTTCCAGAATCAAACAAGGTTGGGAAATACTGTATTTTCTATCTCCTCTATGGAGCTGTGATGTACATGAGCCCATGAAGGGTTTTGCAAGGACCAAAATAAAGCAACCTGTTTATATTGGATGAACTCAGTGTTTACCAAATCTACTTGACCATAGAACACCCCCTTTATTTTATTTTATTTATTTATTTATTTTGCACAAAACATATTGAACATTCACACTCTAAGAAATACTGCCTTTTAAGGTTTATTGTTCACATTTTTGCCTGAGGGAGAGACCATGTTTTATTCATTTTTGTGTGTATATGTTCTATGTTAACTGGCATATAGTAGGCTCAAAAAAGACTTACGTGTGTAAGATGAAAATGGCCTGTACAGGGTTGGTTGGGATGACATCAACCGCTGATCACAAAGGCTGGGGTGGGGTGCTTGTCGAGAAGATAAAGATGAACAGGGTCATAGTTGCGATCAGACAGAAAGGGAGGAGTGAATTGGAGTGGGTTCTGAATTCAAATTCTGTTGTTTTGTTTTGTTTTAAAGATTTTATTTATTTATTAAAGAGAGAGAGCATAAGCAGGGGGAGCAAGGGAGAGAGAAACAGGGTCCCCACTGAGCAGGGAGCCTGATGTGGGGCTCGGTCCCAGGACCGTGGGATCATGACCTAAGCCGAAAGCTGACACTTCACCGACTAAGCCATGCAGGAGCCCACAAAGATCCTGTTTTTACCCCAAGTAGAAGACTGGAGCTTCTGACACCACTCTTGAAGATCCTTAGTCCATTTTCCTTGATCATTAGGATGTCTCTCTTAAATCACCTATATTTTCAAGCTTTTCAGAAACGTGTCATAGATGTACCTCACTTATACTTAATGTTCATTATCAAACTGTTCTAGAAATGTCATTCTTAAAATTTCAGCCAAGCAGTTATTTGGAAATGAGAGCTTATTTGGAAAAACTGTCTGAAGGCTACACATCATTGTATTTGGGGCCTCTGAGTAATGCTGTGCTCTCCCAACTTACTACTGTAAGTCTTACAGTACCTTTGATGTGTCAGGGCAGTGCCACCAAGCATTGAAAGAGAGCAGAACCCCAGAGATGCCCTGCAGATTACTGCAAACAAATGAGGGAGGATCTGATAGTAAACCCAGGCCAGAAGGATCTAACCCTTCAGGGGAGGGAGGTTGTCTGTGGGCCTCAGATATTCTATTTCATACAGCTCTGAGTGGGTGCCTTCAATTGGCTGCTTCATGATGTGCTCCAAGCAAAGGAAATTGAAAATAGATAGAAATCAGCAGTGTTCCCAGTGCCTTCTGTTGGCATCATACATATTGTGAACAAAATATTACAGCACATATCCAGTGACAGAGAGCAGTATGCTGGAAATTATTCCTTTTGAACACATGTACTTGAAAAACGACATTTAGCTCTCTTAAAGTTCTTATTGGAGAATAAGTTGAATAAATACCAAAAGGTGGTTTTGAAACTTTCCTTTGCATAGCTTCAAGAAGCCGGGCAGCACAGGAGTTTTCAAGGTTACCATAACTTGAGTGGTGGGCATACCCGGTCTCTGTGTCTGAATCTCAGAAATACCTATTCTATTACTCCTTTTACGAGGCCTTCTTCTTTTGTTTCAACTAGAGGTAGAATGGGTCTAAAGGAGATCATTATATTTGTATTATGATACAGATCATTTCCTCCAGGAGTTACCCCAAACAGTGATCACTGTGTGTATATTATGTTTGTTGCTAAAATCATACGCTGGCTTTTATTGCTATCGAGGAATATTACGTTCAAATGATTAAAGGGGTGCTCTTTCCCCACATGTCCCTGCATCTACTCTATTATGAAAGTAGAGGGCTCTTACCTCATAGCCTATTGATATGTCAAGTAATAAACATGACAGTTACTGGTTCTATTTTCCTTATCCCGTCTTCCTGCATAACTGAAATGTAACATGTTTCTTACTAGTAACAGATGCTGGAAACCTTCTTTTGAAATTCCTCTGGAGAAGCTGTCCTGTTGATTCCATTAGACGTGGGAAGTGGCTTTATGCAGATGTCTACTTGCAGGGATGCAATGTTGTAATCGCTGTTCTGCTGACCCCTTGCTGAGTGCCATGCTTTTCTCTTGTAGGTGATGTGCCTTCAGGACTTTTTTGGTGACGATGACATTTTTATTGCATGTGGACCGGAGAAGTTCCGTTACCAGGATGATTTCTTGCTAGATGAAAGTGGTAAGGAAAAAAAAAGTTCAAAACCAGGGGAAATTTGAGGCAGCTTTCCAAAATGAGCCGCACCAGGCCAAGATTATGTCAACCCCAAAGCTACCAAATCAGTTTCAGATCCTCACCCAGCATGTCTTTTCCATATCTTGAATTTCTTTGATTTTTTTATATAGAAAACAGATGAAATGATAATTGGAAAGGTTAAATCATTCAGAAGAGTAAATTACCAATGGCTAATTTATAACCACTTAATAACTAAATTGATGTTTTATAGAAAACCATGATGCAGGTTTCTACATTTTTAATTCTCTATTTTTGCCAACATGTGTAGTAGAGAGATTTGTAATCATAAAATTATTGAGTGTGTTTCTAGGTGGAGCTTTCACTAGCCTCCCCTGGTTCCTAACTGGGAGGGAGACTGGCCTGGCATCTCCTTTCCTTTAACTACCACAGTATTTGTATGTCATTAGCGTCTGTGAGGGACCAAAAAGGAGGAGGGTAGCGTGCTTCGATTCAAATTGAAATGTGATTGTTTGCAGCAGATGAGGAAGAGACAGTTGATTAAGAGGGAAAGACATGTCTCAGGAAATGATTATGAAAGGTTGTGACTTAAAGATCTTTTTCTGATGCTATTAGTCATTTTAGAATCTTACCAGCATCACAGGAAAGATTATTGCACTGACAGAAGAGACCTCTCCTTAGTCATATTACTTCTGATTTAATTAGGGGAATATCACATATTTATGGACAATTCAGACACTAGATAGTTGGAAATGCTTTTTGAAGTGGTAATGAATTTTCTGCTTAAATGCATGCAGAAACAAATTAGTGAGCTTTTGACGAAGGGGATGGGAAATACTTGAGCACTGACAGGATAGGATAAGTGATGTGATGTAGGGATCCCACTCCCCCACTGCTGATGCACGTTCACAGAGTGTCTGTATTAATACATATATATGCATATCATCTATATGCATTTAAACAATTATTTCATCGTTTAAAAATGACTTAGTGTGTGTGGGGAAGGATAGGAATAAGAGAGATTGCCCCTGTGTGGTGAAAACTTCAAATGCCAGATGAAAGTACGTATATGATATAATATGTTAGATAGATAGATAGATAATATGATGGAGGTGTCATTTGAAGAGATTTAAGTTATTTTGGTTCACAGAACCTAACTGGAAGATACCTCTTTCTCTCTAAATAAGTTTTCTCTAAGTACATTCCACCTTTATCTCTGGTCGATGTACCCTTTGGGGGCAAAGATTTATGTAAATACACCAGGCACAGGGAATCCTCAGTGAGGGCTCTCCCCACCCCACCCCTTCCTTCTACAGGATGAAACAGCCTTGCCGTTGTGTCAAACAAGAGAATGTTAGGAGTCAGGCGGGAACGCACAGCACGGTTTTGAGAAAAATATACCACCTTGAATTTCAATTTAAAGAAAATAGCTACTTCTGATAGAATAGTCTGAAAGTACAGATGCGTTCTGAAATGGGAGTTTCATTTGTGGCTTTGATGGAAAACAACCTGTCAAATTCCATCTGGAATACAGTTCAGTTTCAAATCAGCACTGTTGACCTGGGGCTGCCAAGGCCTCTGATCCAGCCTCCAGGTAGACTTGGGGCCTCTCCTCAACCTAGCGCTCCCCGCCCCCACGTGAGGCCTCTGGGCTGGGCTTTCCCTTCCCTACACTGTGGTCTCACACCAGACACGGCAGCCTGTCCTATTCTCCGGCGACAGCAGGCAGACAGACTTTCTGGAAAGTACAACAGAAAAAAATACCAAAAAATCCATTGTGATTTCCCTTGAGAATCCTTTCTCATTAAAAAGAATGCAGGCAGATAGACAGACAGATGGAGCACGTGCATACACATGCATCAAAACACCTTGCCCACGTGAATGGTTTGGCACTTGGAAAGTCCACTTCAAACTATTTCAGTGGGAAAGTGAGAACTTCACGTTCTTACCCCTGACGAATATACCCTAACCGTTTCTTGGTGTGAAATCCATTTGCTGAGTAACAGTGTCCTCCCCCATCCTGAGAGAAGCACGTGGATTGGGGGAAGGGGTAGAAAAAGAATCTAAATTGAGATTTTACTTCCTTGGATGAACTTACTCTGAGACTAAATTCACACATTGACAACTGCAATTTCCCTGTTGCCTGTACAGCATGTTCTAGTGCTAATGTATTAAAATTTGAATCTTTTTTTAAGTGCTCTGAGATGATTTATCCCAGCTTATCTGTATTTGCTAAATGGTATTTGCACATTGAGGCTTCATTTGGCCTGTTCCATAGTAGCTTCCTAAAAGGAGGATCAGCGGGGGGTACAGACATCTTCAGAATTAATACTCAGGCAGGACTGTGCTTGATCTAATGGCATCAAGAAGTGACCTTCTGCCACAACGCAGCACTTTAATTTTATCTTTCAAAATTAGCCCAGCTCCCAAAATGCCCAGAATTAGCAATAATCCATCCCCTTAATGACTGCTGGGAAAGCTCCAGCAGACGCTCATAAGGTCTCTCCAATGAGGAGCTCTGCCATTATAGACTTATATTTCATGGGCTCCCCTGGAGCCAGATCAATATTAGAAACTGTGAGGGAGCATCCTTCCTCCTCTAAATTTTCACATGGGAAGAAACCCCCCCCCAAAAAAAGCCTTCCTTTTTCCATCTTAAAAGGTAACTCATTTTAGCAATATCGTCATCAATCAGTGGAGTCTTAGCACCTTCGAAAAATGGTGGCTACAGCACTATATATAGAGACAGACAGGCCAACAGCTCCTTCCCCTGCATGGGCTGCTGTCTCATTTAGAACGATGAAGCATAGACAAGGAAAATGCCAGATCGGAGACAGGAAGCTTAACATAGTTTTGCTTATGTATTGATGATAAACTGGTGAATTTGTAATTTTTGTTGCCATTAAAAAGTGATAGGATTTCGTTGAGAAATGCCCACCTCACACCCAGGGGGGACAGTTAATTTCTCGGTGATGAGCCTGTCACAGGATATCACCTTCTGTCTGCCCCCCAGCCTTAAACCAACACCCCCGAACTTGCTTGGTCAGTTTATTCACCCGTTTACCTCACCCCTGCTGGGCTTGCCACCTGCTCAGGAATCTAAGTATCTCTCTCTCTCTCTCTCCACCAGTTCCTGAACGCTCTTGATTCTGATGTTAATAGGCATTACTTCAAACTTATAAATTTCTGCATAGATGTTATATGAGTTTCCAAAGGCTGCTATAACAAAGCATCAGGAATTGGGTGCCTTCCAACAACAGAAATCGATTCTCCAACAGTTCTGGAGGCCAAAAGTCCAAACTGAAGGTATAGGAAAATCTGTGCTCCCTCCAAAGGCTCTGGGGAATCCTTCTAAGGCTCTTAGAATCCTTCTAAGATATAATCCTAGTTCCTGGTAGTTGTTGGCAATCCCTTGGCTAGTACTGTCCTATTACTCTAGTCTCTGTGTCCAACCTCATGAGGCCTTGTTCTCTGTGTGTCCAAATTTCCCTCTTCTTATAAGGACAGCAGCTATTGGATTAAGGTCCATCCTAACCCAGTATGACTTCATTTTAATGTGGTTACATCTGCAAAGACCCAATTTCCAAATAAGGTCACATTCACAGGTACCAGGGTTAGGAGTTTGGTATATCTTTTGTGGGACACAACTCAACCCATAAAAAGATGTTTGAGGTTGTCTGGATTTTATTTGAACTTGAGTTACAAGTAAACTCATTTTTATTTGTTTGTTTTGACCTGTCTTTCAGTTTGTGCAGCTATAGCTATAGTTATATTAATTAGTAGAATACATAGACAAGAGAGCTGTGACAAGACTGCCCCTCTTCTGGCCTCTCATAGGTAGAGTCACTCACCTGGTGGGTCAGAACAATGCCCTGAGATAATTTGAGCAATGCATTGGTGAGCAGTGCATTTGACAGAACCTCTCTTGAAATCCTTTGAATACGATAAAATATATGGTCTGAAGGACATAGATGGTTGCGTTTTTAATTGATAGTACTGTCCTGTCCAAGAGGTACTGATGTATAGATTGTGTTAGAGGAGATTGCTATTAGACTTGGCCCATGAGGTCCCTGAAGGGAGGGACGGTTTCTGCGCTGAGCCATGCCAATAAGGTTCTTCCTTGGATTCTGTATAGTTTAGTGTGACTAAAAATGCCCATTTGAGAATGCGGATGATGTGTGGATGAAATTATCTGGTAGGAAAACAAGGATCCACAAGGATTTTTAGCAGAACGGATTGCATCCAAGAAGATAAAATTGAATTGGTATTAACAAAAAGTTGTGCTTTAGGTATTTTTATATTAAAAAGAAAGCCAGTTTTACCAGCTTAGTCAGGAGTAACATAGTTTTAATGATAGAACATGTGAACATTTTAGTTGACTGCAGGCTTCTTGTGAGATGCGGCTCATTTGCTGTCTGGATTGTAGGCGTGTCATATGTGGTAAAACCTTTCAGACCCTCTGATTGAACATGGCAAATGTTGACTGAAGAAAAAAGTTAAAATGAAAAATGTTCTTCAAATTTCACAAAACTACTGTAGAAGTCTAGTAAGTATAGTGCAGGAGAATAGACAAAATTAAATAATTGGGCTTTCACATGATTTTTGTAAGTTGGTAGCATTCATACTTTCGAAGTTATGAGAGTTTAAAAGTGCACTAAGACTTGTGGGATACCGTGAGTGTGTGTCCATGTGTGTGCATGCACGTGTGTGCATAAAGTCCTATTTCTGGGGAATGCCAGTCCAGCTTCTCCCTGCATTAGACACGCCTGTCTGGAGTGCAGTGTTCTTCCTGGGTATGTAATTCTAGTAGGAACATTTCCTGGGCTTCTCTTATGGACCCCCTGGTGTTGGGTGCCCAGAATCCACTTGGTAAACATTTCTAGAAATACTCTACCATGACTACATTCCGGGACCCCTATCCTGAACGAAATGAGACAGGAGTTGCATTAGGCACCATTCACCAAGAAATGATCCCTGAGTGTTTTTCCCAACTCTGGGTAGTAAGAAAATGGGGTTAGAACCAAGAAGAGTAGGAACAGTATGAGAGTAGTGTTAGACGGCAAGTGTAGTTAAGCTCCATGTCCTACTTGTTGTGTGGTCTTTGTATCTCCAAGCCTGCTTCCTATTCTGTCAAACACCTTTTTTTCTGGGTCGTAATGGACCTCAAATGAGATAATAAATGTCAAAGCACGTTCGAAACTGTGTTCCTTATTACTTAGTGAACGATGTTAGTGAGTGACACCTCAACCGAAATATCCCTCCTAGTGGACTGCAGCTGGACTCAGCCACGCAGGCTCATTTGCAGGCCTTAATTGGAGGCAGATGTCACCAAGAGTTGGTTTGGGTGCTCTTTAGAACCAAAAAGCAATTATCTATTGCTTTCTTCCCACTCTCAACTTTTAGTCCTGTGGTGGAGGTAAGAGGGAATTAAGGGACCTTTGAAATATCCACTCTTCTCTGGAGGGAATCTCTGGAAGATTAAACCAAACCACATCTAGAACCAGTCAGACTTTTCAAATGGACAACGTTCAGGGGTCCCAGCCTGTATGTCCACATGGATTTGGGTCAAAGGAATTTTTGATGGCCCACCATCCTGCCCCAGTGCTGGTGATGCTGGGGAAACCACAAGGTCATTGTGAACAGCAGGAAAATGCTCAGAGTCTGGATAGAAACCAGGCCTTCTCACACAGTGGGTTTTTAGCTACTGCTAACAAAATTCATTTGTTCTTGCACGCATCGATTCATTTATTCAATAGGCTTACCTAACTTATCAGGTGCCAGGGAATATGGTAAGCACAAATAACTATCACCCTTGACGCTTATGTGAAATAAGACCCATCGGGTGACTTTTAATATTGCTTATGTCTAAAGATGTCAAAGGATCACTGGTACAGAACTTTCACTCAAAATATTACTTGGTGCTCATTGCTATAGTGTATTTTATTCCTTTGGAGAAATATTGTGGAAAATGACTAATGGGGTCACAACAGACTGACTTCTCTTTATAGATTTAAATTTTAATTGGATTATATGACCAGTTTAAATTGAATTTGTGGGCACATTTCTTTGAGATGCGTAGTACTTCATGCTGGAATATTTATTGTTTCAATAAATGTTAATTCTAGGAATGTATAGTTCTTATTTAAAAAAAAAAAACAACAACCCAATAGCTGTCTTGTTGAATAATTGCCAAGTTTCTGTGACATTTCATAGTCATGCAAAAAATCTGGTATAATCTTGACTTCGTTGATTTATAGAATGCAGCCTGTGCTTGAAGTAGAGGGTTTTAAGGTTTTTGTTTGTTTGTTTTGAGTTCCAGAGAGCACATAGGTAATGCGCTTTGCTCTTGTCAGCAAGTTCCCATTTGCCTCTTAGCAATGGTAAAACTAGAGGGGTTCTGAGACTTTCTCCACCATAGCTACCCTTCAGCTCATGCATAAATATAAAGTTCCCCAGAACATAGTGATATTTCCAAATTTCATAGCTGCCAAGCTATGGAGACATATAGAGTATTATACTTTGGAGACAAGCTTTAACTCCAGCACAAGCTAGTTCCTTTGCTACAAATAGATGATTTTCTACTTAGGAAATCAAGACGTTGTATAACACACGCAGTCTTTCCTTTACACTTTCTCTTCTGGTCTGCACAGGCTTCTTTTCAATGTACTCAGTCACAGTGACACCTGAACTGTTGACGCGGAAATACCCTACACATATAACACTGGCAACGACTGCCGCACGGTAGGAGTCTTGGAGGCCATCAGCCCACTGCCTTGCCCAGTGCAGAATTCCCCCACACGGCATTGCGACAGCTGCTCGTCCTTCCCCAGCTAGAACCCTCTGTCTTGCAGCTTACAACTATGTAAGAAGACCAATCCCATTGTCCAACACTGCTGATTTTTTTTTTAATAAGTTCTTTCTTATTTGGGGCCCCAATGAATCTCTCTCTAGCTTGTACACAGAGGTTCTGATTCTGCCCTTTGGGGTAATAAATACCACCCACGGCCTTCATTCGCAGAAGATGAGCTGGTGTCATAGACCACCGGGATGATCAAAGTCATTCTCTGTCAACTATTTTATTTGCCTTTCCTCCTAAACCAAAATGTCTCTGTATCTTTCCCCCTCCTTCTCTCATGTTTCAAAGGAAGAAGAACCTCTCGTTCTTTCTAAAGGCAAATGCAGTGTTCTTGATTTTGTTTTCTCTCTTCTTTATGACCTTGCCTTATCAGTGTTCCTTTCCTATTCTTCTTGGAAATTTGTTATTTTACCCTATCTTCACTGTCTCTTTCTCCTCAACCCGCAGCCACGACTAAATTTCTCCTTTCCTCAAAGGACCTTCAGTCATCTCTATCATCTTATCAAACCACAGTGCCCTTTCTCTGCCAAACAGCTTTAAACGGCAAAATTGCTTAAAAAAAAAAAAAGAAAGAGGGGCGCCTGGGTGGCGCAGTCATTAAGTGTCTGTCTTCGGCTCAGGGCGTGATCCCGGCATTCTGGGATCGAGCCCCACGTCAGGCTCCTCTGCTGTGAGCCTTCTTCTTCCTCTCCCACTCCCCCTGCTTGTGTTCCCTCTCTCGCTGGCTGTCTCTCTCTCTGTCAAATAAATAAATAAAATATTTTTTTAAAAAATTTAAAAAATTAAAAAAAAAAGAAAGAAAAAGAAAAAAAAAAGCAGCAAAATTACTCTCCTTGAGGTCCCCATGTCCTCATCCTGACTTACTTTTTATACCTTTGGGTAAATAGTACATTGAAAACATGAGAATTATGGGGAGTCTTTTTTCCTTAAAAAATTGTTTTCCACTAGGTTTTTAAAGTTATGCAGTGGGAGAAGTTCTTCTTTTCCCACTGTATGACACTTAGGCACAAATCTCAAGACTTTTCTCTTCCCTCCTAAGATAGTAAAAAGTATTATGGACTCTTCAAGCTACAAATTACCATCTCAATCCAGAAATGAAAATATCTAGTCCCATGCAATAGTCATTCAAGATTGGAATTCTTTTTCCATACGCTCCCAGGGCCCAATGTAGTGAGTCCCTTCTCTGAAGGAAAAAGGTAGTGTTCCCCTTTTCATGTACCTCCTCCCTGTTGTTTTTGATCCGTTCAGGGTTGGACTAGAGAAGGGTGGAGAAGAGCAGGGTGATGAGAAAGGGGAGGTGGGGAGTTCTTACATGACAGCACAGTTGTTAGATGGCTTCAGGCTGTCTGGGCCCACAGATGTTATAGTAAGCCAACTTCTCTTATGGGTTTTTTTATGGGTTCTTCAGGGACTCTCACTGGGAACATTCCACTCTTCTTTGATGTGGTCAGTTCAGTTTCTTCCAGTTTTGGGTGTTTCTGCCTTAGTCCTTGTTTTCCAAAGCTCTCCCTGTTGGCCTCAGATGATCCTCTTGGGAAAAATTTAAGTTACTCCATGCCAACTCAGCCTCAGATCCATCAACACATTCACTTGTTCTTTCCCCCTGACAACAGGCCACCTGATGCAACCAAGCCTCTTTTACTCTGCTGCCAATGGTTCTCCAGTGAAAGCCAAACACTCAACCACCAGTATGTTACTCCCCTCCATCTGCAGATGACACTGACCAGTCTCTTCACATCTCCCAGTGAAGCCCTAACTGAGATGAAGAGAAGTGTCTCCCCTCTTTTGGAATGAGGCAATTCATAGCAGAACTCTCTTTGAAGAAGTCCTTCTCACAAATCCCCTTTCCTTGATAATGTTATGCCTTTTATACCTTTGAAATGGGTAAGAAAAATTAGGCATGTAATTTGTTCATATCTACTTTGAAATTTCTAGAAGGTGATCTACCTCGCAATTAACTTTGATTCTGATACCCATCTCCTTGCAGTCTGGGCGAAAGTTCCATTTTGAATCCTGTGACATTTGTGACTGCCTTCCATTCCTACCACATAGGTAATAGTTCCATAAACAAGGATAACCTTCAAATCGCTATATCCGATGCCCTGTTTTTCTTTTTCCTCCCCAACTTCTTTGTGGCATTTGACACTTTTGAGGATTCTCTCCTTGAAATTATCCTCTCTTGTCCTTCATGGGGTTTTGCTGTTCTGGTCTTCTGCCTCTCTTCTTGACTGCTCCTGAGCTCCTTTCAGATTTGTTTTGCCATGTATCCCTTAATAATTGTTCCCGAAGATTCATTCCTCAACCCTTTTTTCTACTTAATTACTTTCAATTCCTAGCCAAGTTCATCTACCTTAATGGTTTCAGCAATGATGGTTATGGTAGACAGTGACGGTGACAAATGGCAACCAGATGGTATGCAATAAGCAAAGTCTTTGAAGTATGTATAATTTTCCCAATTTTACAATTAAGGAAATTAAAGCTTTGATGATAAATAATTTGTCCAAGGCCACACAGCTAGTTAGTGTTGAAGGCAGAGTTCAAACCCAAGTTTGTTTATGTTTACTCTCTTAAGTACACCTCCTCTCAGAACTCCATCTCTAACTCTGCCTCCTCTCATGGGTTCCAGAACCATCTTTCCAACTTGCTAGTGTGAATTTCCTTATGGGTTATTCCACAGCCACATGGGATTCAGCATATCCCACAACTGAACTCATCATCTTCTGAGTCAATTTTATCCCTCGCTCTGTGTTTCCTGTTCATGGCATCAGCATTCTCTTTAACACCAACGTCAAAACACATGGAGGTGTCTTTTACTTCCCCTCACCTTTACTCCTTATATACCATATTTTGTCACCTGCTTTCAATGCCACCATTATTTTAGGTCAGTTCCTCATATCTCTTGCTTAGACTCTTACAATGATGCTTTAACTTGCTTTCCTGGCTTCAGTCTTTAATTGTTCCACGCGTTTGTACACAGGTTGATTCTCCTATGTTCACTTCAATAGCCGTCCCCTGCCCAGACACTCCTTGGCATGTCATTCTAGGACAGTAGTAATTCAGCGTTGTTGTATCTTTCCAGCCTTCTCATTGCTTTATTCCTCTTCTGCACTCCAGCCACAGTATTATTTGCTGGTCTCCCAAAAGCCATTTATTTTCAGTATCTCCGTCTCTGCTCATACTGCCCCATCCACCTGGAATGCTCTTCTTCCTTTTCCCCATCACCACCTGGCAAACTCCCTTTTGCCTTTTGAAATTCAGTTCAGAGAAGTTGCCTTCCCCCATCTTGTTGGTTTCTGTCAATTACTGATTTCTCATTCTTTTTACAGATATTTATCCCATTTAATCCTCAGAAAAACTCTGTGGTGTTGCTTTACAAATAAAGAAGACCTAGTTATGATGAGTTAAGAAACTGCTTAAAGTCACACACCCGGTGGGTAACAGGGATTGGATGAAAACTGGAGATCCCAGACTCTTTGCTTTCGTCTTACTTAATTGTTAGTGTCTTGAGGCTGGTCCTCTGTATCACTGATCTCTGTATCCCACAGCACCTATCACAGAGCTTTGAATCTAGTAAAAGCCCAAGAAATGTTAGCTGAGTCAGTTGATGCCAAAGGGATCGACTCCACCTGTCAACCTTGTAGACGCTAGAGGACTGAGGCTCGACACTTCCCCAGAGCCAGTTTTTCCAAATTTGTTAGGAAAGTTCCTTCAACTGTTGCTCTTAAGACCACCCTACTCTCCTGATTACTTTTCTCTGAATACTTTTGCATCAGCAATATCCTTCGCAAGATAAACCCAGAACTGAATACAGTACTCCTTGAAGGATTCCAATAGCATAGAGAATATAAACTTATGTAATAGAGGCATCAAACTTATTCAAATGCAGCCAAAATGTGATTATGCTTTCTGTAAGCGCCAGCCAAGCAGTGTGGGCTCATGGTTAGCTTGCGGTCAGCTGAACTCTCTGGGGCTTTCTGATGCGATGTCAAGCCAGGTTCTACTTGCTTAAATGCACAGCTGCACCTCCATCCGGTACTTTAATTGTATTCATGCCAGAGAGCAACTTATTAATTTTAGTCATTAATTCTGGCCATTTAAAAGCCTTAAGCATCCAAATTCTGCCTGAAGACAAATAACAGAAGAGGACAGAGTTGAAATAAGGTCTCTCTGATTTCCAGGCCCTTGCTCTTCCCAACTAAGTTATGCTGCTAGGGACCTCTCCAGCTAAAGACCAGTAGCACAGCTGCCTGAGAGCTCTCAGGCAAGAAGAGAAATGAAAAGCTATAATAACCTTTCTATGTGTCCCCAGGGATGGCAGTTCAGGGCAGCCTCAGGCCCAATGGACTCTTTTGGCTGGGCCATTCTCTTCCTGCAGCAGGTAGCAGTCCCATAAAGGACAACAGGTCCTTTTGTCCCCTGCACTGACTTGCCCATGCCCTCCAAGCGCAGGAGGGTACAGATAGGACTTTCCTCCTAACGTGCGTCCATGAGCCCTATGCACCGAGGTTTTTGTGCCAGTTTGAAATCCACCAATTCAATTCCCCATAGCAAGCATATGTGAAGCGCCGACTGTGTGTCAGGCATTCTTGGGTTTTAAACAAAGAAGTTCTGGAAAGTTAAATATCTACTTAGGGAAAGCAGATGAAGTGAACATTATTATGGAAAAGGACTTGATGTGAAGGTAATTCTAAAATCTAGTAACTTGAGTAATAATTGATATGAGTGTAGATATACGTTGTCCCTCTAGATTTTCATTATTGTAACTGTTCTGAGTAGCTGGACTATAATAAGATACTGATGTTATATGACCCTCTGCTGCCTAAAACTAGATTTTCTTTCACGACAGCTCCGGAAAACAAACAAATGGATAAAGCTTTTAGTAAAAAAAATGATCGTGAGGGTGACTTAGCTTCATGTTTCAATAGGCAGAATCACTGTGAACTCAGGAGTCCAACTTTTCTTGGAGACCTAAAACCGATCTGAGTAAGGATTTGTCTAAATTCATATGAATCTTAATCAAATAATCAGAACAAAGCCAAAGAAAAGCAGCAGCCTTGTCAAGAAGTGCCAGCCGTGGAATTGAAAGAGACCACACCTGTAAGCTCAGGGGAGGGAGGCAAGTAAAGGCAAACCATTGTCAGGAGGTCAGGGTGAAAACTGGCATCGCTCTGATCAAAAACAAATTCAAGCTCACCGTTTAGTTTGGCTATTAAGGTACACGAGGGCCAACGGATTCAGTGAGTGCCTTTTGTTCACTTGTGGGGCGTCCCACCGATATGGCAGCTGGGACATCTCACTGATATGACCACAGAGCTCCTTGCCCAACTGTTGAGAACTGAGGTTATAAAGCCTTTGAGTCGATTAGCTCTGGAGAACACGAAATTTCTTCTTTTACAGGTTTGCCTCTCAACCTCTGTGTCAATTTAGGTAACTTGTATCTTAATCCCTTTTTCTGTGTTCATTTCATACTTGATAGCCTTTCAACAGAATTATTCTAAGAATAACATTAGAAGTCAAAAGATTAGTTTGCACTATGATTAGTTGTTAAAACCTATGAAAAATTAAATACTATTGTTTCTTCTTCCTTAAGTGAGATAAAAAATCTTCCCAATTGCAGTGGGTTTTCTAAATATGAAATTCAGGGTAGCTTCATATACTAAGTAGCAGAGTTAATCGAAAATTAACATGAATTCAATTTACCATATCACTTATAATAGGTGTGTGTGTGCACACACACGTGTGCATATAGGTATAGATTCCACCCAATTTGGCTAATATTTGGTGAATACCTACCATGTGCCAGGCACTGTTCTGAGCATGAGGCATTTAACAGTGAACTAAAGAGACGAAAATTCTTGCCCACGTGGAGCTTATTAGGAGAGGAAGATATTTAATAAGCAAAATACATAGTGTGTCAGAAGATAAGTGGGAGGAAGGAGAATGAAGTAGGGAAGAAGGGGAGTGTGGGGGTTGGGATGTGGGAGGATGGGGGTGGGGTGGACTTGTAAGTAACATAGTTGGAGAAGACTTCAGTTAGAAGGCGGCATTTGAGCAAAGGCTTGAAGGAGGTGATGGCAGCATCCATGAAGATCCCAGAGGAAGAGTGTTCCAGGCTAAGGTAAACAGTGCAAAGAACCTGAATGGGTATGCACCTGATGTACAGCTGGGTAGAGCTCTATGGTAGCAGGCGGTCTGTGGGACTGCACTGGGATTCTGACACTAACGAGCCAGAGTTAGCACAGACTTCACAGGTGAAGGGTATGGCCCCCAGCAAGACCATCCTAATTTCAGATGCTACCTGCCAGTTCGGGGGTCCCCAGGCCACCCACACTTTCTGACCAACTGGCTAGAAATTCAGCAGTTCCCACACTCTGCTCAGGTTTATTAGTGTGGCAGAACAACTCACCGATCTCAGGACAGCACTATGCTATAGTTATCATTATAGCTTCATTATAAAGGATATAACAAGGACCAGCCAAATGAAGAGACACACAGGGCAAGATCTGGAAGAGTCCCAGAGGGAGAGCTTCCATGCTCTCTCCCTGAGGAATCAGGACATGTCACCCCCCGGCACATTGATGTGTTCACCAACCAGGAAGCTCCACTGAGTTTGTACAGGCTTTACTGGGGATTCATTACCGTAAGCCTGGTTGATTGACTCACTGGCCACATGACTGAACTCAGTCTGCAGCTCTCCCACTGGGAGGAGGTCATGTGGCTCTCCCATGGCTCAAAGCGCACCCCACCCCCCATCACATGGTTAGTTTGGTATGACCACCCCCCGTCTTGGGTCATCTTCATTAGCTTAAACTTAGATGTGCTTTGAGGGACCTGCCATGAATGATATGGACATTCCTATCACTTGGGAAATTCCAAGGGTTTAGAAGCTCCCTCCCAGGAACCCAGGAACCCAGGAGAAATCCAGACACGTTTTTTAAATTTTTTTTTAAGATTTTTTTTATTTATTTGAGAGTGCATACACGGTAGGAGGGGCAGAGGGAGAGGGAGAAGCAGATTCCCTGCTGAGCAGGGATCCTGACTCAGGACTCAATCCCAGACACATTTTCGTATACAACATGGAGTCAAGATCTCAGAAAACATCCATGCTAATTATGTAATGATAACCATACCAACCACTTATAATGAGGAGAAAACAAGTAGAGAGTAACAAAAACAATGAACTTATCAAAGACTTTGGATCTTTGCAAACAGAGACAGGCAAAATGACTAGCTCCCAGCCCAGAAGGGCAGACCGACTCCTCTCCTGGGACACTCCCATCTCCAAGGTTGATTTCTGTATAAGAGTCGTAGAAATGTTTTAGTAACTGTGTGGACTGTCTCCTCTTGGTGAAATGTGCTAATTGAGAGGGACCTGTGCCATGAATCATCTAAAGATGTGCATAGTGCAAAAATCCTTTCCATCTTCTTGTTGAGTGTGCTTTGTATTTCACGCTCTGTACATTCCTTCAGACAGATCATTTGGAAACTGGGTCACTTTTGCTCAGTAAAATTCCTCATGGTTAGAGTTGAAGGAACCTTCGGGGTGGGGGCGGGTGTTGTTCAGTTCTTCCATTTCCTATGTGAGGAAGCGGAGGGGAATTAAGTTGACTGGCTTAAGTCCACCAGCCTGCCAGTGTTCGAGCTGAGCGAGGTTCGGAGCCAGGTTGCTGAAGTCCAGTCTCGGGTTTGTTCCGTTTGTGGGCTTGCTTCAGTTAGTCAGTCAGTGCATCGACCTCGACCTAAAATACATCTTCAAAAGAGCACCAGCCTTGGAGCAGGAGGGTCCTGCCCTTATCACCTGAGTGATCCTGAACAGAGTACCTCCCTCTTGGAGTCAGCGTCCACTGGAAACATGGAGACAAAAGTAGTACCAGTCAGAACGAGTTGCCACGAGGATTTAATGAGATGATGTGGGTGAAAATCTCATTGCAGAGCTGTAACGTAATGGGCAAATATTACGATGTGGTATTATCATTATTATTTGGGTGCTTAGAAACCCTCTTTTCTTGGTTAAAGTGGAACAGATTTTAGATCTTTATTTTGAACTATTTAAAAATATTTATCTGAACAACATGTTAGTGAATATGGGAGATGCCGATTTATGATAAAAAATTTTCCCACCAGCAACTAACTCACGGACAGAGGCCCTCCACAGGTGGCAGCAGCACTTAATAAAATCAGATTGGAAAATGTATGAGGTCTGTGTAGCAGCCCAAAGAGGAAGGCTCAGACTTCAAGCATGCGGTGATGCACTTCTGAATAGGACTCTTGAGGTTCCCCGACATCAAGATTAGATTTGCAAATAGTCCTTCCCTTCTGGCTAAGAGACTATTATGTTGTACAGCTCTCTCTCCTAGCTCCAGATACCTAGCTTCATAAGGAACCTGCAAGTTTTGGTCAAGCATACCATTCTTTAGTTTTCTGGCATGGAAGACACTAGCACAGAATAGGGCTGCATAGCTTGAGGGTCACGTATAGTCACATTGGCTGTGGTATCTGCTTGCTTTGTTCTCCACCCACAATTAAAGCCCATGCACGTAAACTGATCTGCCAGCGACTATAACAGAGTGATGACAGCTATCCAAACAACATCAACAGCCAAAAACACACAAAAAATTATTTTTGACATAATGATTAAAAAATTACATAATTTTAATCAAAAAAATGCATTGAACATGGCTATATTCAACTTAATATACATTTTAAAATGGAGTTAAACTTTTTCTTAGCCTATTTTGCAGCCCAGGAAAGTATTCTATCAAACTGAGAGATATCATGATTTCTAAAATACCCTTAGGATGTTTCTGTTTCTTTGGACTGATCCTGTAGCTTGTTAATAGACGGCATCATTTCTGCAGCTCTGCCTTAACATGGTGAGAGCGTTAGCGTATTTTATATAGTCTTTTAAATCTGCTGCAGCTAATTATGTAATTTCTCATCTTTGGTTTGAAAGCCAGCAGCAGGACTCTGTTTGAATTATTTAGAGTGATGTTAATTCTCTTGCTTTAACTGCCTCTTCTCTAGCAGTTTGCAAAGGAACCTGGGCCCACGATGCTTGTGGCAGGGTCACTTTGGAAGAATTCTAGCTGGCATCTCTCAGCCACTCCTCTGTCTAGCAGACTTCCAAGAAGGACAGAAGGAGGGCCAGCCTCTAGCACATTAACGAATCTATAAGGTTGCCAATTAGGGCAAGGGAAACTTTGATTCTAAAATTCTTTGCTCATTTTTAGTTTTTGATGGTGAATTATTAGCAAGCAACCACTCGATTGTAATGGATGGTTCTGAAAAATATTGTCTAAATTGGGGGTCGGCATCTTTGTCTGTAAAGAGCCAGACCGTAAATATTTGAGGCTTAACAAACCATACGTTTTTTTGTTGCAGCTTTTCGCCTCTACTGTTGTAGTTTGAAAACAGCCATGTAAACACATGAGTGTGGCTGAATTCTAAGAAAATTTTAGAATAGACTGTGGGCTGGATTGGGCTTGCAGGCCGTAGTTCGCTGAACCCATGATCAATAAAATCGTTGATGTGTAGTCTTCTGGGGAATATGCTCCTTCATGAGAACTTAAGGAGAGGTATGGACCCAAACCTAGGAAAAGAAACGTTTCATGCCAGGTATACACACATGCACGCACGCACAATTCACACCTATAAACCTTCCATTTCAAGAAGTTATGTATCCCTCAAACTTATCTGTGGATCCAGGTCAAGAACTATTGATCTAGGTGGGGTTTTCCTGACGGAAAGTTTTCGTAGTGACCTGCTGGCCACTCTGGGACAGCCGTTCCTTAAACAAAAAGAAAACTGGTTTTCCTTCTACATCACATCAGAAACTCTAGACTTTAATCAGACTCTACAGTTTGTCCATATAAACACAGAAGCGCTGCGCTAGAAGGAGCAGTGGCAGACTCCAAGGGCTTTGAAGGGAAAAGTCATGGGCATGTTGGAAGGATAGGAAGGTATACTTGGGAAGAGACAGGAGTCAGAGGCGGTCAACTTGTGACACTGAGGTAGAGTGCAGGGCTTGGGTGTGGGCCTGTGATTTCAGACACAGATGCAATGCCCACCTCCTCATGACCCCTCTTGCACTGTCCTGGCCCACGTTGTTCTCTCCTTTTGTTAGAACGGGGGCTGGTCTAACATCTACATTTGTTCTGCTTTTCCTTTTTCTCTTATCGTCTTATGAGTGCTCGTGTCAAGATTCCCTGAATTTATTGTGATATTCTTGAAGGCGAGGGGCTAGTATTTTTTTTAAGTTTTTTTTGGTTTTTGTGTTTGTTTGTTTATTTGTTTGTTTGTTTTTAGTTCCCCAATGTGGGCTCGAACTCACAACCCCGAGATTAAGAGTCGCATGCTCTTCTGAGCCAATCAGTTACCCCAAGGGGCTAATATTTTATACTCTCTTTTAGCTCCCCAGTTCCCAACACTATTATCTTTGTGCCTCACCTCCCTTTCCCCAGTCTCCCCTCTACACCCAATTTCCCAGACATACCAGACACTTGTTCTGCATGTGGCCGCTGTATGCTTGTTCCTGCTGTTCACTTGGCTCCCCCCTCCCACACTGCCTGGTGAATTCTTGGTCATCCTTTAAGAGCCAGGGCAGTGTGACCACCTCTGGAGAATCTCCTGGAACCTTCCCAACCTCAACATGGCACTCATGGCTGTCTCTTGTGTTACTATGGCACTTGATGCTTCAAAGTGGATTGTAATTGTTTGCACCCTTGTTGGTCTACTTACAAGCCCATGCGCAGTAACACAGCCCAGGCACTCACTGTCCTAAGAGTAAATCGCTGGACAGACAAGTGGGTGCTCAGTAAGCGAGTACTTACTGGCTGAGGGTAACTACAAGATAGGAGGAAGGGAAATAGGAAATTACTTTACAATAGAAGGAAATTGATGTTTCAAGTATATTAATTTTTAAGTATTTTCTAAGACCATCCCATCAACATTTCTCCTTTTTTGACTTAGTGGTAATTATAAAAAGAAACGTGTTGGACCAAGTAACATGCAAGTGAGGCTGTGCTATCCTGATGAATAAGCATCCCTGGGGCAGTATCTGCCCTTTTCTCTGTGGACTCCCCACACAAGGGCTCCCGTGTCCTGGCCACCTGGTGATGCCTCTGTAAACTAAAGTGATACAGCTTCTTGAAGGAGCCAGAAGGTGAGATTTGGGAATCAGTTCTCCAGAAGTGATTGCCATGGGGTGGTGATCTGTTCACTATCTGTGGCAGGTGGCCCAAGCACTGGCATGACTGCTAGGATGACTACCAAGGTTGGCTGTGCGGGAGTCTCCCTACTTGAATCTACTTGACTTCAAAAGGGACTGAACCCAGGACCAGCTCAAGTGATGTTCTAACATCACCATTGCCTAACTACCACCAGGATTGGATGGACGCAAAACCCTAGTGTCAGTTTACAAACAGAAAAGCTTGAGTGTGTATCTTCATACTACAAGCTTCCCCCCAGGTCAGAGGCTAGTGGTAGATAAGCACAGTGGTAAGTGCGTGGGCTCTGGATTAACTGGTTTCAATCCCGGCTCCAACCAGTACGAGCTTAACAGCTCTGTGCATCGGTTTCCCCCTCTGTAAGTTACGGCCAACAGTAGTCTGTACCTCATAGGCTTTTTGTGAGACTTAAATAAATAGACCATATAAAGAAGAGTGCCAAGGCAAAGGAACACTCAATACATGTTTATTGGTATTAATGCTATGTAAACTTGCATTTGGTGCCTCTAGAGCTCTGCTTCTTAGCAGAACACTATAATAGCAAACACAGTAGACAGAGCGTAGGCTGATAGAACACTCCAGCTGTAACCACTTGGCTACTTAATCTACAAGGAGTTGAACCCTAGACAAACAAACCTTTAGGAACATGAAGGATTGGTAGACCCCTAGGGGTCTCTTCTGCCTTTCAAGGGCGTTCTTCACAGAACTGGCACCCTTCTGGGACAGGTGTAGGAGACTTCTAACACATCGATGCCCTTGTAATTCAGCAAGTGCCACATAGAGAAATATGTAGCATTGAAACACCGTTCTTACCACCATTGCTAATAATAAAGTAGCTATTGCCCTTTACTGACTGAATTTGGGCTAGGCAGTATGTGTTCATCTATCTATGGTATCTCTGATTTTCTCAAGAAGAATAGGAATGAGGAATTTGAGGGTCGGAGAAACAAAACCTCCCCAAGAACACAGTTAGTACATGGCAGGACTGGAATATGAACCCAGATCTGCCTGCCCCCACCCCATAACACATTGTCTTTGCCTTGAGGCCATCTCTTACTGGGATCACTTCTAGCTCTCAGGGATTTAAAAATTGGCCAAGACATTGATTGTGTGCCTTTTAATTAATATAAAAGTGTAGCTTCTGTTTAATTATTGTTCTTTTTGCTTCTGATGATCGAAGAGAACACAGAGACCTGAAATATACCTCACTGTCCTTTCCCAGAACACAATCCAAGGCTGTGCTTCCTGCTTGCAGACAATGACTCACCGGTGAATCAGGGGCTGAGCCAGCCCTTGTCCTTTATGTGTAGTGCCACCAGCTTTATCATTTGTCTTCTAGCCTCTCTGCCCCCCACTGCTCTCTCGTAAGCGTCCCGACACCCACAGAATCGATTGTCTCCTCCTCCATAATGTTTCTCAGGCCCAGGACAGCCCACCAGGTCCTGGCTGTCTTCCTGGTGACTCACATGCCCTTTAAACAGCTCAGGGGAAAGGTCGTGAAATAGTCAGGCTGGGGGCGTCTTGGACTCGGCTCTGGAGCTGGGTTAGGAGTCTGGCTTCTTTTCTGAACTAGAATAGAGTGCATGCAGTGACTTCCCTTGACCCGTTGTCTAAGGTCCTTCCTGGCTGTCCTCACCTGTTCACATTTCTTTTTGATCTTAGTGCAGAACTTCGGGAGATCTTCCAAGCTGCCTTCCCTTCCTGCAGTCTTTTCCAGACTTTCACAGGTTGATTTACTGGCCCATCAGCCTATTCACTTCTCTTAAGTCCCCGATTCATAGCAATTACTCCATTCCTTTAAGGAGCCAGTGTAGAAACCCCCGTCATTTTCAGGAACAAAGGGGAGATGACCGGGCTTTCCATTTCTGAAAACTGGTGTTGGAGCTCCACTCCTGTGTATCGGTCTACGAGGCAGCTGCTTCGTCAGGTCTGAAGCAGCTGGTGCCCTGAGACAAGCCATGAGGTACCCAAGGATGACCATGGGCTTTGAGGTCACTTGGGCGGGCCTCTTGAGGCTGTGTGACATGCGGAAGGTATCTAACAGCTCAGACCCCAGCTCAGACACACACCAGGCATTTGGCATAGTCCTTGACCTGGATCAATGCCTCATGAGTGTCAATTTCCTTCCATCTCCTTCCATTCTCTTCCAGTGTTAAAGTTCCTTTTTGTATTAGTAACAATGGAAGGCATGCAGTTTTATGTTCTTTAGAACTAGGGAAGTGCTTTTATATGTGTTATTTCCTACGGTCCTCACATTTCCTTGAGTAGAGACGGAGGGTTTTAGTTACATTGGAGAGCTGAAGAAATAGATTCGGAACCCAGATCTGACTTCGGGTCAGTGCTCTGTTCTGTGTCTAACAGCCAACTGATGAGTGTTTTTTGATCATCTGCTGTATGTTCAACTCTGAGTGCGGTGCTGTGCAGAGGGTCTGGAGGACATGGTCCCTCTCCCCCAGGAGATTGTGGGTGATACTGGCGGGGAAGATGACAGGCAGAAGATACTAAAACATGTTGCCATCATCCCAAGAAACGTTTATGTGTACAAGGCTGTGAAATTACAGTACATAGTACTTACTTTTGAAAATATGATTCCTTTCTTCAGACACTCTTAAGAGAAACAGAGCTGGAACGTAAGGCTTGGTTCAGCTCAGCTCATGACTGGAAGAAACAAACAAACAAAACCTCCAGCTGTGTGTTTCAGGACAGAGCAGGGTTTCTAGCCTTGATAAATTTTTTTGGTGGGTGGAGTTCATCTTCATTAATGAGGTCATATGAAACAGGGTGGTGGACGCAATATTCCTCTATTCATTTTTACCTCTGACCCAACATATTCAATTCCAAAAGTCAGTTTCTAGTCCAGAAATCTGGTGCTGTCGTGAATACCATTTTCTCCCAGTTCTAGAAGTGGCAACTTTATCCCTGCCCTGTCATGCGGCCTTCCCTCTGCTTCATCGGCTCCTTCCCACAGTCACCAGCCCCACCCCTGTATCTTCTCAAATGTCTTTAAATTCTTCTTTCATTCTCTGAGTCACTGCAGGAGCCACTTAAGTGATCTTTATTCCTCTCTTCAGTCATTCACCAAGTATCCGTTGAGCACTCATTTGAGCCAGGCACTGTTCTAGGTGCTTCTACCATATTACATAAAACAGACCTGGTCTTTGCCTGAGGGAACTTTAAGTCTAGTGTGAGGGACAGACCTTAAATGAATAACTGTAGAAACACTGTGTACTCTGATAAAGGAAATACAAGGGCTGTGAGACCATGCAGTGTGGAGCTAAGGTCTGGGTTTAGGAAAGGCTTCTCTGAGGATGTGGAAGGTAAGCTGAAACCTGAAGTAGGTGTCAGCCAGGCCACCAAGGGGGATGAGTCAGTGAGTGTGTGGGTGTGGTATGGTGTTGGGGGCGGGGGGTGAAGTAACACTGAATGCTTTCAGCAGGAGACAAAGCATGTTTCAATACCAGAATTGAGGAATGGAAAGAAATCCAGAATGGCTGGAATGGAGGGAGGAAGAGAAAAAGTGGCAGGAAATGAGTTTGGGGCCAGGCTGTGGTCTATCCCATGCAGTATCCTCAACGTTGCTCATATTCCTTCCAATTCCTAATTCAGTCTCCTCAGGAATACTCCTTCCAGCTCTCCCAGACTATTTACTTTAAGCTTTTGTTCTTCCTTTCATTTTGGAACACTCTACCCAACATTCTTGCGATTTTCTCCTTTTATGTATTCTGTCTTTCTTATTTACTTAGGAAATCCAAATCAGATGTTGTAATATACCTCATGCCTAGCTCCTTTCACAGTGCTCTATGCATAGTTATGCTCCACATATGAAAGGGCATGGACATATGAAGGCAGGTCTGCAGAGTGAAAGATGAGGCAAGTTGATAGGGAAGAGAGCATTGATAGATATATAGATGTGGACATAGTTATAGATACAGACATATATAGCNAGGAAATCCAAATCAGATGTTGTAATATACCTCATGCCTAGCTCCTTTCACAGTGCTCTATGCATAGTTATGTTCCACATATGAAAGGGCATGGACATATGAAGGCAGGTCTGCAGAGTGAAAGATGAGGCAAGTTGGTAGGGAAGAGAGCGTTGATAGATATATAGATGTGGACATAGTTATAGATACAGACTCATATATAGGTATACACATGGACACATACATACAAGGATAAGGGGTTAATCATTTATTCCGTGTATAATAGCAGAGAAAACATTATGAAGTTTGAAACAGGGAGATGACACATGGAATGCAGTAATTTATAAAAATTAATCTGGCTCTGCCATATGGGTAGGTTTGAAGGGGAAAACAATTGCTAGTGATTAATGAGTTCATTTTATCTGCCAGGCTCTGTGCTGAGCATTTCACATGGATGAACCACCCTATGAGAGTGGTACTATCATCATCCCCATTTTACAGAGGAGGAGTGAAAAGTTAGAGAAGGTAAACTATTCGTTGGTGGGACCAAGATGCAAAACTAGGCTGCCTAACTCAAGAGCCCCCTCTCTTAACTACTACACTATAGTGTTTTCTGGAAGAAGAGGAAAAAGAGAGGAGTCTGGGTGCGTGCTAGGGTTGGAGAGTGATTTTGAAACTGATTCTGGGATCAATCCCTAGGGTTCCAGGAAGAGCCTCAGAGCCTGCAGTGAAGAGGAGCCCACCCCTTCAGCTACAGCAGCCCCACCAGCATCTGTCTTAACATTGGGGATAGACGCAGGATTTGAAGAAAGGCTCCCTTGCTTAAAAAAAAAAAAAAGTTTGAAATTAGAATTTCAGTTGTTTGGCTTGTTGAGGGAGCTAGAGAACTGGTCCCAGGAGCTGTCTAAGATGCTACAAGCCTAGAGAAGCCTTCCTGAATGAAAGGAAGGGATATTTATTATTTCCAAAGCTCTAAATGTGAATACACTAGCTCTAAATGTGAAAATAAGGCATTTTTTTAAAACTTAAATCAGCAACAGAAGTTATTTACTTGTTTTTGAAACTCTTGGGAGAAAAATTTTCTTTTTGGCCCTTTTGACAAATTATGTTAACTAATTAAAGAGGAGAATTTGCATGGCATCAACCTTTACCATTTTCAGAATGCTTTCATGAATTTATGTATTTGAGTCTTACAACTACCTGCGAAGTAGGTAAGGTCAGCCATTAGTTAGCCTGTTTTGCCCAGACAATAATAGACACGGAAAGGCGAGGCAATTTGCTCAAAGTTGCTACCTATTTTATTCGCTCCTCTAATTCCTGTGCCTCGCACACAGTCGTTGCCCAACAAGTGTTTGTTGAACCGATTGAATGATTGAACACAGATAGTAGTGATAGAGTTGGAATCCAAGCCCTTCAAAAGAGGCTTGGGGCACCTGTTAAGCGTCCAGCTCTTGATTTCAGCTCAGGTCATGATCTCAGGGTCATGGGATCCAGCCCCATGTCAGGCTCTGTGCTGGGCTTGGAGCCTGCTTAAGATTCTCTCTCTCCTCCCTCTGCCCCTCCCCACTGCTCCCTCCCACTCTCTCTCTCTCTCTCTCTGAAAAGCAAAAACAAAAGAAATAAAATTTGAGGCTAGTCTTATGATCCCACTCTGCCTGAAGTACGGCAAGAGTCCAGTCTATGGAAAGTCACCACTGCAAGTGAGTATAAATACAACAGTGGAAGTCAATTAACTTTTCATGTTTCATCTATCAGTTTAATGTTAGAATGCCCTCTTCTGAGGGCGCCTGGGTGGCTCAGTCGCTTAACTGTTCAACTCTTTGATTTTGGTTCAGGTCGTGTTCTCAGGCCATGGGATTGAGCCCCATGTTAGGCTCTGTGCTCAGCATGGAGTCTGCTTGTCCCTCTCCCTCTGCTCCTCCTCCTCCTCCTCTCTCTCTCTCTCAAATAAATAAATAAAATTTAAACAAAGAACAACAGCAAGAATGCTCTCTTCTGTCACATGAGCTTGATGAATCTCCCCCATATACTTCCTCACTCTTCTGCATTTCAGGTTGAAATCTGTAACCTCCTAGACAATGTGTCTGCCAGGGATTTACTCTTACAGCCGCCACCTAGAACAACGAAATGCTCCTTTAATTATAAACCTTGATGCAATTTATAGAGCAAATTTTATCTTGATTTGGAGGAAAGAGTCTACTTATTACAAATCTATTCAACGCATTTTTAGAAGGAAAAATTAAAATGTCATATATGAGTTCTATGAGGATCTAGAATGGATTCGTTCTTTTTGCTAGTCCCTTGAAATTATTGCATTTTAGTATGCCTGTTAAGAATAAGCACAGCATTCGACTGCAAGAATGTTTGGAGAAGAGAATAAAGATCCATGGCAGGATTTGGGCATGGTCTCTGTTTGTTTTCTCGGCTGTCTGGCTTTAAGGAGCGTGAGCTGGCAGGCCATGAGCTGGTTACACCACCTCACCCTCTGGAAATCTCCTCAAAATCTGAAATGTATGTCAGGCCAGTTGGGCAGTCTCCAGCCATCCAGAGAACACCTCTCAACTGGCGACTCCCCCTAGGAAATGCTATGCTAATCTCTGCTGAAAATATTCTCAGGATAACTAATTACTTTAAAAATGCCACGTTGCCATGGTACTCGAAACATATGGGTGGAGGGTCATGCAGTTGGGATTCAAATTAAGTCTCCAGGTTATAAGCTTTCATTTTCTTGTTGTTTTCAGTTTGTGCTTAATTTGAAACACAATGAGAAAACCATCACACCAGGCTTGGCTTCCTTGCTCTTTTGCCTTTCCTCCTCCTGGCAGGTTTGCCCTCTACCTCCTGAATTCCCACTGGTGTTCTGTTTTAAAGGCAGGTGAGGATTGTTGGGAAGCTTTCCCATGAGGACCACTGGGTGTGACCCCAGGAAACGTGAGCAGGTGATCTGAGGGCCACAACCACAACAAAGAAAACCAAACAAAAACCCTGCCTCAATATGCAGAGTAGCTGTTTTAGTTATAGGCAATCCAATGATCACTTTTCTAAAAGTAGGGATGAATGGATAGGCACCATCATTCATACACACACACAATTTCGTTTTAGTTTTAGACTTTGGCCTATTAAGGAAAGATATCTAGAGAGTTGTCGAGGGAGAGAAGGAGGGAAGCATAACTGAAGAAGAGGTGAAAGAGATAAAAGGAAAAAGGAGAAGGGTAGGATTGACAATGAAGCTAAAATTTATTGACCATCTACTCTATGCCCTTTGCTAAATTTAGGCAAGCTGGGCACCTTAGAAAGGGAAGGACTCCCAAGACTCAGGGATGGGGAGATGAGCTTAGCCAGTGGGGAGCAGGGAAGAGCTTGAGCAGGGAAGAGAGCTGCCTGGAGGAACCAGTAGTTCCTGGAAGTTCTAAGTGGTATAATCCACTCTTTATATCTACTGCGTGTCCCGCTCTGGGTAGCTGAGTACCTGGATTTCGTGATGCTGGATTTCAAATGCAAAAGTTATTTATGGTGTGTGTTCTTTATGTTTTGTTTTTCCTTTTGCCTTTGGGATTCTCAGGGTTCTGCTTCTTGGTGTTCTGGAAGCTTGATGTAGCCTTCCCTGAGGTGGTCAGTTGACTTACCAACTGGGACCCGAAGCCCCTATAGGCACCTCATCCCCCAGACCCAGAAATTTAGATTTGAGTAAGGAATGCACTGACCCATAACCCCCTGACTCTCATCCTTAAAATCAAATTCCCTCAATCTGCTTGCTTTTTTGTTTAAAACACTTCTTATTTCCTTCAGTGTAGTTTTTATTGTTGACCTAGAACTATTGCATTTCTGTGACTTTAAAAAAAGAAAAAAGAAAAAGATCTTTCCTTTTCTTCAGTCTGCAAAGTTGTGATATGTTCTAGGGATTAATGAATTAATTGCTTTAAATTCTTAATATGATACTATTATACTTAGGCTTAACTTACTATTATGTTTTCTCATTCAGTGAATAGAACATTTAAATTCCTTATGGGAAATTTTGGGTGCAATTAGTAGAGATTGAAGAGCATAATGCAACCATAAATGTTTCTTTTCAGTATTTATTTGCTACTTAGTGCCTTATTACACAATTCCTAAAATCACAGGCTCTCTCCAATTATCTTACCTTTCAAGGAATCGCTTTCCTATTTATATTTGATTAAATTATGAGATGTTGCTATTTTCCAGGGACTAACCTGGATGCTGGGGATATAATAATGAATAAGCTATTAGGGGTGCCTAGGTGGCTCAGTCAGCTAAGCGTCTGACTCTTGATTTTGGCTCAAGTCATGATGTCAGAGTCCTGAGATCCAAGTCCTGCTTTGGGCTCTGCACTGAGCCTGGAGCCTGCTTAAGGATTCTCTATCCCTCTCCCTCTGCCCCTCCCCCCCCCCCCTGCTGGCTCTCTCTCTCTAAAAAAAAAACCAAACAAACCAGCAGCAACAACAAAAAAATATGGTCCTTGCCCTCAAAGAATTCCTGTGGTCTTTTTTGTTGTTTGTTTATGAGATAATTCATAATCAACTCTGAATTTGGCATCCTCAGAAAATAGGGTAATATTTTCATTAACAATCATTTTGCTACTGTATCTTTTTCTTCTGTAAAAATTCCTTCCTCTTTTCTAAATTGACATTACCATAACTTGGAATAAAAATAATCCAGGCTAGAATCAAAGGAAAATCAATTCCTTTCTCTGGTCAGTGCCATGATCCGCTGAATGCACTGGTCACCTGCCAATCACAAGTGTTGATCTAAGCTACAGATTTCTACCCAACAGATTCTTCTTTCGTGCCATATTTCTGGAACCTTTTTTTCCTAGAAGCATGAGCTTTAACTTTTCAACGTTTCTGAAATTCTCACACACCCAGTTATCAGTTTTTGCTGGGTAAAACCACTTAGCAACAATTTATAACAAGAATTATATTTATCTTGTTTTTGCTTCACATTGTGAGAAGAGTCTGGGCTGCCAGAGTTTTAAGATAAGAAAAAAAAAGTGATTGAGTGGGCAAATTAGAACTATGATAGCCAAGGGGATATGCATATAAATTTTTTCTCTGTATCTCCCTTAAAAATAATTTTTTGAGAAGATGGTTAGGAAGAAAAAAAATGAAAAAAATATTATAAAATTCTTATGAAACGAAGGTGTTAATGGCAGTGCCAGGTGATAAGGTGTTAGAGCATTCATGGTTGGACATGGATTCCGAAGAGTATTTATTCAGATGTGATGTCAAGGGGAAATAATTTTTTTATTTTTTTATTATTTTTTTTTAAAGATTTTATTTATTTATTTGACAGAGATAGAGACAGCCAGCGAGAGAGGGAACACAAGCAGGGGGAGTGGGAGAGGAAGAAGCAGGCTCATAGCGGAGGAGCCTGATGTGGGGCTCGATCCCACAACGCCGGGATCACGCCCTGAGCCGAAGGCAGACGCTTAACCGCTGTGCCACCCAGGCGCCCCATGGAAATAATTTTTTTAAAGATTTTATTTATTTGAGAGAGAGAGAGAAAGAGCATGGGGGTGGGGAGAGAAGCAGACTCCCTGCTGGGCTGGAGGTGGGGGGCTCAATCCCAGGACCCTGAAATCAGGACCTGAGCCTAAGGCAGATGCTTCACTGACTGAGCCACCCAGATGCCCCAAGGGGAAATAATTTACCATGTGAATACTGTATAAGGAGAATACTTTTTACATGGGCCTTGGTGAAAGAATATAAAGTCTTCTCCTTTTTTTCCCTCTAAGTATCTGGGAAAATATCTGGAGACCTTGCTTTGAGGATGTTTTAGGGATCCACTTGGGTTATATTTTTCAGCTGAGTCTGACGTAACACCAGGCCTTTTAGGCAGACGTTAGTAAAGGCCGTGGTCAGGACATTTTGACATCTCCCAAGCACTTCCTGGTATAAGTCACACACCTTCCCAGCTCAGCACAGTCAGCCCAGCATTTCCTGAGAGACCCCTGCTGCCCAGCTCTATCCACGCTGAGGACTGTGACGAGGATGCCAAGACACCCAGGAGGCTTCAGGAAATAAGGGTCCATATGGAGTAGGTTTCACTGTGGAACAGACACCGAGGGAAATATATTTCATTGCATTCCCACAGCCACCTGGAGGCAGGAACCACGATCCTCCCTTGCTCATGTGGGAGCGTGGTTGGCAAGGCGAGGGGTCTGTCTGAAGATGCCATGGCTCTGAGGGGACTGTCATACCATCCTGCTCTCCTGACAATAAAACTGTCAGCCCTCTCCAGGGGCTAGACACTGGTTTACCCTGTGAGGTCACTGGACCCCTTGTTAGTGAAGGTGTGTCTGGACTCTGAGATGGTTTATCTGTGTGGCCCTAGAACGTTTCCCGTCTGGCTAACGTCGATGCAAGAGACCGCTCCGATCCGATCTCTATCCGGTAGCAGCTCTACTTCAGAACACACAGGGCAGCTGAAATCGAGAAATTAATTTTCTGTGTGGCAGAGGAACCAGTCCCAGAGACCACCCCGCAGCCCCCTCCTTCCAGCACAAATACTGCAACAGCAGGGCCATTCTAGACTCTAGGAGCAGGATGTGACCCCACGTGTCTGATACTCCCGTGTCTGATGCTTGAGCCCTCGGGGAACCTCATAGATACCCACCGTCTTCTCTCAAAGAGCAGATCTGCCGTGGGGGTCTCCTGAGGGCCTGGAGACGTGGGACCATTGCGTGGAGCCTCTTTCCTTTCTCTTCCATACAGGAGTTTATCTCAGGAAAGGGAGCCACTGCCGAAAAAACCTAGCAGTCTCCGTAGATCTGTGTTCTAAAATTTGAAAGCACTGATGATTTTTCAAAAAGTTAAATGTGATCTGCCTATTGGCAGATTATGAATCAGTGTCTTTTGTTAATTTCTAAAAAAAAAGTGATTAATAGCACAAAGGACAGAGATAGCATTTTTGTGTGACCTACACACTTCTTTTCACCACCTCCCCTACCCCCACCGGGCCCCCATCAGCAATCTGTGGCCTATTCCCTAGAGGTCAGCTTATTGCCACATTAGGGCCTTCACTGCACCTTCTGGGCCAGGAGGATACTGCCACAGTGGCCCCCCCAGAAGGCCCCCACCGTGCTAGTTTTCTCTGCAGATCTGCCCAAGAACGATCTCAGGGATTGGAACTGGATTAGGTCCTTCAAGAAATGGTCTGTTTTAAGGAAAGGGTTATCAACCTTTCCTATTTCCAGTATGGAAGGGAAAAAAGGAAAAAAATATTCAGATTGTTTTGAGGATACTCTCCCATTTCTATTGGGCATAAATCAGTAGTTCCTTTTCATCTGACTACTGACTGGGTAAAAACATTGTGTATACTCAGACTGAGTGATACCTTTGTTTTTACCAAATTCTTTTGTCTTCTGTGCTCTTTTATTCATCTGTAGGGAGCAGATCGCAGATTGATTTTCAGAGATGTAACAATGTCTCGACCTCTGCGGAGTAACTTTATCACTCTTGTGCTGTTTAGTGCCTTTCAGTTTATTACTGCTGGTTTCTATAGCGTGTCATTTGCCTCTGAAAGCAGGTTACACACAGGTAGGGGAGTTGCAGACCGCCTGTCCAGTTTTGTCATCATAGTAAACCAAAGTCTGTGAGAGGAGCTGGGACCATGCACTGGGGTCAGTAGCTCTGCTGTGAACTCTGAAAACAGCATCCGGAGAAGACAATGGAGAAGCCTATGGGTGATGGTGTTTTTACCGAGGTGGAGGAAGCAAAATGACAGGTGGGACAGGGCAGCAGTGGGAGCCCAGGGAGGAAGGCGCTGGTGGCTGGAATCTTCTTGGGGAGCTGTAGGTGCAAGCTTGTTTCTGGTGGGAGTGGCTAAGCCTCATTCCCGGAGGAGATTTTGTTTTCTTTTAAGGAGTAATGAAGTCTGGGCTGGTTTATGAATGTCATTTCACCCTTCCTTGAAGTTAGAGAGCAGACTTGCTTCACCCAAAATGCTGCCTTGACCTCTGAATCTGTCACGACTCTGCTCCTTCCTCACCCTGGATTTTAAAATCCCTGCCAGATGCCTTTCTATAAAGCCTTTGGCATCCTTTCCCTTTGTAGGGAAAAAAAAAATAAAAATAACAATTAATAGCTGGAGTTAATTGAAGGGTTATAGTGTGCCAGGCATTGCTTCATTATACACATGAGCTCATAAAACCCACCCCAAATGCTACATGTTGGTATTTTCCGGCATTGCAGATGAGGAAATGTTAGAGAGGCATGGTAAGTTGCTTGAGGTCACACGGGCGGAGAGCCAGGATTTCCAGCAGGCCTGCCTGGCTCCAGGGCTCATGCTTTTAACCTGTGGGGAGGGTGGGGGAGGGGTGTGGCTTCCACACACACTGTGTCTTCAGTTCCATATGCAAATATTCATTTCTAACCCCTCTTTGGAGAGAGATGAAGTATAGAGTATTAAAAAAATGCAACGGAGTAAACTTGAAGTTCTGATTATCCCATCTAGCAAGGAGAGGGGAGCTCTGAGGCATTATACAAAATGGAAAGTTTTTATGGGAACAAGAGTGGGCAAGGAGTTATTAGTAAAAGAAAAGAAAGAATTGTTTCAGGCAAGGTCACTTTTCCTCAGGAGGAAGAGCAGAGGGTCTTATCCTGCAGATTACCTCCCCTTCTTTTGGGGCCTGGAGAGGGTCTGTCTGTCGGATTACCACACTGAAGCTAATCAGAAAATTCCTGACTGACAGTTAAGACAACATTTCTCTGGGGGAGGTTGGAAGTGCTATTAGGTTAGGTAGGAAGCCCCGGTTTGGTGACTTGGCCTAATTGACACCATTTTAAGCCTATGGTTTTCTTTTTAACAAGAAGTTGTAGGTGTTCAATTAGGAGCACTGACATTCATGAGTAAATGATCCAGCCCCCCTCCACGGGGCCAGTCTTGGCAAGACAGCTAGTGACACAGGGTCAGACCCAGGAGACGCCGGCAGCCATGTTGTCCATCCCTTGACCTCTTTTCCTTTCCTGCAGCATAAAATAGACGCTACTGTATGATACTGAAAATGTGCTGTCTAGTCCTGACACAATAGAACATTTGTATTAAGAGTGCTCATGACAACTCAGGAGCCCCGGTCTCTGCTTGCTGAGTTATATATGCAAACTTCTGTAAACAGGTTTCTTTTTCCTAGTACTTTGAAGAGATCATGTATTTTTTACTGCAGAAGCTTTAGGGTTCCTTGTTCTGTGCGTCTAAGTATCTCTCAGCACACAATTGTAAGGGGAAAAAAAGCCCTTTCTTTGCTAACTCAACAATAGGAGTTGATTACTTACATCATGCCCCAAAATTATAGGACCACAAGAAATTGTGGCAATAGGCAAATTGAGAAGCCTATTGTCTAACCTAGTTTAGAATTCGCATAATCCATGTTCATTTTCTTTGTCCTTCACCCAACATTTTCTCCTGCCTGATTTGAATAATAAAATGGCCTGTCCTGTTTGGATGATAAGAAATTTCTTATCTTCTACTGAGAAATGATAGATAGTATTGGCTGAGATTTCCTAATCTCTATGCCTTATTCAAAGTGTCTTAGATTTTTTATACTAATACCTATAACACATTTTATTTCCTTCCATAATTTATCTGTTCTTTATTATCCATCTCTACTAATTCAAACCTCATCAGGAAAAGAGAAACAAAGCTTATGCTAACCATTATTCCTTCTTGAGTTGTATTAGAATGTCAGCACGGCTCTATTTTAAGATTCTAAGCTCAAAAGCTCATTTTTAAGGGTGTGAATATGTCTAGACTACAATCTCAAAGCAGCCCTAGAATGTAGAGAAAAAAATCTAATGTTTAACATTTCTAGAAATGTTATTTTTAAACAAAAGATAATTTAAATAATAATATTAATCATTAAATCCAATAACTCCTACCTGGAAATAGGTAATCTCTAAAATTTTGTTTTTAGGCTATTCTTTTAAAAATTTTTAAAAAATTGTTTTTCTGTAGAAACAACATTAAAGGTGATGATAAAGGTTTCTGGCTAGTTCACAAAAGGCTGTTTAACCTACCCTGGGCCTGGGTCTTGGTTTCCTCTGAGCCGTAGCCTGCTAGGGGCGGGGGGCAGGGTGTGGGGCAGAAGTCTTTGGTGTCCACAAAAACACCCCATGCACCCTAGTTTAGGCTTCTGTGACTTCTCCCTTTGATCATTCTTCAGGCCACTGCCCAATCAACTTATCCTACAACCCAGACCGGGTTATGTCACCATCTTGCTAAAAAAAACCTCCAATGAGTTCCCAGGGATGACTGAATTGAGACAGGACTTCGGAGTCCTGCACATTCTGCTCTCAACCCACATTTCTAGACTTTCTCAATAGTTTCCTCTCCCCAACTAGCACGTTCTCTGTGTTTGTCTCCAACAGGGCCACCTCAGTTTGCCAGGTATAATTCAGGGTTTCATTATTTTCCTTCAGTTCTGCCTGTGGCTCTTTTCTGTCCTTCAAAATTTAGCACAAATGCAGCATCTGTGAAGTCTTTCCAAACCTTCAGGTCAGAAGTAATCATTCTGTCCTCAGAAATCTCTTAACACTTTAAATATATTTCTTATGCATCACTTGCATTCAATTTTTTATATTTATTCAACAAACGGAGCAAGACTTTGCTGTAATTGTGTTATTCCTTGATTTTTTAAAAGTGGGTTATTTGACCCACTAATAAAGTGAAAATTAGAAAACATCTACTTCCTAATTTTACTCCAGGGACTTTGTCTTTCATGAATCCACTTACAAAGGTGAAGACAGGAATTCATGCTGTGTGCTTGCAATGCTGATTCTGTTCTCCTCTCTGGACCATTAGCTAATTGGGGTGAGTGGAGTGGTCCTGGAAACTAGCAATGATGGTGGTTAAAGAAGAGAAGAACAGTGAAACATATCTGTGTATATTTGTTTGGATTTTTAGGTAAAAGTAGTCCCTGGGAGAGTTAAACCTCATTTACATTGTGCTTTATTCAGTTAGTCGAATGATACCTTGCTGGAATTTGTAATGGGAAATGGGACTTCTGACTGGGATATAGGAATCAGCTAGGAAATCTCACCATTGACAGGCGTAGAAGCAAGAGAATGAATGAGCTCACCAAAATGGAAAATCCAGAAGTGGCCCTCAGGGTGGATTTGAGCTAGAGGTTAATGAACTCTCAGCATCGTGGCTTCATTTCTTTGAAGAGCTCTTGACTTTGTTGTCCTGTGTGTGCCATCTTTGACCTCATGGGAGTAAGATGGCCACCAAGAGCTTCCAGGGCTCTTGTATGTTCCCAGCTCCTGTGGAGGAAGGGGAAGGAGGGAAGCTTCTTTCCCCAACTATCGAACATAATCCCTGAGCTTCGCTCTGATTGCACTAAATTATCTTACACGTCTACCTCCACAGCGTGCAGGGAGAAAACAGCGATTGGCTTTGGCTAATCAAGCCTGCCTCTGGAGCTGGGGTGCTGTTGATCCCGCCCAGACAACACAGATACTGATGCAGCAAGCGCAGTGTCTGTCCACCCGAGGCTGGCTTGGAGGCCAGGACTGATGGGGAGACTTTGACTAGCCTGAGGGCAGCATGAAGTCATTGTACCTGTGAGTTCCCCAACCGGACCAGGACGAGGCAGGGAGTAAGCAAGGGACTCATTTATCTTTTAGCAACCTCTATGCTGCTCTGTGCCAGGCATTCGTCTAGGTGCCGGAGGTGTGAGGTGAACAACGCATACCAGGTTCCTGCCTCTCACAGAACTTACAATCTATTGGAAAAGGAAACAAATTAAGTGAACAAGAGAATTTCAGATTGTAACTCGTGCTGTGAAGGAAATGACAGAATGCCTTACAGAGATGGGGGTGAGGGACGTTAGGAAAGATGACTAGATTTCAGAAAGAAGAAGTGGGCAAAAACCCCAACTTTGCCTGCTTGCAGTTTTGCTGAGGGCTTTGGCTCGCTTGCTGTCCTGTGGAGGCTTCCAGCGCCTGAGCAGAGGTGTCCAGATCAATCTGGAAAGTCACAAATGCAGCATCCCCCAAGTCAGCTGGGTCTTCACAGTTCCTGCTAACCCAGATCAGCCTTCCTGGCTCTCCAATTGTCTGTCCTTCTTGTTCCAGCCTTTCTTTCTAAAATGCAGAAGGGAAGGACGTAGATGTGGAAGAGAGGCTGAAACCATAGCCCTCACCAGCCAGTATCCTGCCACTTCCCCATCCCCCTCCTATTAGAGCAGCCCCCAAGTGCAATGTTCAATAGAGACTCCTGTTGAACAGGCCCTTTAGAAGAGTTCCCTACTAGAAATCCTACTTACTGACATTTCCTCACTCACTCCTGGAAATGTCACATGATGCTTGGAGCTGCTTGAAATGCTATTTCCATAGTATTTGTTTTAGAATATCCGTAGCTTTTTGATGTTATTTGTACCCTCAGCACGTAGACACACAGCTTTAAGCTTTTCAAAAATATATGTAAAAGAGAAGTCTTTCTTGGATTTATATCTAACAGTAAATATATAAGACCCTGTTTGATCTTTGCTTCACTGGAAATGAAACGAACCATATGCAAAATTCTTCAGATCAAAATATTCTTTATATATGTATAATTCATGAAAGTACAGAGAAGAATTGATATTGGTAGGCTCATAAATAAACTGGAGGAGAGTTTTGTTGTTTTTATTTTTGGCAAATGGATCACTAGTGATTTTATGCTTTTGTATGGAAATTATATTGTCTGTGGTTTAGTAGTTGGTTCCAAGATCATATTTGAATCGTTGGTATTTTCTTAGGCCCTGTATCAAATCTTGGGTTTTGGAGGGGGTAGACAGCCTCCATTCTAAAACATTTGTGTGTGAGTATAGCCTTCAACATTTTTTAGATTGAAAGTAGCTCTGATGGCACTAACTACAATATCTTGTTTCTTAGAAAATATTAAAAGCTCTTTGTCTGACATTAGCCATATGGTGCCACATAGGATCATTATAACTTGATTTTGTAACTTGACCAAAGCATTCATAAAGTGGATGACAATGAAATGGGAATAAACAAGCTAAAGATAAAGAAAAAAAAAAAGACCAAGATGAAACATATCAAATGCTAAATAATAGAAAACACATTTGTTTTAAGGTTAGAAAATTTTTCAACAAGTTGTATTGAGGTTTCCAAAAGCAGTATTCCTGCCTCTGAGTTATAACCAGACATTTTCCATGGCATTCTCTTTAATTTGCCAAGTGTGTGTGACATAATGAAGTTAAGTAACATCATGGGGCTGGTAGAAGGCCTTGCATTTTTAATCTTATGCTGAAGGACAACTGATAGAAGCAACTCATCGAAACTTACTTCACATAAAAACATCTTGTGATTAAGCATTTAAGGTTTAATACTTAATTTAGTTTGCAGAGTTTTACAGGAATTGTTTATAATTCTCATTGAGAATTATAAGGTGCCAAAGAGAAATTTTCTTTTCACTGCCCCCCTCCTCCCATTTAAATGGAATGTGGTACAGAGGAATTCAAATTTTTATTATTTGGTGATTATTTAAAATGTAAGAGAATTTTCTCACCTTACAAAATGATTCACAGCAGTGTTTTTAAAATCGAGACTTCAGAGGGGTGCCTGGGTGGCTCAGTTGGTTGGGTGACCTACTCTTGATTTCGATTCAGGTCAGGATCTCAGGGTTGTGTGATCATCCTGCCTCCAGCTCTGTGCTCAGTGGGGAGTCTGCTGGAGGTTCTCTCTGCTTTGCCCACTGCCCCTTCCCCCTCACCCTCCCCCCCACCATGTGCACCCTCTCTCTCTCTCTCTCAAATAAATAAATAGATCTTTTAAAAAAAACAAGACTTTGGATGGTCCTTATTTCATCTCNACAAAATGATTCACAGCAGTGTTTTTAAAATCGAGACTTCAGAGGGGTGCCTGGGTGGCTCAGTTGGTTGGGTGACCTACTCTTGATTTCGATTCAGGTCAGGATCTCAGGGTTGTGTGATCATCCTGCCTCCAGCTCTGTGCTCAGTGGGGAGTCTGCTGGAGGTTCTCTCTGCTTTGCCCACTGCCCCTTCCCCCTCACCCTCCCCCCCACCATGTGCACCCTCTCTCTCTCTCTCTCAAATAAATAAATAGATCTTTTAAAAAAAACAAGACTTTGGATGGTCCTTATTTCATCTCTTCTAAAAATGTTTGGCCAGTATCTTTGGGACATATCCCTTTGGGATCCACAATTTCCATTGTTTGTGGAACTTAGATTGCTCAGAGGCCCTGCCTTTTTCTCCTTCCCCACAGACTCCTTTGCTGTGATTGTGACAGTTTTTCCCTTACTCTGGATTGGATACATCTAAAATCACATGTGATGTTACAGACACCAGCTCCGTTACTTCTTGTAATAGTGCCATGGTCCCCTTTGTCACCAGGTTTAACACTTTGGTCATTCCTGAGGTGCATCCTTTTTTGGCTTTTGAGTCGATCCCCATAGCTATCAGGTGATAATGGTCCTGCCAGCAAAGCTTCTCTACTATATCGTCTCTCCTTCCTGTTGGATAGGTAGCCTGGTGAACTGCAGGATATAGAGAAGTTGGTTCAGGGAAGCTCTCTGGAGCCATATGTTCAAAAGGATTCAGAGGCCATATCCAAGCTTTTGGTAGAAAATCAGTTTGTTTGCAGTGGTAAAGAAATAGGATCAGCAGATACACCACAAGTTTGTCGCAACTAATGTAGTGAATAAAGCCCTGGATTTTGGAATTAAGGAGACCTGGGCTGCAAAACTTACCAACCATGTGATCATGGACAAGTCATTTAGTTTCCTTATGTTAAATAGAGAACATAAATTAACTTCAAATGAATTGAATTCATCTGAACTAGATTTATTAAACATTACCTGTGCAAAAAGAAAATCTAAATTTGTTGTTGATTGTTATAAGGAACAAATAACAGCTATTACCCTCCAAAGTATTATACGAAGTGTCAATGGTTCTATTGTGTTCAATATCTTCTGCCAGTGTCCTAACTTAGGCTCCCTTTACCTTTCTATTGAACAGTTAGCTTCCTCACTACTCTCCACACAAATACTTCCTCAAAAAAAAAAAAAAAAAGTGTTCTGTATGTTAAAACGAGGCATTGATCATGCCGCCCCCCAATTCCCAAGCCTTCTGTGGCAGTCATTGTTTCTTTCCTGGCAGTGATTCTCCCTTGTTTTCTAGTCTCTTATCCACACATCCTCCTTCATGGACACAGTGAGCAGCTGGTGGAGTCTGAGGAGAAGGGTGTTGGCAGCCTGGGTTGAGGGGCTGGGCTCAGGGTCTAAAAGGAGAAGGCTGAGAGAAAGTAGAGTGGGGAGCCAAGAGAAGCTCCACTTTTAAATACCAATCCACCGGTCTCTCTTCTAAAGTTCTGCCCCATTTCCACCTCCACCGCCACCCCACCTCCACCATCTTATCTATTCTGTCTTCTCCTACTTATGTCTCCTCTGTTTTATCTTTCAGTTTTCATCTGCCTATTTAAAGTATAATATGGAACTCAAGTGTATTTTTATAATCTGCTATGTTTACTGAATTAATTTTATGTCCTCTGTTCTTAATTTTACAAGCAAGAGAGAACATTTCCTTACTTCTGGTTTCTTTCTCACTCTCTCAACACCTACCCTAAACACACACACACACACACACACACACACAAACACAAAAAAACACGCTTTGTTGAGTTTTTCCTTTTGCTGAGTTTAATTTTTTCCTGTGGCTTGATAATTTTCATCAAAGAAAAAGTTCCCTATTCTTGTCTAAAATAGTGAATTCAACTAGTGTATTTAAATTATGAGTACATTAACAGAATTTTTTATTTGTGTACTTCTTCCCACATTCTGTAAAGCAGTAGCTTTCAACAAGGAACAGTTTTGTCTCCTAGGGGACATTGGGCAATATACAGAGACATTTTTGCTTGTCATTGCTAGAGGTGGGAGGGAATGCTCCTGGCATTTGCTGGTAGAGGGTAGGGATGCTGTTAACTGTCCTACAATACACAGGGCAGCCCCCACAATAAGGAATTATTTGGCCCAAACTACCCACTGTGCCAAGATTGACAAACTGTATTATAAATTAGGGTCAGCCTATGTGGTGCTCATACTGCAAACTTGGTGAATAATTTCTATAAAATGTTTATTTAGCTGAATCTAAAATTTCTTAAAGCTAAAGGAATCAACTTTTACTTTCCCTGCATCCACATTTCTTTAGCCATATATTGTATTACTCAAATTACCTAGATTTTTCCATTGCTGGTATTCGGTGATTTCTTCTTCCAATCTTTGTGATATGTTTTTCCACAATGTCGTATTCTAATTAATGAAGAAAAAAGATATTTAGTCAATGTATTTAGTACTATTTATTATAGAATGGGTATGGTTTTAGAGAAAGGTGAGGGTATTTTTGATGGTTTCTTCATTTATATTTTTTAAAAAACTGTTAAATGTTCTTTAGGAATTGGATTATACAACTTACTAGATATTTACTCCAGTGTGTCCATTTTTCCCCTCTCAATACATGCAAGGTTTATGAAATAATATATAAACAACCTGTGATATAGAACAGCCAGCATATCTTTTACCAATAACCTCCTTCTTGTCCTTATTTATAGATGCCATTTTTCTAAAATTATTACTTAAAATATTCATTTGATTCCTTCCTCACCTTGTCATTTCTTATAAGCTTCCAAGATTTTAAGTTATGGGCCAATGAGCATACTAGAGGAGTGATAAATTATGAAGACTGACTATACATTAGCAGAGTTCAGTGTTGTAGTTAAAATGTGCACAAGTTAATCTGACATATAGTTAATGATTTACATATTCATCACAGTGTTGCCTGGCAATTAGGCATGTGGTAAGCAGTTCAGAAAATTGCTGTAATTAGTATTCCTTCTACATGGCCAAACTACATTTTTGTAAGTTTTTTTTTCCCCCCTGCTTGCTTAGTTATTTCTCCAGTGTCTGTAATCAATGTCAGGGTTGACATTCTCCCTCATATGAAACTGCGGAACTGTGTATACTTTCTGTGCACTTTAATTGTCTCCTTTCACTTACACACACACACACACACACACACACACACACACACACACTTCTTTTTCTCACTCAGACATACTTACATGGAAGACTAGCATGTTCAAGATGCTGCTCTCTTGTATTATTATCCTGGGGCTTGGAAATGTTAGGAATAAGGAAATGTTTGGGACATGATACTAATCACTTCTCTGTTAATCATAATTTATGATAATATGGATGAATTCATCATTTTTGTTTAAGAAAAAAGAAGGCATAAAAGAGAGGGAAAAAAGGGCATGAACTAGACCCTGAGGTAGACTTCGGGGCCAGTGATGGCTTATGTGTGTCCCCCCATAAGCAGGGCATCATTTTCTGCCTATAACTTAAGGAAGTAAAACATCATGTTGTAAAAGCACAAAAACTCAAAGCTATAACCAGACTGTGGCACACAAACAAAATGGCACCATTGGTCCTACGTACCAACCAAGAACTGTCTTGTGCTCATTTTATCAGTTCATGTTTGTAATGTAGGCTGGGTCCAGGGATCCAGAGGGAGTCCCACAGGACCAGCCAGGAGGGTTCTTGGCTTTGCACAGGATGGAAATCAAATGTGAGCTGAGAGGAAGTGAGAGCAGAGTTTATTGAATAGAGAGAGAGAGAGGTGCAGGTACAGGGTGTCTGGAAGACTCAGAGAAGGAAAGGAGATGGAGTCTTGTTTTTGCTTGGAGTCTAGGGTTTTTACTGAGGATGGTGTTCTGGTGTACGTGTCCTCTCAGGCATCCGGGAACTGGTTAGAACAAAGATGAATGCCCTGGTGTCCTCCCTAAGTCACTTATGCCCTGGAGTGGGGGTCTTGGTGAGTCATTGGTCTGGAAAATATATATGACGACCCCACCCAGTTCCTCTTATATGTTATCTTTGTGCTGGAAGACTCCCAAGAATCATTAACTCCTTGCCTTTTACAAGGAGGACATACATTGTCTTTACCATAAGACATGGGGAAGGCGGGGGTGCAGGTCCTAGCAAGAATAGAGGCAGCAGGAAAAGCAGTCCTTCGTAGGATCCCTTCAGTCTCCCTCTCTCACCTGGACAGGAAGTTTTAAAATTGTACTTTACAATTCCTTTTAAACCAACCAGACTATGTTAAATTATTTTCTTCACTGTTGTTGCAAATATGTTAAAATGGTGAAACTACAGCCAATTTTTATTCTCATTATTCACAAACAAAATTTTGGTAGTATAGGAAATATTTACTGCTACTGTGTCCTCTCACTCATTCGTAAGAGCAAGTTTTTCAGACCTTTCTATTTACACATGCAAGACTTAATTAAATATCTTCTCAAGGACTTGGGGTAATGAGAAATATGTTTCATTTCTTTTGCAAAGCTTTTCCTGGAAAACTAGGCAGGGACCACTATTTAGCTGACAATTGAAGAGACTGTCCATTGTGGCCTAGTTTCCTAGGATAAGACATTTAAAAGCATTTTGTAGTTCCAGGAAATAATCTTGTACCTATAATTGTAACTTATTTAGGCTTCCCCAGACTTTAAGTGTGAGTTCAAAGGTAACCTTTGGAAGCAATAATGGAAGGGATTCAAAGAAAACCAAATTAAAAAAACAGGGTTAACCTAACCAGGCATATCTGCCTCACTTTGGTGCCTTGTGCTATTTGGATCATATATGTTAGATCCAGGAAATTTAATGTTTTCATATATATTTGAAGACCTCTACAATATTAATAATCTTGGGGTGCCTGGGTGGCCCAGTCGGTTGAGTAGCCGACCTTTGGTTTCAGCTCAGGTCATGATCTCAGAGTCCTGGGATCAGCCCTGTGTCCCTGTTGGGTTCCACACTCAGTGGGAAGTCTGCTTTTGCATTCTCTCTCCCTCTTCCTGTGCCCCTCCCTCAGCTCCCTCCCTCTCTCTCTCTCTCTCAAATAAATAAATAAATAATCTTTAAAAAAAGTATCTCACCTGTTGCTCATGGAGATGGTTTCTTAATTCTGAATGAAATGTAATTATTATAAACAAAAACTAAGAAAAATTAAAATGTTTAAGATATACTAACCCAGTCATCTAAGTACTTACATGTCAAATACGGTTTTATCAATTATATGCTCCTTTATCAGATGTGTATGTTTTTTGTAGTGTTTTCTGAATCAAGTTCATTGTTGTTCTCAGTTTCGTTTCACTTACATGGGAGGGGAAGACTTAGTCCTCCACCAATTAAATCCCCGACTAATTATAAAAGTACTTTAAAATGTGTTTATTTCTCATTTTCCCTCTATGGTTTAATAGCTTTTGATAGAAAAAAAGTTCTCCTAGAATGTGCATTCTTGTGACTCTGCTTGCCATAGTCCCAGCAATATTTTCAAAGTTTTCATTGTACACACCAGTTCATTCATCCCTTTGGGATTCACTGAGCTCCTGAAAAGTCATATGGACTTTTTCTCACCTACTATCCAGCCCAGCTAGTTTTACTCACACTTGGTCCCTCCCTCCATTCCTTCTACAAAGGCTGGGTCAAGGCAGTCCTCATTTCTCATGGTATTGGGGCCAGAACCTTAGCTGGTTTCCTTGCTTCCAGCCTTGCACTTTTCACAACTTTCCTTCACATTGCCTCCAATGTTCTCTCTAAACTGCAAACCTGATCAAGTCACTCTCATTCTTTAAAAGGCAATACTTTAACAGATCAGTGACCCTCCTTACTACTCTTTTCCCATCCTCTAAGGATAAAGTCTGTGTTCCCGTAAGTGATCCCAGAAACCTACATCATCTGGCCTCTACCTGCCTCTCCACATCCCACATTCCACTGTTCTACTGAAAGTCTCAGTAATGAATGGCTTTAGTTCTTCACTCTGTGCGGCCTTAAACCTCCGCTGCCCTTGACTTTGTGTTCAATAGCCGGGAATACATTATCCTCTCTTCACCTAGTTTATCTCTACAGATTCTTCACATCTTACCTCAAGTTGGATTTCTTCTCTGAGCCTTCAACCCACACCCAGATGGACTGTGTCCCTCTTCCGGGCATCTGAGCTCCTAGACACACCTCTGTCTTTTGTCCTTGACTCTTACCACCTCATGTGGAAATGATCTGTGTGTGCATTTGTCTTTCCCTCTAGTTGAAAAGTTCACCTAAGTTAAGTACCATACCCTTTTTATCTTGGTATGCTAGTGTCAAACTCATAAGAGATATAAGAGAATTTCTCTGTGGAGTTTGACTACATTCATTGATAAGAAGAATTTTGCTGTTTTCTGTATAATTTCTTTTATTCTTTTCTTTTCTTTTTTCTTTTTTTTAAGATTTATTTATTTATTTAGAGAGCATGTGAGTTGTGGGGGAGGGGAGAGGGAGAGGAAGAGTAATTCAAGCAGACTCCCCACTGAGCTCAGAGCCAGATGAGGGTCTCCACCTCATGATTCTCAGATCATGACCTCCGCCAAAATCAAGAGTCAAACACTTAACCGACTGAGCCATCCAGGTGCCCCTGTTTTCTATATGCTTTCAAAGAAAATAGATCATCTTCATTTGTTTTTTTAAGTTCTAATAGCATATTAAAATTGTTTCACTTACTTTTACTTTTCTTTATTGTTGCCACATACAGTTTAACTAAAGTCTCTCAGAGACCCATGTATTCTAGAAGATTTCATCAATTTTCTACCCTGTTTCAAAGCAGATATTTAAAGTATTTCTTTCCCTTGGGGGAATATATATGTTTAACATCGCATCTCTGAAGTGTTTCTGAATGATGATGTCAAAGTACTATATTGTAGCTGTATTCTTCTAAGAATGTTTGGAAGTAATGGAATGTGTGTGGTTAATTAAGTTATGGAGGAGAAAAAGAGCACTTTTGTTAAGAGAGCTTTAGGCTTGTGTGAACTAGAAAAAAAAATTCATGAGAGGCGCCTGAGTGGCTCAGTCCTTAAGCGTCTGCCTTTGGCTCAGGGCGTGATCCCGGCGTTATGGGATCAAGCCCCACGTCAGGCTCCTCCGCTGGGAGCCTGCTTCTTCCTCTCCCACTCCCCCTGCTTGTGTTCCCTCTCTCTCTGGCTGTCTCGCTCTGTCAAATAAATAAATAAAATCTTTAAAAAAAAAATTCATGAGAAGGTCAAGCAGCCAGTGACAGTAATCTATAATCTTGGTAGTGCTTTGGAGTTAAGTGTTTTCATGGTATTTGTAGAATTTTTTTTAAAAGAGTTTTTGTTTATTCATTTGAGAGTGAGAAAGAGAGAGCACAAGCCGGGGGGGAGGGGCAGAGGAAGAGGGAGAAGTAGACTTCCCCTCTGAACAGGAAGCCCAACATGGGGTTCCTTCCCAGGACCCCGGAGTCATGACTTGAGCCAAAGGCAGATGCTTAACTTACTGAGCCACCCAGATGCCCCTAGAATTTTTTAAAAATGTGTGTTGGTAGTAACAGATGTAATAGTCCATTTTTTTCAGTAAGATTGATCTCTTTTACTTCCACTAAAAATATATATATATTATGCTAAAAGTGGTTTTATTTTCAAGTGTATGCAATGTCGGCAATCCCTGATTTTTTTGGTATACTATATGGATACCAAGTGATAAAGACCACTGTAAAATAGTTATGTTTTCTCATAAAATAGATGATTTCTTATGTTTCTTTCTAAAATCTTGACATAAAATAATTCATAGAAATAGCTAACCACATGCTATAAATGTGAAGACGTGACTAACCATCTCTGATATCACTTAAAGAGGACAGCCTACCCAAAGGAAGTGGGAATAAGAGTAGTGTGTACCTTGATTATATAGAGGACTTGCTGTACTTTAAATTAGATACAGCTTAGAAAAATACGTCCATGTGATAACTAAAGGGGGGGCCGATCTAAAACTAAATACTGTCTCCACAAACCATGAAACATCTAGCCATAATTTCTTCTATTGTTATATTTATAAACATATATTAAGGCTAATTCTGAATGACCAAAAACATATTCAAAATTCCTCCCAAAGAATTTTCATCTGAAGTTATTTTCTTTCCCGTAAGAAAAATACGCATTCAAGAATACCTGCACATGACTGCCTTTTTAGTCATGCTCCAGTTTGGAGCTACTCTTTCTGTTAATCATCCTTGCAGCATCTAAATATTTGAAAATGAAGATCGTTTGTTTAATAGAGTTTGGAGATGAAGCATTGCTGAAATCTGAGCTCTTGGCCATCTTGTCTCCCTTGTCTTCTGTGTTCCTCTTGAGTGCCCCTTGTCAGTGGCAAGCTTAGGGTCCAGGAAGAATCACAAAGTTAGAATGGAGCAGCAGGACCCCTGAGCACTCTCCAGTGCAGCCACTTTGAACTTTCCACCACTTTCCCGTGCATTTTGGTGCCTCTGTCCCTTTCCTCGTGCTGCTTCCTCTTTATGTTGAGGAAGAGCTTCCTTCTACTTCTAGGCCCAGCTCAGAGATCAGAATGCCCAGCAGGGGCAGTGCTCTATGCACACTAGCTCTCTTTTCTCCTTGCTCCCAGGCTGGAGGAGCCCCTCCCCTCTCTGCTAGGAGAGCCCTTCCCAGTGCAGGACACTCTGGGGCTCTCACATCAGAGTGCACCAAGTTCAAGTTCTGGCTCAGATGTGTGTGGCTGTGAGGCCCCAGGTCCTTTGCCAGGCAAAGCCTTAATTCCATCTATATAACCAAGTCATACTTAATTCAGCACTACATCATAGTGTCGAATGAAATCATGTATGTAAAGGAATTAGCATCGTGCCTGGCACATAGGAAGCGCTCAGTGAATGGAAACTATTAATGACATTGTCAAAGTTTATAATGAATACACCCTTCTTTAAGGATAGAAACAGAATTTTATTCTTTTTAAAATATCTACCATGTCTGGCACTTGAGAAATGTTTACCAAGTGGATGAATTAATAAGTTTGGATTGGTGGTTGTGAATGAACAGCAAGACGATTTCATATCTTTCTGGAAGACCTGCCTTCCCCCCTCACCTCTCATCCCTTCATCTGCTGGAGTTTCTGTGGCCCCCTGGTAGTTTGGACCCCTTGAAAGGAACTAGCAAAACAGAGTAGATGTCCTTGCTTTGAGTCTCATTTATTCATTGAGTGTTTATTAAACAAATACCGTTGAGCTTCTCCTTTGTGTTCAGGCACAACTTTACATCCGGAAGCAAAGTTTCACGTTTATACTGCTGAAAAGGAATCCATGTGGGCTTGTGTGTTGTTATACACATAGCTGAGTCCAGGCACCATCACGTTTTAGCATATTTCAATTATGCCTGTCTCCCTCTGAGATATCAGGGACTTCCCATTTACCTTTCCAGCCAAAAAAAATTTCCTTGAATCCTCCATGGCTACTCACCTTATGCCTAAATCTCCAAACAAACAGATAAAGATCCTGAAATGTTCAGCAGGAAGGGCTACTGGACAATGTCACATGTGTGGAACAGGGAAATGAGATGTGGTCAAGGCAGAAGCTGCCCATGTTAGTGAGATAGTTGACTGCCCCTTTCTCATAGGAAAGCACCTTTACGTGGTAAGGGTAGACTAAAGCTCTCCATGGACAATGAATCCCTTGAGGTCACAAACTGTATCCTGGACTCTTAGTGGGATCTTCCAGAATACTTGATAAAAATTGTATTGTTGGAATACTTTCTATTGGATACTAACTGACATCTGGCTAACATTTTCCTAAGTATAAGGCCTCACAAATATATTAGTAAATGGGATCAAAAAACTTGTCAGTGTTGCCCAATTATGTATATTAAGGATGATTCCACTGAATTAAATTAGTTTTAGAAATTTTTGCTCATCACTGACTCACTTCAGATTTGTGCAAAGAAAGAGAGGCAATTTACCTTGATTTTGACTCATACTCTGGGGGTTAAGAATATAATGATTAAGGTAAGAGTCATCGAAAGCTGTTGGAAATAATGTAATAATGCCTATAGTTTTATTCTTTGTATTGCATTTTAATGAAAGATCCTAATGAAAAATATATAAAAAGCAAAAAAGTCTACCACTGAATAATCAGTGTAGGTATTTAAAATGAGAGGTGAGATTCTCCACGAAATAGTGATTGTGTAACATGTGTGTCACACTCCCTTCAGTAAGATGAGGGCACATTAGAACATAAAAGTCCCTTCCGATATGTCCCAGCTGGTACTAACCAAGATAAGAGTCCTTGAATCGGGGCGCCTGGGTGGCACAGCGGTTAAGCGTCTGCCTTCGGCTCAGGGCGTGATCCCAGCGTTATGGGATCGAGCCCAACATCAGGCTCCTCCACTGTGAGCCTGCTTCTTCCTCTCCCACTCCCCCTGCTTGTGTTCCCTCTCTCACTGGCTGTCTTTATCTCTGTCAAATAAATAAAATCTTTAAAAAACAAACAAAAAAAAGAGTCCTCGGATCCTCCAAGGCTGTTCACCTTCTGTTAAAATCGACACCGTAGCGTGATATGTCATAGAGGATCTACATGGAGGTAAAATGGTATAATCCCAGGAATCAGAAGAACAAAAACATGGCAGAGAAGGTTAGAAAGTCCCCTCCATCTGCCTTGCCCCTTCCCGCAATCAAGAGAAACTGAAAAGGGAAACAGGGTAGATGAAGATAGAAAAGGGAAACAGGGTAGATGAAGATAGACGAAGAGAGAAGGGAGTCTCCAGAGCCGAGCCCCCTGACAGCCTGCTTTCTAACGAGGTTGTTTCCTAGTGGGTACAGAAGGTGCTATGGGCAGTGTGGTGACAAACCACAGTGATTTATTAGGCACACAGCTGTACTCAAAACGCGCCACAATCTATTTCTTTCTAGCAGCTTTATTGAGGTATGATTCACACACTGTACAACTCACCTACGTAAAGTGTTCAATTCACTGGTTTTTAGTATATTCATAGCATTGTGCAACCATCACCATGATCAAGTTTAGAAGATTTTCATCACCCGAGAAATAGACCCCATACCCATTAGCAGTCCTTCAGTTCATTTTTATTCAAATGGAAGGAGAAAAAGCCTATATTTATAAACCTGGGTTTATAACATAGTCATTTTGTTTTACAAAATACTGTTATAATTGGGGATAAAGCAAGAAATGGTAACTTGAAAATTATGTAGATAATCCAGTTGAGTTTTTTTGTAAACATTTTTATGATTTTTTTTTAATATTTTATTTTTTTTATTTATTCGACAGAGATAGAGACAGCCAGCGAGAGAGGGAACACAAGCAGGGGGAGTGGGAGAGGAAGAAGCAGGCTCATAGCAGAGGAGCCTGATGTGGGGCTTGATCCCATAACGCCGGGATCACGCCCTGAGCCGAAGGCAGATGCTTAACCGCTGTGCCACCCAGGCGCCCCACATTTTTATGATTTTTAAAAATTTTTGTAAAANATCCCATAACGCCGGGATCACGCCCTGAGCCGAAGGCAGATGCTTAATCGCTGTGCCACCCAGGCGCCCCACATTTTTATGATTTTTAAAAATTTTTGTAAAGTTCAACATTTTATACTGTTTCCTTGAGACAGAACTGTGTAATCTACCTGGGTCACTATTGGTCATTTCCAGAACCTATTGTGTCACCCATATAATGAGAATATTCTTTGGAAACACTTTGTGAACTTTTGTTTAAATATCATATTGAATAAGTTTCTTATAATAATTAATTCCCAAAACCTGTAGAACACCCATTTGGCCAATCAGAATGCAAAACAATTAATTCTGTATGGCAGGGGCATCTGGATGGCTTAAGTCAGTTGAGCGTCTGACTCTTGGTTTCAGCTCAGGTCATGATCTCAGGGTTGTGGGTTCGAACCCTGTGTCGGCTCAACGCTCCATGTGGAATCTGCTTGAGACTCCTTCCCTCTCCCTCTCCAATCCCTGCTATCGCTTCCCCCTGCCCTTCCCCTGACCCTCCCTCATCTCCTGTGTTTTCTCTCTCTCTCTCAAATAAATAAAATCTTTAAAAAAAATTCTGTATTGCAAAACATTATACAAATTTTAAGTTAGGAGGCAAAAAATACTGTGAGTAAAACACGTATCTCAGAAGGGACTACATTTTGTAACACAAAAAGTATGTGCCAATCAGTAAAGAAAAGGACAAATAGAAAAATGGATGGAGGGGCATCTGGATGGCTCAGTTGGTTAAGCGTGTGCCTTCAGCTCAGGTCATGATCTCAGAGTCCTGGGGTCAAGCCCCATGTCAGGCTCCCTGCTCAGCGGAGAGTCTTCCTCATCTCCCTCAGCCCCTCTGCCTGCTTGTTTGCACTGTCTCTCTCTCTCTCAAATGGATAAATAAAATCTTAAAAAAAAATGCATGGATATGAACAGTCAGTTCATACAAGAGAAAGTCCAAATGACTAAATATACGGGAAAAAATTTCAATTCAAGAAGTAGTAGCAAAATGTGTTGTGAAAACTAGAAGAAATACATTCTCATACAAAGTTGATGAGAATGTGGATAGTGCCAAGCACTAATTTTTTTTTAAAGATTTTATTTATTTATCTGAGAGAGAAAGAGACAGTGAGAGAGGGAACACAAGCAGGGGGGAGTTGGAGAAGGAGAAGCAGGCTCTCCGCTGAGCAGGGATCCCCATGTGGGGCTCTATCCCCGGACCCTGGAATCATGACCTGAGCCGAGGGCAGACACTTAATAACTGAACAACCCAGGCGTCCAAAATTGATAAAAAATTTTAAAGGCACATCTGTCTTTGATCATTGATCCAGCAACTATGTCTCTAGAAATTTTGTGTACAGAAGTTTATGTATAAAGTTATTATAGTTTGTCTATAACCACAAAAATCTAGAGAAAAAAGCAAAAGCTATTAACAGAGGTCTGGCTAAATAAATGAAGATACATCCATTTAATGTAATACTACATTGTCACTAATAAAAATTAAGTCACCCTAAATGGGCCAATATGTAAAGTTGCTCAATATGTATTGTTAGGTGGGGGAAAAAAATCAAAATACCAGTATTATATATTCTATTCCATTTGAATACAAAGAACACATATAAATTTATATGTTCACATATGGATCTTTGTGCATACTTTTATATGCACTGACATTTTATGACAGACTCCCAAGAAATTATCAGTGATTACCTTCTGGGTAATGAACTAAGAGGGGAAGTGGGGGAGAGACATTTTTACTTTATGCCTTTTTACCATTTGGATTCATTCTAAGAAATCTAAATTTTGTAAGATTTAAGAGCATTTTTACATTTAAAAATCATGCTCATGTATTACAGAAAATTGAAAATCAGAAAAATATTTTTTAAAAAAGTGTAATCCTTTGACCTAGGGGGGAAAAACACTGTTAAAACCTGTTCAGAAATATCCTTTTGAAACATTTATTTGCATACACATGCACACTATACTTTTGTTTTATAATCCACGTTTTTCACTTATAAACATTCTATGTCATGAAATACTATTTTATAGTACATTTTAAATAATTTGTCCTTATTAATTGTATGGCTGTGATAGCCTGTTTGTGCATTTTCTCTTAATTTCCCTTCATAAGTAGAAAGAAAAAGATTTGGGAGAAAACAGTAATCAAGGTGGGAAGAGGTTTGTAAAAATAAAAATGTTACAGATGAGTATTGAACAATGACTCTGAGAATCAAAAGCCAAATTCCTTCTTAAAAAATAACATGTATCACCAAATATTTGGGGAAGAGGGGAGAAGATGATGAAATGAAACAGAATCCCAAGATGTCTTACTATATTCTTAACAAAATTAACAAAAAGTAATTTAAATAATTAAAAGAAAAATGAAAAAGATCAATAAATCTTCAGCTGTACCCAAACAAAGAAAGAAGAACAAGTCTACTTTAAAAAGTGGTTGCCAAGGAAGGACATGGAAAATTCTAGTGTGGCCCAGCATGCCTTAGCTCCTAACTCCTAATTCGAGAAGATTTATTGCTTTCTTTTAAATTTTTTGTAGTTTGGATTTTTATAATGGGTATATGTCATCTCTCTAAAAACAATAAATCCATTTAAAACATTATGATAGATTGTTTTCTAAGAACAAGAGGAAAATTACACATTAACTGTTTATATTTGGCATGTATGAACATGCTTTCCTCCCTGAGTAGGGCCCAGTAGACCTCATGTAGAATCCTGTGGTTGCTAAGAGACCATCATGTTTGGTATCGTCGCTATTAGCCTAAATGATGTTTAGGTCTCTTTAATTTTTATCGGGTATGTGATGTGCCAGGAAGGCTGAGGAGAACGAGATGACTTTTCTGTTTTCTAATGAGAACAGGTTTTTGGCAATTATTGAAATACATTTCTGCTAGTATTTTCAGAAGGAAAAAAAAATCCTCTCTACGTGAAATTGATTGCCTTTAAATATGGCTTGACACATTTTCTTTGTTTTGGAAATAAAGGGCCAAATTTACCATAAAAATACAAGTTTACCTTAGCTCAACATTTCCATTTATTGGGTAAATATTTGAAGATGATAAGTCTAGCCACAAAAAGAAGTAATCTACTGAAGTCATTCAGTGAATTACTCTACCAGAGATAACATTGCAGTAATGACTCATTTGTTTGATGGCTGAGGGCCAAGTGCAAATAGACTATCATCTGATTTCAGACAGCTTCTCTGCAAGTCAACTATATTATCTCCCTTCTAACCAGACCCTTTTCACTGAAAGACCACAATCCCTCCAAAATCCTATATACTGTCCTATCAGATGGCTGTCTTCCTATGAGTACAATATTTATTAGCCTTGAAATACTATAACCCAGGGACGTACATAAGTACTGCACAGGGAATTCATTTCAAACCACATTTGACCCTTTGTTTTAAAGGTGATCTTCAAATAGGTTTAAGGGAAATAAATCAAATTTGCAACCCATAGTCTGCTTTCTCCTAATAAAAAAAGAAAAGAGGCTTTAAATGTTTCTAACCTTTTTCTTCTTTTCTTCACTTTGAAACAGAAGATTAATCACATCTACCCAGAGATGTAATTTAATGTCTGTCATTTGGAATAGAAGGGAAAATAGATAAGTGGCTCATGAAGAGAGTATTTAAAAATAAACTATACAACCAAGGATTTTATTAGGCCGCTGATGGGGAGGATACTTCTTATTAAAAAGAAAGTCAAGTAACAAGGAAATACGAGAAACAAGATAATAAATATTACACTTTTTGGCAAAAGTGAGGAAAGGAAATTTTAAGTTTTCAGAGTAGGAGATGGAGAATTAGTCGTAAGAATTAACTCACCCTTAAAATGTCCCTCTCACGTTGCATGACTGTGGAAGAATCTGGAAAGAAGACATTCGTTAGAAGTTTGTCTGGTCCGGAAAACCTTTGTCATTCATAACTTTACATGCCCTAGATATGCGTGGGCATGCTTCCCCGCAGAGGTTTCTGTTTGTATCTGATATAACCCTGTCTTTAACCAAAAACCTAGCTGTAAGACGTAAGTGATTAAATTATGCTCATGAGGTCAGTTCCTAGATAATGGTCTTCCTCAGGTTTTCACAGAATAAAAAACTGGAAATTTTGTTTTAAAGATGATATTAATGGCCACTCTCCCCAAATTCCCATTTTCTTATTCTTCCCTACACATAGCATCCTTTGTGATCTGTGAGCAGCCCATATCATGCAGCCAAAATTCCAGTAATCAGCATAACAGGTCACAAAAATGATGGCAAATATCTTGTCTGCTTGCACACTCTTTTAACTGTTACATCCAACATTCAAAGACCCGTTCAAACTGCTAGAAGTGCAGGTCTGGCAACAGCTTGGGAATTCACCAGGAATGCCCATTTCACATTGGTTCAGCCATTTTCAGGGGTTCACTTCCCTGCCTTGTCCATTCGAACAGCCCTTGGACAATCTGTGATTTTCCCCCAAGACTTTAACGTGTCACATCATTAGTTGTGTGTGACAAGTGTGTCACCGAAGAGATTGCCTACCATAGAATAGCAGGATTTATCTACTGAGGCGAACTCCCACTCTGTCAAAGATAGAAGCAATTCAGAAACATTTCTTCTTTCAATTGTATTGCAAGGTAATGTTCGGGGAGTCGCCCCCCAGCTGAAAACACAGTTGCTTTCTCAGCATAGATGGTAGTAGGGCTGAAGGGTGGGGGAGAAGTTTAGAATATATTATTGATCCTAGGAAGCACAGTACCTAGAAATTTATCTCTGACTTATATTAAACCTGTGAAACTTTGTCTTTGGGTTTTCAAAATTTTTTTTTATCCTATTTAATCTTTAAAAGAAATAAACTGACTTGCTGTTTTTTCCGGAGCAGTGAAATAGGAAAACTAAGACTAGAAAAGTGCTCCTAATGTGGGTGTTGTCTGGTTCATGTACTGAGTTATTTTAAAAAGGAAAGAATTTATTTCATCCCTGTTCCCTGGGTTCTTCATGCCGCTATCTTCAAAGAGTATCCTAGAAACCCATAGGCGTAACTGATTCACAGAAAACTAATTTATGTGCAGCACTTAATTTAATTTTTCCAGTGGCTCTCCCTGGTGGCACTCCTCAGAGACTTTTAGAAAAGAAGTACCGCTTGTGTGGCACCAGTGTGGGACTCTTACTAAGATCTTTTCTTCTTCAGGATAGGCACTTCCGTTATACGCCAAGGAGTCACTGATTCTAGAACCTTCTCATAGTTAGAACAATAGTTAAACCGTTGTGGAAAAACATAATTGGCTGCCATACTTTTATGTATTTCCGTGGAAGGAAATGAAAGCTTTCTTAAGAACCTATTTAGCCTTTAGATAATATGTCTAGGGAACTTCTTTTTTTTTTAAATATTTTTTATTTATTTCAGAGGGGAGAGAGAACACAAGCAGGCAGTCAGGGGGAGCCCGGCAGGGGGCTCCACCCCAGAACCCTGAGATCATGACCTGAGCCAAAGGCAGACTCTTAACTGGCTGAACCACCCAGGTGTCCCTTTCTAGGGAACTTCTGCTACCATTTTAATTCCCTTCTTTAGCTGGTATATTATTTTAGGTACAGAACACCTTTATGCTATCTCCATAATAATTGTTTATGATGGAAAAACAATCACAAAAATGTTTGCAAAGTTGTATTTCTTCAGACTACGGAATCATTACTTTATGATTACTTTTGCGTTCTAAGGCTCTGACTATTTTAATTTTGATTATGGAGTCACAAACCAGTAGTAGAATTATATATTAAAAAATGAATTTGAAGGGTTTAGGTAGGGTATGCCTAATTCAATTCCTGATTTTTTGTGCTCTGACAAATGTACACATTTGTGTTACCTGTTTCTTCCCGGAAGTAGCTGAGTTTTATCAACCCCTGTGATTGTCCCTATTCCTTGAAGGCAAAACCTCTAAATTAAATTCTATCCCAGTGAGACTTTGCTCAGTAGATTTGCATCACTATTCTTGAGTACCAGAATAGCTTTTTCGATCCCTTTATAACCATGTAAGTTCAGCTTGTCATTTGTCATGACAGTCTGATTATTTTCTTCTACACCAGGGTTGGAATATTTATTCCTAGTCCTACAGTTAGGGGTTTTTCTTCCCCTTGGCTTCCCTGTTGAATTTTTATTTTTTCCTCCTTGAGATGACAGTGCAGGCTCAAAGATGATTTTGGTTGGAGAATTACCTTCTCAAGTCTTGTCTTTACCACCAACACAAAAACAATGGCTCCCAAATCTCATTTACTCAATGTGGAATCAGGTTTGGATGTCCTTTCTCAGGATGAGGCTCCGATGATTTCTCTTCAAATTCAGATACCCCCTTCTGGTGGACAATCTCTGTTCCCAATCAGGCTTGATGTCCACTTCACAGAACATCTAGATGAAGGGAGGTGACTTTCTGGAAACTTCCTTTGTATGTAAACCCCTCCCCTCACCAAGAACTTGGTCCTTCTGCTTTAAATGACCAGGTGATAAGCTGGATAGCACAGGCCCACCTTGCACAGTGCCCTTCTTACCTGTACCATACATATTTTTCTTGAGCTGTATGCCTTCTAGTAAAGCAGTTCTAAGCCTCTCTAGTTATAAAAAAACATCCAGGATACCTATTAAAAATACAAATTTCCAGAGCCATTGTTTCAAAACATCTGGGGAAGGGATTTGGGAAGTTGAATGTTTACCAATAACCCTCAAGTGATTCTTATCATTAGGGAAGTCAAGAAACATTACCATTCAATATTGCTCTCTCAATAAGGTGTAGGGCTATGTCTGTTATTTCATCCTTTTTAGAGCTACTAACTCCCATTTATTACCATCTATGATCCTGTTTCTTGAATTATTCCTTGCGTGTTAGAATCACAATCAGCTAAGGTGCTTGCCCAAGATCGAGAGGCCTGGCCTATGGGATTGGAATCTCTGGGGACTTGGGCCCAGGAACCCGTTGTTTTTCACATGCTCCCTCAGATCAGAGTCACTGATTTAAGGGGGCTCCGCCACAGTTTTAGCTTTAACGGGAATACGAATCACCGGGAACATTAGTAAAATGCATATTCTGATTCAGTAGGTCTGGGGTAGAGCTTAGGATTCTACAAGCTCGCAGGTGATGCTGGGGCTGCTGGTACATGGACCACATCAGCACAAGGTACAAGAGAACTTTCCTAAACAAAATGGCCCAAACTATTGGACAGCAAAGAACCTGTGACTTTGTTTTAATGAGAGAAGAGTAGACCCCATTGTCATCCAAACTGTACTAGTCCTAATCTCATTAAGGGGGCCCAGGACAGTTCAGAACAACACCTTATCCTTTGTGAATGACACACCTGTCTTTCTCTACTGTCATTACTTTGTGTTGCCCACCAGCTCCACACCTTCACCTTTTCCAGGGAGCCCCCTTCCAGACCTCCTGACCTTGAACCACTCGGACATGTGCTAGACCACTGGACCAAAGATGTACATTTATCCTTATTTTTGCATGGCTGAGATAGAGTCTGGCATGAAAGAGCCTTACCCAAGGAAAGAGGTATCAAATGTAATTTCAGTTGATACTTCTATGCTCTTTTTTTTTTCTTCCTTTATTTCCTTTTCTCTAGGAGGATTTCATACCCATTTTCTAGTTTTCAGTTTTTGAGTAATTTATCTGTTTCTTATTTCTTATCTATCTTTCAGAACCTTTCTGTTTTGTAACTAATGAAAAACAGGTGGTCATGAGTTGCTAATAACTATGAACTCTTATTCTCCTTCCAAAGTCTGCTTTCAGCTAGGTCTCAGGATGATAGTTTATTGTTTTTGAACATTTGAGTTGGTTCCAAATCTAAAGTGGGACAGATATTTGTTGCTTTTTCAAGACTGATTTGTCTTGCTAATTCATCTCATTCTGTTAGTTTAATCCTTCTTTCCAAATGCCACGTTGCACAATTACTTCAAACTCTGAGCCTCTGGATTTCCTTCGGTAATTTTCTTATCTTTATACCAGAGAATGGCAAAAGCTTTTTGGTCTATGGACCTGCACCATGGGGATCGTCAGGGGATTTTTTTAATGCCCCAGGTCTCACTTCCAGTGATTCCAATTGAGTAGGTCAAGGGAAGGACAAGGATTTGTAAAGAGCTGGAAAATCTGTCCTTTATCCTGCTGAAGACCATAGGCCTTGGTAAGCTCTCGCTCTCTGCTGCCCTTTGACACATGATGCCACTGCATGTGCAGACCCCCCAGTAGGACTCAGCAGTACACCCGCCAAAGATCATGTAGGCTGAGTTTGTCCTGTCCACCCACACGCCATCTGGTCCATCCTTGAGTTTTGTGGACTCGATCTTCACATCATACCCCAAGTTCTTCTCTTCTGCCCATTTCCATTACCTCCACCATGGTTCCTAGGCCACCATCCTTTCTCACCTAGATTAGCCCCTCTGAAACCCTTCCTCTACACAGCAGCCAGGGTGACCTGTTAGACTCACAGATTAGTGCCTTAGCCTAAAACCCTTCTATAGCTCCCCATCTTGCATGATGTACAATCCAAACCTTTCCCTTGGTCTTCCCAATCCTGACTTGATTTGTCCCCTGCCTCTCTTTCTTTCCTCTAATCTACATGTGACTGTCTCTGTCTTGTGTTCAGAACTCACCTTCAATGTCCTCTATTCCCAGACACCTTCTCTGACCTCCAATAGAGAGAAACCACTCACTCAGCCACTCACTATCACATCATCCTTTCAATTCTTGGCAAAGTGTTTATAAAACCAGCACTTCTTGTTTTTGTTTTTTAAGATCCATTTCCTCTACTAGAGGATAAATTTTGAGGGTGGGTGCTCTGCCTCCCGACTGACTACTGTATCCTGGCACCTAAACAGCAGAGACTTGGCGAATATTTTCAAAATGATGAATTTGAACTGAGCAGGAAGTATGAGCAGAGGTTAGCCGGGTGAGGTGGTAGGAAGGGCAACTTGATTCTTGTGCAGGGAAATTAAGGTTTTTAATGCCCAGAGGGAGAAGGATATTTAGAGCATGTAAGAAACTGAAATAATGTGTCCAAAGGAAAGAAGAGACAGGCTGAGGTAGACAGGAGTCTTACAGAACACGCTAAGGACGTTCTCAAAAAGCAACAAGGAGTCAGGGAAAGGTTTTTGGCAGGGGAATAACAACAGATTTCCTGACAAAACTTCTCAAGAAACGCTTGTCCTAAAGTTGTGTCACATGTGATATAGCAGATTGAATAATGGTCTCCCAAAGATTTCAGCTCGGAAATGTTACCTTATTTGGAAAAAGCGTCTCTGCTGATATAATTAGGTTAAGGATGTGGAGATGAGGAGATTACTTTGGATTATGCAGGTGGGCCCTAACACAAATGTCCTCACATGAGCCAGGCAGATGTTCATGTGAAGTTGGAAGCCGAGATGTCAGCGATATGGCCATGAGTCAAGGAATGCTTGGAGCCACCAGAAACTGGACGAGGCAAGAAATGAGTTCTTACCTGGAGCCTTTGGAGGGATGGCGGCCCTGCAACACCTTGATTTTGGTCTTCTGGTCTCTAACACCACGGGTGAATAAATTTTAGTCACTTGAAGGCACCACATTTGTGGCAATTTGTTACAGCAGCCCTCGGAAATTAACACACGCACTTTGCAAAAAAGAGAAATAGAAATAGAAATTCAGATGATATGCACTGTCACGCATGGGAACCCACCCCATCAGTGTAGGCCCGGAGTGTGAGACTGGTGCTGCTCGTTCATCTGCTGTTTCTTCAGTCAGCCTTTTTCCCTTGTGGAGGTTCTCATGACTCTAATGGATGAAGGTAAGCCCGTTTCATACAACGTGCTGCTTGACTCAAGCCAGCTCCTTCATCTTATGCTAGGAGGGAACACCGTGCGTGTTGTAGAAACAAAGACCAACCAAACAAGATCCCGCTAGGGCTATTTATTGCGAGTTTGCTAGAGCAAAGGAGTCAGCCTCCATCATTTGCATTTTGGTAGGGACAGAAAGCAGGCAGAGGAGTGGGAGAGCTTTATAAGTGGCGAAGAGGGAAGGCTTCAGGTGTGGGCTGCTTGCTGGTGTGGGGAAGCTGTGGGTGGGCTCGCTATGTGATTGGCTGCGGTGCATATTNGTGGGCTCGCTATGTGAGCTTTCTCGGTTCTAAGTTGGAAACAGGGACAAAAATTAGGGGAAGCTGTCAGTTATTAATCAAGTCTTGGCCATTTGGGGCCAACTGTTGTAGGAGTTACTGGTTAGCTTCCTGGGTGGTTACGAGGTAACGCAACCCGGCTTGTGGCTGGTCTGACTTGCAGCAGGCTAGATTCCTGGCTGGTTAGCATTGAGAAGGCTTTCTCTTCCTGGGCAGCGTGCTGCCAGTAGTGGGTCAGAGTGCTGTTGTACTGTAGTCCAGCCACTGTCCGCTTGTCTACTCGGTCACTCAGTGTTGTCAGACATCAGCAAAGACTGAGAAGGCATCCCTCTTGAGCGGGACAACATGGATGCACCTATCAACAGGAATACATTGGGAGAAAGGTCCTCAGCATCTGTGATTTGTTCAAACCTCCCACCAAAGGCCCATGGGTTTCTGATGAGATGCTCTGAGCCAGCCAAGGGGCATTTCTCAATTTTGGTAACTGCTCTACTTTTAAAAAGATGAAGATTGTTGGTCAGGTTGCATGGGCTAATGAAAAGGCAGCAGATCTTGGGCAAACAGCTGAGGACTGTCACAGGAAAAAAAAGGCTGCCCTCAGGGACAAGTTTTCATGCCAATGAGGTCGGGCTTTTATGGGGAAAGGAAGCTTATCAGCTACACTTATATTTTAGACTTCCAGAAAGACAAGATCCTGACTTTATATCAGCAAAAGGGTATGTGATTGTGTCATTTTGAGGTATTTCTGCCTGGCTTAATGAATAGGGCTGCACCTTCCCAGTCTCAGCAGGTAACAACAGATATCTGTTGCACTCAACTACAATGGCTCAGGTAGCATTCCTTGGGGATGGGTTCCAAAAGTCTCATTGCAAGTGTAAGTGGTCCCTGGAAGGGAAATGATGACTTGGAGAGCAGCTGATTATTGGCAATGTTCCTGGACCTTCTCCAACACTGGGATTTGTACCACACAGACTGGGGGCTTTTTTCTAAACCCCGTGCCCCCGTGACCTCCTCCGTTATCCAAACTGTCACATAAGAAACCCCCAGGTTTCAAAGCCTCATGTCTCCATGTTCTCAGAAATGGGGAAAGCAATGGATGCTGATCCAATTTTAGCAGACAGTTGGAAGACCTTCCATTGTATCATCTACACCATAGTGGATGCGTTGAAGCCTGAAACTATCCATTTGTGTTGGTCAGAGCTATAGGAAGAATGTGCAGCATGCATTGTTTCAGGGACCCAGGCCAGTGGTTAGTGATGGCTTCATTAACACCCTCAAGGAAGAATTTAAGAATTGATGGAAGACTATGGGAAACATGGTCTAATGAAGAGACCCAGGAATGGTTCTCAACCAGGTGCAGTACGACCCCAGGGGACATTTGGCAATGCGTGGAGACATCTTCGGTCATCACAGCTATAAAGAGGTGCTAAGGGCATCTGGTATGTAGAGACACGGAGCACTAAGCAGTACAGTTGGCATGAGAGACAAAGGAAAGAACAAAATCACTTTCTGGAAATGAAGACTTGGTGGAACAAGACACAGAGCAGCTTTTCTTGTCTAGTTTCTGGGGTGTCCTCTTTTTCTCTTTTTCTCCTTTTTCCCAGGGCCGAACCTCAGAGACTGCATGACAAGCTGGCTGGGACCATGTGGACGAGAACACTCATGGGTGACAGAAATGAGATAGTAGGAACCTGGGTAACCAGACGAATCTCCTAGAACTGCCCCCCCATCCAGGGCCCCCATATAACTCTTGGTGGTTATGTAGGGACAGTTCACTCTTATTTGACTATTATGAAGAAGGAAAGTATTTGGAGGAGAGAGTCATTCTGAGTGCGGGCCCTTGGGCTGTTCGCGCAGAAGATCCCAGCACCATCAAGCCTTCTGCAGGGGTTACGTAAAGGAGTCTCAGCCAGCAAGTGCTTCCAGGGCTGGTTCGTGTCAGTCTCACAGCAAGTGGCCCGGCTGTGGAAACACGTGTGCGCCATCTGGAGAGCTTAGCTGGGTGTTCTGAAAAGTTGTGCTGGGCTCGTCTAGGTGCTGGGTTTAGACACGCGTCGCAGTATTTTTAGAAGGTACTTTAAAAATCTCAATTTCTGGGACTTTACTCTCCAGCTAAGCGACTCCAACCAATGCCTTCGCTTTCAGCTCAGTCTGCTCCATACTTTGTTTTTTAAAAACTATGTTTTAGAGTGTTTCAATCTTGACTGCTTTTATTCCAGACATGCTGCATATGGAGCTGAGGGAAGTAACACTGGTTCCAAACCCCACAGCCAGTAGGGATGGGAATTTCACGGTAGTGTCAGGATTGACTCAGAATCCAGGTGGCACAGAAATGAGAGAATGGGCTCCTGTCTTTGCAGACTGACCCTTCCTGCAAGGAACCTGCATTTGGATGTCCCATAAAGCTGCTGTGAAATGCAAAAATCATGTTTCTACAGAAGTAAACCTTCGTTGTTGGAGATAACCAGGAATGCGCTGTTCAGTTCACCTGTGCTGATGAGCAGGGTGGTGAAGACTTCAAAACCATGAGACAGACATAGTGAATCCCCCAGGCACCAGAGGTGCTCCAGAGAGAGCTGGACAACCACTTCTAGAGCTAGGAGAGGATATTCATGAGTTGAGGAGAGAATTGATTTGGTAACCACTGATAACCTTGGGATTCTCAGAGGGCTCCTTCCAACTCCAAGCCTATGAACATGTAAGAGCAACTTGTCGGAGAGTTAGAGACAGAATCCCAAGTTCTCTCTCGGTCATTGAGCTTGTGCCATTTTTATAAAAAGTCTCTAGAACTGAATGTGCTTCCTGACTCTCTTTTGCATATAACCAAAGAGAGGGATGTTATTCCATTTGGAGGCTTTGTGCCTTTGCCAAGTTGAGAGGAAGCTTGTCTTTGTAATCAGGATGGGGAGGAGAGCACAAAGCATCTACTGCTCATGATGGATTCTTCCAGATGAACTTGCCCATCTCCTTAACAGTTCTGAACAACTAAATTTAGAGCACGTATCAGTTGAGAGGCCTCTGCCTGACAAGGCTTTTATTCTGGCTGGTTTTGACAAGAGAGTAGAAGAGTAAAAACATACCTTGTTTAAAGAATGTTCCCTAGCCCGCATGCAGCATGTCACTAAGGCTGTCTAGACACATGGGAGCTTCCCCTCTGCTCTTCAAGATTCTCCAGAAGGCACAAGTGAGCCCCTTTGAATGCACGAATGTCCTTGCTACGTGAGCTCAGGTGAGGTGTTGGTGCTTGTGGTGGCATTCTGTCACCATTTCTCTTCTTTAGCACTTTCCACAACACTACAGCCTACCTACCAACTGTTTCCGAGTGAGGGGAGAATCTGCATAAGTGGTGGCTCTCATGCCACTGGGAATATGGCCAAAGATTTATTCCTTTTCTGGTCTCTTCCCTATACATCTGCATCTGGCTTGTCTTTCTAAATCTGTCCCTTACAGAAGGCTCATTTCTTAAATTGGGGTCCAGGGTGAAGGTGGGAAATGTTTTAACTTCTATCTTACTGAATCTTGAGGACATCTGTAAGGCAAACACTAGTATAGACCGTATGGAGCATGATACTTTCCCTCTCACAGGACTGTGACTATAGGGACTTTCCAAAGCAGGGATTTAACTCAATCTGGCTGGCTTGCTGTGACAGGTTCAGCCACCAGAGACCTATTTAATATGTTTGATCTGATTTTCTAGGCTTCAGCCTTTAATAGCAAGAGAAATTCCTATCCCGAAGCTTCCTTCAAGTGGCTTACCTACAGTCCTTCAATATCGTCTTTTCTTTCTTTCTTTTTCTTTTAAAAAGATTTATTTATTTATTTTAGAGAAAGAGCCCGAGCAAGCATGAGGGGCAGAGAGAGAGGGAGAGAGAATCTCAAGCAGACTCCTTGCTGAGCACGGAGCCTGATGCAGGGCTGGATCTCATGACCCTGAGATCACGACCTGAGCTGAAACCAAGAGTCTGACGCTTAACCGACTGTGCCACCCAGGCGTCCCCAATATGTCTTTCTTAAGGAGTATCTGTGCTGCCCATTATCTCCACTGCCAAAGGAAATGCATCCCTCATAATACAAGGGTGCCAAAAATATCAGAATGAAGTGATTACTCCCCAAAACAAATGACCCCACAAGAGAGGGAGAATGGAGGGTGCTGTTTTCTTCCTTGCCAGAGGCTATGAAAATGTCTTTTGTGAGAACAAATAAGGGTTTCTGTTTTACTGGCCCTTTAGATCATATTATTCATGATGTTTCTAAGTTGTGGTTTTAAGCTGACAAAGATTTTGGCATTCTCTCTAAAGTAATGAAGCGTTTGTCCTTCTTCACTTCATTTTTCTCCGTTATAAAACACCATTCCCATTTAAACTAATTAAAATACTTAAAATCTAAACTTTAATGGGAAAGATGGTTGGAGTCTTTTGTATTTTTTTTTCTAATTTATGGCTTGGAGCTGCAATTTTCTTCAATTGGTTTTATTTTGACCCTAGGAAAAAAAGCAGTTGCTGTCCTTGTTTTGTTTCTGTTTTCTGTTATATTCCACCCTAGCCTTCCAGAATTATTCTAATTCCTTATATGACTCATGAAGCTTCACTCTGATTCTGAAGGCAAGAGGTACAAGATTTGTAATATCTGTAACTATCTTTCAGACTCCACGACCCCCCAACCCACTACTTCAGTATAACTCCACTTCCGAAAGAGAGTTCCCTGTTTTGTTTTGTTTTCTTTTTTTAAAAAAAAGATTTTATTTATTTATTCAACAGAGAGAGAGACAGCCAGCGAGAGAGGGAACACAAGCAGGGGGAGTGGGAGAGGAAGAAGCAGGCTCATAGCAGAGGAGCCTGATGTGGGGCTCGATCCCATAACGCCGAGATCACGCCCTGAGCCGAAGGCAGACGCTTAACGGCTGTGCCACTCAGGCGCCCCTGTCTTGTTTTCTGATGCAATGGGCATCTTGAGAGAGTTGTAGCTTCAGTATCTTCAATTTTTAATTGAAATGGGAACTGGTTGTTTGCCAAGCTTCCTGCTATCCACCATCACTCACTTGTCTGTCTGCCCCAACCATGGGCACTGATAGAAATTTGTCAGCCTTTATTCACAGTGAAAGAGCTTGCCGAAGAGGCAACATCAGATCCTGGGGTCGTGAGGACGCTCCCAGTCTGAGACTAGGATTAGGATACAAGCCGTTTAGTCTCCCTGAGACCCAATTCCCTTCTCTGTAAAATGAGAAGTTGGATGAGGTCAGTGAATAGTTAAGAGTTCAAACAAGTGGTAACAGGATCAGTAGCAATTTGGGCCAATATTTATGGAGGAACTTTACATGCTTTTTCCGAAGCCAGGACTAGTTAGTACCAAATGGAGTAGGAGGTGGGGGGGGCAGACTAATAAATGACTTCTTTTGATAGATTAATAATATGGTGAGCTCTTGCTTCTCTTGAACTTAGTTGAGCTCTAGAAGCATGGCATGAGCCCACGAGTTCTTTTCAACGCTTTGAAAATCAAACAAAACGCCTCCGTTGGCTCTGAGAAGGCTGAGCTGCCTAACTAAAATGCCTAGTTTCTTTGTGGTAGCTGGAAAATGTCAACGGAGTGTGGTAAGATTGGTTCCATTATGCCGATCCCGAGCCTGGTTGGTAGTTGGAGCCATAACTAGCAATTCTGGCACCCGGAGCAAACAGCGTGCGACAAACCCTGAAATCAACTTTTTAATTCATGTTGCGGCTCACAGATGGGTGTTATTACCAATGTGCACCATCTGGTAGCTTTCTATTTTAACTTTTCATTGTTGCTCACTAGATACAGTGCTTTTTGAATTATTATTTTAAATGTGACCTCTAAACATTCATGACCTGGGACAAAAAGTCCTGGTCACCCTGCCCTCATTGTGGTCCTGATTTTGAGTTCAAATGAGCAATGTATTATTACTTAAAACAGTTGGTTTCCCAAACCAATGTTTTTCAAGCACGAGTTCCATGAAATAAAAATTAGCCAAAGAGAACCCTCAGTTTCAAAGATGATTTTGTTCAAAATGACTGCTGGCTGAAAGACTCCATACTGCACTACCAGGTGGCAAGTGTTTCGAGTCCCATACTTTGGATGTTCTTTATCACGCCTGCCGTGCCCAGCACTTGGCACACGGTGGACACCTGAAGCACGCCCATGGACCAGCGACATCGCAGCCATCCCATTTAGTTGCTAATAGATTTCCAAAAGGCCAGGCTGGTATCCAAGGCTAGGACAAGCTCCAGCGTTCAGTGTTAGTTGTGTGGACGGAGCCTTGAGCTAATTGGATGTCCTCTTCACATGTTGCAAAGATCTGTTTTGTGAACACCTGTGGACATTGTCACCCTATGAGAACAGCTTTTGTGGCTCTGGTCACATCTTCGATGTTATTCTGTTATATGTCTTGCTTACTTCTGTCTTTTAATTTTTGTTGATATGTCCATATGGATAGATTTCTCTTTCTCCCTCTCTCTCTTTTTCTCTCCTTTTTTTTTTTTTAAGAAATAGAATATTTCAGGACCATCTGGCCAGGCTAGAGCAGCCAACAGTGGCCCAAGTAACTATCAGGGAAGCCTGAGCACGCTCAGTAATGCCCTGAATCATTTTCTCTCTGCTTTTGACTATGAGACCACAACTACTAATACCTCAAAGTAGAATTTCTTTCCTCTTCTTTTTCTAACTGAAATCCTTCTTCTTTTTGCCCCCCACACAGTTCAATGCATAAGGCTCTCCAGGAGAGGCTCTCCATTATCTCTTATTTGTAGGCTTGCAGAATTTATATTTTATATACACTTACATTCCTTCTTTCTAAACAATATGAACTACTTTGTTGGATTGGGAAAAAGAGGAAAAGATGTTTACGTAAAGCCATTCAGAATGTATAAAGGAAAAAAAACATGTTTTGAGCTTAGAAAATTAGAAATTGCATGAGTAGGGAAGAAAATTTCAAAGTCAAGCATCAACATTAGATCTGGAATTATTAGATTTCTTTGTTATTGACATATAAAATGATAAAAAATGCATAAGGGGAAAGCTGATCAATTAGACTTCAATTTTAAACTACTATACTCAAAAAGAATACCACATTTAAAGCTAACATACTTCAACAGCTACTTACACAGATAAATATTTATAACATGATAGACAAAGGGAAAGAACTTTAATACAGAGTGCATTCTTACAAACCAATAAGAAAAAGAACATCCCAATTGCAGATGGTTAAAAGACATGAGCAAATAATAGCAAAAGAATACAAATGGCTAACAAGTATATGGGGAAAATATACAACTTCATTGGTAATCAAACCAATTCAGACTTAAGGCAACGAAGTCCAAGATTAAAGATTTTTTGAGAAGATAGAACCTAACCTCGGTGAGGGGTTAGGCTAATGACTATTCTCATACTCTGACAAGAGCACAGTTTGAGTCGGCTTATCTGGAGGGCAGTTGGTCAAAAGCTTTTCAAAAGTGCTTCTCTTTAGACTCACAATCCTACTTCCCTCAGCAGAATTTTTTAAGCATCCAAAATGTGCCCCCTGGTTTCCAGTAACTAGAAACTAAATTTCAAGTGCCAGGGGCTAACTCTAACCTAAAGAAATAATCACAGTCATTTAAAAGGGTGTTTTTTGTGCAATTATTTATGATAGTGAAATGTTGAACACAAATTAAATATCCAACAGTAGGAATTTGGTTAAGCAAATTACGGTACATCTGTGTAGTAAAATGTTCCATTAAAGATAGGGTGAAAATGCTCACAATATATCATGGTGTGAAAAGAGCTGGTAGCAGATCGACCTGTACAGACTAGTCCCAAAGTTGTTTAAATAGAAAATGAGAAGAAAAAATTCTAGAAAACTCTAGTTTGTGTACCACCCTCCAAAAAAAAAAGTATCACTTGATAGGTGGGTTTTTTTTTAATATTCTCTATACTTTTCTACCCATGGTAAACATTGATTATCATTACAAGCATGCAAATATTTTTTAATTATAAAAGTGGTTTCTTCAGAACAAGATGGATAGATTTATACATCATAATTGGTCAATGCAGCTCACTTAGAAGGAAATACAAAACTCTTTGCAATTTAAGATGTTTAGTGTTAAATTTCATGAACACAAACACCAAGGATTTAAATCTAATAAAAGTGAAGTTGTTTTACATTCTCAGGCCAAGAACCATCCTATAAACATGGTTGTGTGATGGCGTACACTCACACAATGTCCTTGTAGGGAGAGGTCATCTCTTCACCGAGTTTGCCTCTTTTGAGTGAATACTGTCATTTCTCCCATATGGTAAAAAACCATTGCTACCACTGCAAGGATTCCCAAGAGCAGTAAATTGGGACCTGATGGGTGGAATCCTCCATCTCTACATATCTTGGTTTATGAGATTGACCTTCTGTCTAACATTTTCTTCAGGAAAATAAATCTATCCTGAAAGAAACACATACACACAAATAACACAAGAGGTGGGTGGAGAGAAACCAACAAAAACACCCTTTTACCAAGCTATTACCCCCAATCTCTCCAAAATATTATTGTAAACAAGGTAAACTAGGAGGCTTAGAGTATTATTTACCTCAACGTCTAAGACGCCCACTGTGCCCTTTTCTCATTGTTCTCTTGGTTCTTTTGTTCTAGATAAACACTGGGCTGGCAGGAAGTAGATATGACTGAGGGGGGCCATACATGACTGTCTCCAGTTCTACTGTGCATTTTGAATGGTTTGTGCCATGGTCCTACAATGACGTGTTGTTGTTGTTCTTTCCCCCAGAATGTCGAGTGGTGAAGTCCACTTCTTACACCAAAATAGCTTCCTCATCCCGCAGGAGCACCACCAAGAGCCCAGGACCTTCCAGGCGCAGCAAATCCCCTGCCTCGACCAACTCAGGTAAAGCATCAACGGAGATGAAGGAACTGTCTTGTTTCTGACACTTGATGAGCAGAGGGTGTGTGAAGCCCAGAGCGTGAGGTTTTTAAGATAGAGTAGATTCCGGTTTATAATTTTAGAACAAGTTGGAGTGGTGGAATAGATTTGCCAGAGTCTAGCATGTTAGCTTTAAGAAAAAGCACCAAGCTTGGGAAAACTTACTTAGCAAAGACTCAGGAAACCCAGACTTGCCCACAAATAGAAGTACACCACCGACTTGCTTCATTTCTACTACAAAAATCCATTTTTCAGACTAAGAGTCCCTAACTCCAGAGGTCTCTCATGAAGCATTTATTCTGCTTGGGACCGGCTTACGAGGAGTTTCCAATTTGTCTTTGCTGAACTTCCCCGCATAACACCCGTTTTTCTTTGGACCCCCGCGTGGCTCTGGAGCTAAAAGCAGTGAGAGTGAGAGCCCGGGGCAGGGAAAGCTGCAGTGACTCTGGGTCTGTGTCCTGCCTCTCAGGGGCTCTAGTGCTGGTGCTAGAACAGGACGTGTACTCACAAGATGACCATCTTAGCCCTGCGTCTTCCTTCTTCGGTCTTAAAAATGACATGCGTCAGTTAGAAGGTGTGTGTTTGGTTTGGTTTTTTCTTTTTGGTTTCACTATTGAATGGAATTGTTTATTAAATTAAATATTATAAATATTTAAATGAGAATTATTAAATGATATATATGTAACAACATTCCCTGTTAAATGGGAATTATTAAATGATATATACATCAAGGTGATTGTCCCTAATTTCATGAAGACAGAGAAACTCTTATAAATAGAGACAAAGACCTTTGGGGCCTACACAGAGGCCTTCCTGTTTTCTCCAGCATGGGCCCAGAGGCACGTGCAAAGATCTCTAAGCTGGGGTTCCAAGGCCTGCTTCTGGCATCCCTCACCAGGTGTTAAACTACAGTGTAAGTTATAACCTCCATCTTAAAAATAGAGGTGCTATGATCTGTTTTTCCTAATAAAAAATAAAGCCATAACCTCCAGAGTGAGTCTTGGAAAAAGGAGCTCTCAGGAAGCTGGATAGCTGGAGTGCCCAGCTCTGCTTGGTTCTCTGAGTTACCTTCTCCCTGGGCTTTTACTGATTGTAGCTGTTTCCTAGACAGGTCTCCAAAGATCTGCTCCTTTGACACTCCCCCAAGGGTGGCCATCATGGGCGGCCCCTGCCCTCTTCTCACAGCACGCCCTACATCATAACCAGTCAGGGAATGAGTCTCAGATCATGGTTGGCACTTGAGATGCAGCTTGCTTGCTCCCTCTAATGTAAGGGCGGGCTGAGAACTTCTTCCTTGATGACACAACTCACCCAGATTGGATGGAACCCTGAAATGAGACTTCGCTAACGGGTAAGGTATTGAGACTCAAAGTTTAGAGTGCATGAATGTCACTTGGGCACTCGATAAAGTTTGTCATTCTGACTGCCACCCCCACCCCTCAGATTCTGACGAAGGCCATAAACCTATGTTTTAGCAAGTACTCTAGGTGATTTTAATCAGATGGTCTTTGCACCGTATGATGAGAAGCAGTGAGTTAAGGAAGTGATTCCTGAAATGGGGTTCCCTGGACCCGCAGTATCACCGTCACTTGAGCACATGTTAGAAATACAGTCTCGACAAGCCCCTCTGCAGACCCACTGAATCAGAAACCCTGGAACGAAGGCCCGGCAGTCTGGGTTTCCACAAGCCCTCCAGGTGATTCCGAGGCTCATCCAAGTTTGAGAACTCATGAATTACAGATAACAAAAGGGAAATAAACACAGGGAGTCATTTGACTGCATAATCCGGTGGAAGATACGGCTTGTTCGCCTTCATGTATTGGCATGACAGATGACTTCCTTTTACGCCTCTGCTTGCTTCCGAGTGTCAATGTCCGTCCTTAACCCTTGCAACCTAAGCTCTAGATACCATGACGTGTAGACCCAGGTTATAATGACTGACCTTCAGGGAGAATTTCTGTCTGAAGACTATCCCTTCCCTGGATACAGATATGAGGGAAGTCCCTTCAAGAGAGATACCACCTACACATAGACCACATATGTAGAGGTCCCCAAATGAACCTTGTTGATGAAGCTTGTTCATTAACCAGCTAACAGCTTAAAACTGAGCTTTTTGGAGCCTGTCAGTCTGGACCAAAGAACATTGCTCATTTTCTCCGAGCAAACCTGGGCTATTGAATGAACCCCCATGGAGCAGTAAGGAAGAAAGAGGTCATGGGCCTGCCCTGCCTGTTCCCTGTAAAATCATGGCTATTTAGTATAATCATGGAAAGTTATAAAAGAAAAAGAAGCCCCACATTACCTGAAACATTAGCAATACTATTAAAAACAACAATGTTAAAAAGCAAAATTACTCCACAATCCAAAACGAGTCTGACCTGACAAATTTTTAATCTTTTCTCTCTTCTTTCTTAGCATATACCTGGTGTAGTGGGGGAAACATCTAATAATGGGTGATTAGCCAAAGTCTTATGTCTTTTACAGTATAGCTATTTCAACAGAGTCAATATGCATTATTTAAGCGCTATAGCCGTTGACTTTTTGTTGTTATTGTTTTTAACAGTTTTTAAAATGTTGTTTTAGTTTTATTTTTTTAATCGAAGTCGAGTCGACACACAATGTTGCATCCGTCTCAGGTGTAAGGCGTAGTGATTTGACAAGTCTGTGCATTCTGCTGTGCTCACCACAAGTGTAGCTCCCATCTGTCACCAGACAAGCTGGTATAATGCCATTGACTAGATTCCCTACGCTGTGCCTTTTATCCCCGTGACTTATTCCTTCCATAACCGGAAGCCCGTATCTCCCACTCCCCTTCACCCATATTACCCATCCCCCAACTCCCTCCCTCTAACAACCAAATACAGAGTCTGTTCTCTGTATTTATGGGCCTAGCTTTTTCTTTGTTTGTGTATTCATTTAACAGGTTTTATTTTTAAGACCTGTAGGCAGACAGTGAAGTGCTCCTAGGTTTGGGCAGAAATATTTTTTTCTTTTTTTCTTTTGTCCTCATAAGTCAAGGAAGGGGGGTAAGTCAGATTATTGTGCACGTGTCGCAGAAGGGAATCATGAGATCTGGAGTGGTTACAGTCTGATGCTACGTTTTCTACTACAGATGCGAAATAAGTGTCCTCACGCTTTCTGTCCGATTGTAGCAGCTGAAATTGAATGAGGGAATACAAGAGAAAAACATGGGGAGAGCATTTTTGCTACTCAGAAATAACCTTGCAAATAGTGAGGAACCTGTTTTACTCCAAAAACGAATCTAAAATTTGAGTTTACAAAAAAGAATCATGAATCTAATTTTAAAAAGATAATTATGAATACCGGAAATTATTTCACTTTAGAATTAACTGGTAACATAATCACTACTCAGCATCTCTAAGATTATATAAATCTTATAAATACAATATATCTAATATATCTAATTATAATCTTATAAATATGGATGAATGTATCATTAACCAAAAGTAGTTTCAGAAACTCTAAAAAGCAGACAGGCAAATGTAATGAATGTATTTATATTCGTCACTGCCAACATTTTAACTATTCTTTTTAGAAGTTTAAAATGGGTAGAATGCATTAACGTGGAAATCAGTAGATTTTTTCGAACAAGCATTTCTCTTTTGTTTCCCTGAGCCCTTTCAACTCTAGTTAAAATCTGATTGATTTGACCAGCACCAACTTGGAATTCATGGTACGTGTGCCATGCCGGGTTATCGTTTCCATTAAGAGAGTGGAATCCGAATCCATTCTAAAATTAAACTTCACTCAAGGTATTTTTAACTTCTAGGTCAAAATTAATTAAGTGGCACAGATTGCATTTTGTTTAACATGAGACCTTTATGCATATAAAATTTTGCATTTTGATCAAGAAAGTATGCCATGCAACCATTTCTTGGTTGTGTAACAGCTTATAATATGCAATGACTGTTCCTTGATTCCAACTTGCTACCAAATCTTATCACCTTCCTCTGGATGATTCTAATTTAGAGAGGGTTTACAGAGCAGCAATACCCAGTCACACATTTGTGGATTATGTCAATGTTCCCCAGACCACTCTCTTTCCCTGGACCTGGAGTTTAGGAAGTCCAGTGGTATTTCCATTTCTTTTCTGGGGCAAACACAGCTGCTAGGTGTCAGGGAAGTGCCTGCCTCAGTCCCCTCCACTGTGCTAGCTTAAGACTGCCGGCTCCACTCAAGTATGGCTCTTAAACCCAGTGGAAAAGAGCACTGAATTATCTCTACATTAATTGCATCACCATTTTCTTAAAATGGCCTGTTCACTGTTTTTCAGAAATCATAAAGACTAGATAGAATGCAAATAATTTTACTTTCATACTTCTAAAGCACTGATGTTGCCCCAACCCCAATTACCATCATGAACCTGACTTTCTAACCTTAAAGAATCTTTGTTTCTCCCCCTAAAGTATCAACTCAAAGTTTGAAATGATTTCCACTTCCAGTATTCATCTTCTTACGTTATATGGAGATTAGAGCACAGTATAAAGTTAAGATTTGCTCAGTTTTCATGCCATGCTGCTGTTCATGATAATACTGTTAACTTATATTTAAATGACATCAGAGTTTACATAGGATTTTTCTGTCTTTGATCTTTTTTATCTCCTAACCATCTTCCAACTACAACCAAGACATGATAGTATTATTTGTTATATAGTAATATAGCTTGTTTTTAGACATGAGAAAGCAGTGAGGGCTGGGGGAACGGCTTGGCCCAGAGTGACAGAGTTAATCGTGGCAGCTCAGGGCTGGCACTTGGGGCTGCCAGTGCTCTAGACAAGGCAGGCTGGCCATCCTCGATATCTGTTTCTTCACCTCTGTTGATGAGAGATTTGATCTCCAGGAAATCACTAATGCAGTACCTAGTTTAACATTACAATTTACTACAACATAACACTTTGCAATAGAAGCCTAAGTATTAGTCCCAGGACCAGCATTCCAGGAAGTGAAATGATTCACTCCAACTTCATGATGTATAGTCAGTGGTAGACAGAAACTTTCCTTTGTAAGTCAGTGGTAGAACAGAAATGAGAATCCTCTATAAATCTTCTCTTTGGCCCTTAGTCATTCTTCTTCTTGGAACTGAAAGAAGCTAGTGGTGATTTATTAATGTAAGGTGTTCACACATTCAGAAATACCAAGTGCAGGTCTGCTAGGTGTCAGGCATTTGCTAGGCACTAATAATGCGGAGATGAAAGAAACAGCCTCTATTCTCAAGAAGCACACAGGTCAAGCCCCCTAAAGAATTTATAGATAACATAATTCACATATCTGTTGAATTATTGTTAATCTCCTTAGCAGAGTGAGTCCGAAAAGGTAACTGGAACTAGAAAAAAAAGAGAAACCGGGAGCCTTAATAACACACACGAAGAATAATGAGCCACCAGACAATTGCGCGCCGAGACTTTGAATGTGGTTATCACTAAAAATGGGAAAAGTGGTTTTTAGTTGCTTCTTAAAGAAACAAGAATATATAAGAGTATCATAAAGAGTGTTTAATATGGGTTGAATCTTTATTCATGTGTGTTTATCTTTGGAACACAGACGTCTCATAAAATGTGTAATTTGAAAGTGAAATTCTTTTAAACAAATTCCTTTATCTGCACAAGGAAGTTATAACAAAATACCTCCAAAATAAAAGTATACTATGCCCTAATTTAATTTCAATAAAAATGGATAATGTTTAGTTTTGCTTTATATTGTTTTCTTAATACTCAAAGTGTAAGAAAACTGCATTTACCTACCTTGAATTCTCATGACTGCAGTCCTCCTTAAAACTTACATATTTCAAAATTTTGACCTCTTCATGGAACACTTAGAAGAACTTTGGGTTTTTTTGTTTGCTTTAGAGTTTTTATTCCCATTTAAACAGATGGTCAAGTTTTTATCATAAAATAACACCTATTTACTCTCTCTCTCTGTAGAAGCCAGTGGCAAACATAATGGAGCCCCAGTGGGTGCCATCAACTCAAGCACGAGCTGATGGACTTTCTTGCCCTTTACAAGTTTATAGTCTAAGGTCGGAACCCTCCTGGCAACAACCATTCATTCATCCAATATGCATTGAGATTCCACCATTGACCAGCATTGCTGGGTGCTGGAGATGCAAGGGTGAGCATTTGACATAGGGAAAAGCTGGGTGACTTAGTTAATGACCTTCTACCATGACTGAAGCACCATTCTGTCTTCCCCAGACTTCACATTTGTATGTGACTCTGGAAATCCTGCAGTTTTCTTATTTATGCTATTCAAATTTTCCTTTTTTACAGTTATATAAAAATATTTTATGCAACATATGCAGATAAGACAGGAATCAAAGTTGGGGAAGCAAAGAGAATTTTAATCAGCTTTCTAGTCCAATATGTCAACTTTTTTTGATTTATATCAAACACCTTCAAAGGCAGATTGCTAGCTATTATTTTTTTTAGCTCAGTCTTTTCCTGTAATGTAGATTTCAGCCTTATATATTCTGTGGAGGCTCTTTGCTGCTTTTGGGTTCCGAGGGAATTCTTAAAAACAAAATGCACCAAGAAGATCAAGGGGGTTCATGCTTCATCTCTTGTGTTTTTAGAATTTTCTCCTGCATATAACACTCAGTCCTCCTCCCATTCTCTTTCCCTGCACTTATCAATTCCTGCTAGCACTCACCCTCAGTAGGCGAGTGTCTCCAAAGGTACTTTTCAAAGCTTTGAACCATTATCTTGACCCACTCTCCTTAGGGGGCAGGCAGCACCCTACATCAGCTGCCTTTATGAACTCCTCACTGGAAATGCCCCCGTATTAATTAAATGCATATTTCCTGAACATCCACTGTGTTCCAGGCATGTATTAGGTCCCAAGGACACAAAGATGATTAAACCACAGTTGTTGTCTTCAAGTTGGGAGATAAGCATATATATATATATATATATTATATATATATATGTATAATATATATATATATATCACGTGTTGTAATAGTGTAGAAAGTGCCATGACTGCCCAGAGGAGGAAAGGTTTAGATCTCATTCACGGGGTCAGGAAAAACTTCCAAGAGACGAGGACTTAACAAATTGAAGGATCCTGCCAGCATGGTATCGGCACTTGATGAAGCAATGTGAGGTAAGGCGCATGAAAGTATGAAAGTACATGGCATATTTAAGGAACTGTTGTTTGTCCAATAAAAACAAATGATAGGTTGGAGGAAGAGGTTGGAGAAGATGTGGTACCCACATTGGTTGTGGTCATTGCATGGGCTCATGAAGGCGTGTTTTTGTTGTAGGTATTAGGGGATGAATGAGAATTTAAGGTAAGACCATGATTTGATTTTTATTTGAATTTTAGAAACAATAGTGCAGTGGTAGAGAGGGTGGCTATACAGGGGACCAAGGGCCATAGAAGTCTCCATGAGGCCCCTGCAGTCATCCTGGAAAGAAACTGTCAGGGTAGAATTTAAACAGCAATGTTGGGGATGGGGTAGACTTTGAAAAGGAAATGAACCGGGAATTTAACAGGATATGAGGCCAGAAAAGGAGAGAGGAATCAGAGATGAGGAGCGGCTTTGAGCATGGAGGAGGAGTGGTCGGTGAGTACATTTCAGACGTGTGGAGTGTGAGTTGCTTTGGAAACATCAGTAGGCAATTAGGAATAAGGAACTGTGTTTAAGTCAAATTTGAACCAATGATAGGTATTGGGGAGATCCTGGCATATAGCAGTGATTTAAATACTAGAAATGCAGGATGCCTCTCCCTCCACCCCAGTGAAAGGTGTGTAGAGTAAGGGTGGGCACGGAAGCATGGTGACCATCTGCAGTTAGAAGAGCACATCGGAAGAGGCAGGAGAAGCTTGACAGAGCAGTGAAGAAGTCACAGGGCAGAAAGTTTTGAGATGAAGGGAGAGGCCAGAAATGTCTGATGTGAAGTCTAGTAGCGTGAGAACAGTGAGGAGGTCACAGGACTTGGCAGCGAGGACCCCACTGGTAGAACTGCTCTGAGGCTGACTCCCGGGCTCAGCTGTAAGGGCCGGCCGTCCTGCAATACCCAGTAGGGTGCGGGGCAAGGCATCTGCATGGGGACCAGAGGAGCTGAGAGCCCTTTGGTCCTGGGACACTCACCCACCCTGATCTAAGGTGCCCTTACACACCAAGTTCCGTCAAAAAAACCACAGCCTGTTCTGGGATCCCAGCTGGCACATAATTTTCATAATTTTAATTTGTATTATTTTAAAGATTCATTTATTTATTTTAGAGAGAGAGCACGTGAGCGGGGAGAGGGGCAGAGGGAGAGAGAAAGAGAGACAGAAGCAGACTCCCGACTGAGCGCAAAGCCCAACGCAGGGCTCCATTCCATGACCCTGAGATCATGACCTGAGCCAAAATCACAACCCAGACGCTCAACCTACTGAGCCATCCAGATACCCCACATTTTCATAATTTTAAATCAAAGGTTTCCAGATGACCCTATTTTATTGTTGAATTAAATTGTTCCCCCTTTTCCCCTGAAATCATCTTTGACTCCTTTTCCCCCCTCCTCTTCTATATTCACTTTGTCACTAGTCTTCCTGGCTCCTCCTTTGCAGTGTTGTTCTAGGGTTCCAATTTCTCACAGGCTACAGAAACTGCTTGCTAGGTGGCCTCTTCCCTGCTTTTGTCCTCTACCCCTTACATCTGCTCTGCACACTGATGTCAGACTTGTGGCCATGACTTCTTGTCTGTCCAAAAAAGTCCAAACTCCTTATTCTCATAGGAAGAATGATCTTGATTTGGCCACAGTCTTCCTTTCCAACTGTATCTCCCACTTGCCCTCTGGACTTATGCTTTATCCTGTGAACTAATTTAAATTGCTTCCAGATACCCCTTGGGCTTGTCCACTTGGCACCTTTCGGAGTCCAAGGAGCCTTCTTCTGCCCCTTCAGCTGTCAAAAACGCACATACCCAGTTGGCCCAGATGACCTCTGTGAAACATCCCCTGATCACTGTTTAGGGTCTTCTCTCCCATACAATCCTATGACAATTGATTTGGCTCCTGGTCAGTAGGTGACATATCATATCACCTTCCTAGGTTGTAAGGTTTCTGAGAACAGGAGTTCTTTACACATTCTATACTCTGTAGTGCTTCCAAGTTTACAGTAAGCACTAGGTAAATTGACTAGATGAGTGAATTGAGAAATACTAGGATCTGTTCAGGTTGCCTAGGTTTCCTGGTGTTCAAGGGTCTTTTTGTAAATATTTATTTAAAGAATTAATTCATGGAGCCAAGTCACTTCTTGTATCCCCACAGTTTCTGTGGATTCCCCAGTTCCCATTATTCTCAGTAGACCGTCCATTTTAATTGGACCCATTCTGTCAGTTTAAGAAGGAAATGTAGGGGCACTTGGGTGGTGCAGTCAGTTAAGTGAGCGACTCTTGGTTTCAGCTCATGTTGTGATCTTGCGTCCTGAGATCGAGCCTCACATCGGGTTCTGCTAAGACTCTCTCTCCCTGGGGCTCCTGGGTGGCTCAGCCGTTAAGTGTCTACCTTTGGCTCAGGTCATGATCCCAGTGTTCTGGGATCGAGCCCTGCATAGGGCTCCCTGCTCAGTGGGAAGCCTGCTTCTCCCTCTCACACTCCCCTTGCTTGTGTTCCCTCTCTTGCTGCCTCTCTCTATCAAAAAAATAAATAAAATCTTTAAAAAAAAATAAAAAGAGACTCTCTCCCCCCCCGCCCTTCTCCCACAAAAAATAAATAAATCTTAAAAAAAAAAAAAAGGAAATGTAGATAAACAGAGAAATTCAGAGATCCACCTCACCTATGAGTTGAGCATCTTTGAAGATAGAATTAGGAAAAAGCATCTTTCCCCGAGTACCCCGGCCCCCCAGCCCATTAGATAGTTTTCTGTTTTCTCTTGGCCTCCTTTGACTCCATCTGCTTTTTGTTTCTTTTTCTTCTTCTTCCTCTCAATAATGTGGCCCACAATGGACCAGGGCTGGGAAAAGAAATTTTAGAGTATCTATGGCCTCCTCCATGATCAGGGAATGAGTGAATGTCTAAGCCAAGCAGTCAGATCTCCTCAACAACATGCCTGAATCACTGCCCCCTAAATCCACAGCCGGACCCATAGGCTGCAATGCAGCAGCATAAATACACCAGCCACCTGTGTGCAGAAGGGAGATAGGGAAAGGACAAGGTGAATGTTCATGTCTAAAAAGTTACCTTGTGATTAGATAATCTTGCTTGGAGATGGCTCTGATTTCAGGACCAGTTTGAGACATTTAAACATTTAGCTTCCACATGTGGTCTGAGACTTTTAGGAACGAAACTGTAAAGAGAAGAAACCCTTTAAGTTCACAAAGGCATTACTAAATTAATATACACATGTGTCTAGTCATTTAAAAGGAGCAATGAATTAGTAAAATATTCCAAATTCTAGAGGGTTTTTTTAGTAACTTTCATATTCAATTATAAGTTTTGGGAGAAAGGGGCCAATAAACAGAGACAGACACATAGTAAGTGTGGTGTGTGCACTGCGTGTGCTGACTGATCAATTATAGAGCCCTGGATTACAGCTTCATGAGTAAAATAGAAGAGGGTCATCTCTCTGAAATGATAAAGGGAAAGGTGAGGCTGGAACATCCCATGACCAGTTCATGCTGTTGTGTCCCTGATGGGCTTGGGGAAAGTCAACTCCACGGACTTCGCGCACAGCTCTTTGGTGGCCAGTTACGTGACTGATAATCATGGGATCTGTGAATAATCCAGCCTCAAGTTTAGCACTTCTCATTCAGAGGTAACAAGAAGAGCAAGGGATGCAGGAATAAAGGAAAATGAACCCAGATAGATCTGAATAAAGGGAACCCTAACGTTACAAGGCAGTGGATCTGATGAGTACTTCAGTCAGGCAGATGTAGTGACTTCCAGATGGAAATAAGGAATTGTTAGACCTGCTTGTCCACTTAAAAACAACCATACTGAGTTGAATTCCCCCCCTCCCGAAATACAGAATGCTTTAGTAAAGGAATACTTTATTCTGCAAAGTAATGCCATTTGTTACTTGAATTTTAATAAGTTTTACTAAATAGGTGACAAAGCCGTCTCTACTGGCATTCAGAGACTTCGGGTTGTACAGGATAAAAAACAACTGCACTCAATACATGTGTCAGTTTATGAAGGAAAATTATGTATTCCAGCAGTGAGTCAACAATAAGGTGTGTGGTATTGTCTGGATGTCAAGAACTGTTTTAAGAGTTGCTAATGCTTTTTTAGTTGGCCAAGAGCAAGAGTCTGAATAGAAACTCTGACCCCAAGAATACAAGCCGTTCCCAACTTTGAAGCACGTTGTGTTCCAAAACTGTTTGATTGTAAATGGCTTGTTTGGCACTTGAGCTCCGTCTCTCTGGAGAGACAGCAACAGAAGAGAAGCCCTGAGTCCAGGGGTTTTACATGAAAGAGGCGCCGCGGTGATAGAGAGGGAAGCCCAGAGGTCCTTAGCCCTGAAGATGGGGGACAAAAGTTCTAGACATGTCCTGACGTGTCAGGACAGTCCACTCATGGGGAAAGTGTGCAGTTTTTTGAGAAGACACACATGAGATCTTTCCAGCTGTTCATCTTTGGGCAAATGACTTCATCGAAAGCAGGAAAAGTTATACCAACCTACACTGCGCGATTGATGTCACATACGTTGCTTCACTCTTTTTTTTTTTTTTTTGAGATTTTATTTATTTATTTGTCAGAGAGAGAAGGAGAGAGCACAAGCAGGGGGAGCAGCAGGCAGAGGGAGAAGCAGGCTACCTGCAGAGCAGGGAGACCCATGTGGGACTCGATCCCAGGACCCTGGCATCATGACTTGAGCTGAAGGCAGTTGCTTAACCAACTGAGCCACCCAGGCATCCCTAAGTTGTTTTAGTGTGACATGTCCAAATTCTCTGTGTCCTTCCAAACTTACTCCCTCTCTCCTTGCCTCAATCCTCTTCAACCAGTCGGGTACTACGTCCTATAGTTTTGAACCCTAAAATCTCTCCTGGATGTTTCCATTTACGTCTACCCCAACGGCACCACCCTCTACCCAGCCACACCATCCCTCTGACCACAGGACACTTAAATGTGCCATACTCCCTCCTGCCTAGACATTCTCCTTGGGCTATCACCGAGCCCATTATCATTCTCCCCTAATCCATTCTTGACAAGCAAGAGCTCTTGAGAGCTTTTAAAAATACAAGTCTGATCGCCTGGCTCTTGCTTAAAATTATTCAAGAGCGTGTCATTGCCCTTTGGATAAAAATCAAACTCTTTAATATGAATTTTAAAGCCTTGCATTATGGGACCCCTACCAACTCCTCCACCTTCATTTTTAGGTTCTTTCCCTCCAGCTCCATTTACCTGCTAGGCCAGCTTCTTCAGGTCTTTTCAATGCACCACACTTCTCCCAACACCAGGCCCAGCCACAAAACAGGTGGTCCCCTGGCCTTGGAACACTTTTCCTTCGTTGTGCCTTGCCTTCTTTCACCTGCAAAATCCTACTAATATTTAAGTGGGGTTTCCTTACCTTCTCTGTATGGTATAGGGTGACTTTGACCCCATAGTCTGTTAGGATTTCAGAGGCAACACCCGAAACCTCCCTCCTCAAAATATTTCATTGTGATTACTAGCTTACTAGTGATTACTGATTTCCCGCAGACTAGCAGCCTGGCGCCTTGGGGAATGTAGTGGTGAAGAGTGCAGATTCTGGGTTGCTTGGTTAGGTTTGGGGCTCTGTCCCCGTGCTTGCTGGTCAACTTGCTTATCATTTTATGCCTCAGTTTCCTCTTCTGTAAAAGAACACTGCCTGCCTCATAGTTATTGTGTTAAATGAGCTAATGTATACATATATGCTTATAAGTACACATGTAAAAGGCTAAATTAAGTGCATTAACTGCTGCATAGAAAATAAGTCTTTGATAAACTGAGATGCACACAGAATGGGTCCTTACCAAATGCAAACATATCGCAGTTTTGTTTTGCTTTTGGAAAAGGCTAAGGCTGTCATCCTGGAGTCCACTCTCTCTTTTTCTTCCTTTTCCGTAAGCTTTATAAAATTAGTGAATCAAAAGTAAAAAATGTTAATACTCTGCCTGCTTCCCTATTTGCTCTTTTTTCCCCCGGTCTGGGTAACCCTTAGGTGTGATGTAAAGATGTAAAGAGGGGACGTGGACAAAGAAAATGTGACTTTCATAAAACCTGTCTTTGTCAACTCCGGAGGGATCTCTTGTCTGGTTAGTTCTAGATTCTGCCTCTGCCCACAGTTCTCAGTTCTTGCCTGTGTCCAAGCCCGGCCCCCACAGAGGCCAAAGGCTGGAAGTCCAGTATGAAGAGGCCTGAGTGGCGTGTTCTTTCCACAAAGAAAGGACTGTAGAATGCAAGCAAATTAAAGCCCTCTCAGTGCTTCCTACTTTAACCTGCTCCCCCCATTGTAGTTTGTTGTTGTTTCAAAGGCATCGCTAAATACATTTCAAAGGCAAAACGACCCATTAGAGCAGCATGGGTTATGTGACATTTTTAAAAGATCTTTAGAGAAGATGACAAAACAAGGAGCTTCCCACTCCCTTGGGCACTAAGTTTTTGTGCCAACCGTGTTTGTGAAAACTCAGTAAACATTGTACCAAGGCCCTGAATTTTGTGAGGGTGTACTTATTACCCAGGTAGTCACCAGGTTTTAGAAGTTATTGTCATTTTTATTTTTGGATGAGTCATTGGGCCTCTTGCCCCCCAGGCACTTCATTATGATTCAGAGCAAAGTACGAGAGGGCTCGGCTTCCGGGAGTTAGTGGTGTCGGGGTGGGGGCTGCCGTGGTTCTGCTTTGGCAGGAGGCTTAATTGACACCTTTGATGTAGCCTAAGACAGAACCCGCACCTCCCACTGCTGCTTGGAAGACGTCAGCCTTACGCAGAGAAAGCATCTGCTGATGAATCCTGCATCTCATTCAGCCTGCTCTGGGAGCAGCCTTAGCCATCCCTAACTAATCCAACTGCTTCCCAGTTCCGCCGGGCTCGGCTCAGTGCTGAGAAGGGATATCGCCTCTTGCTCTTGCCAGGTTAAACACTAAGACTGTGTCCATGTTAGAACTCATAGAAGGTAAGTTCACTGCATTATTGCTCTCTCCTTCATGGAAAATGTTTCTCGTGCACCCTCAAGAATGTGTGTGTATCTCGTGGCTAATTCTCCTTCGCTGACTGTGGATATAAAACATGTGAAAACGTTGTCCTGTTTATGGGTGATAGAGTGGCAGCCTTTATATATCTTTATAAAGTCATGTCTCCAGAGTGTGTTATCAGTTCCTAGAGGTGATGCGACTCAGGGGAAAAAATTGCTTACTTGAGTTCCGTGGATTTGATTGCGTTTAGTGATAATGTTGTATAAAACTCTTGAGAGTCCGGGAGAATTCCAGTGATTTAAACCTATCAGAAAGCAGCTTTTATTTTCAGTAGCAATGAAGACAGACCGTAAGGAGTTTCTGGGTGTCTGTGCCAATGAGTTTGTCCTGTTGCAGGCAGGTCCTTCAGAGTTAGACCGGAGGGATATTAGGGCACAAGTGGATACAGGAGCTTCTAGAAGTGAGTGCTTAACTGTAAAAAGATAGGGGTCTTTTTTAACAAGGCACTGGGAATATCACTTGTGAGCTATGCTAATATTTACTTATTGGGTGGTGCTGGGAAGCTAAACTACAGAATTAAGGACGAATCCCATTGAAAATGTCTTAGGACCTTAACCACATGGCTAAAATCTATTGGCACACTTCAAGGCACTGTTAATAAATTCATCAGGAAAGTTGTCCAAAGTACATTTTTAAGCATTTTTATGTAGCCTGATGCCATATTTAGCATAAGATTAGCAAAACCGTGAATTTCTGAAGATTATTCCCGGAAGCTGTTTTTCAGGACGACAGAGAGATAGGTGTCTGGAATTTTAGCAAATGTCCCTCTATAATTGCTTGTTTCTTGGAAAAGACAATTTGTCATGAAAAATTTTTAACAAGCCGTTTTTTTCTCTGTGATTCGTTGCTTCTAGTTAATGGAACCCCTGGTAGTCAGCTGTCTACTCCACGCTCGGGCAAGTCGCCAAGCCCATCACCCACCAGCCCGGGAAGCCTGCGGAAGCAGAGGGTAAGGAACTAAGTGATCTCCTTGTTTCAGACCTGCCTGAGCTTCCGTGCAGAATGACACAGGTGCAGCTCCCAGGAGCACTGCCTGTCTCTAAGTAACAACCAGGTGAGGGCAGGCAGTGACCATGGCAGGCCACTTACTGTGACTGTGGCTTCCCTTAGCTAGAACTCAGGGCTTTTATTTTCTCTCAATGTGTCTGAAGCTTAATTCTGAGAAGAATCAAAGTTGCAGCCTCACTTTTAAATACCCCACCTCTTTTTGTCCTGAAGGGGCAAAAAGACTTTATTGCCACTGGTTTATAAGCTTCCCTAGTTGTGATGAGTTTCATTAGACCTCATCACTGACCATCAGCCTTCCTTAGGAAGGAAAGGTATGCACAGTGCCATGGTGGGGAATTGCTTTCTGGCACAGAATGGTGGTCTGGAGCGGCTTAGTGTCCTTGGCACAGAGAATGGGTACAGATGACATGTGTTTTTGTGAATGAAACCTACATTGAGTGCCTTCTCTTTCATCATTACTTGCACTTTTTTTTTTTTTTNTTTTTTTTTTTTTTTTTTTTTTTTAGCTTTTTGTGTAATACTAGAGAAGTTGACTGAGCTTGGAGACCCAAGTCAAAAAGTTACTGGAAAGAGTGTTAGTTTCTCCTTGGTCAGGGGTGGGGAAGAACTACTGTTCTTATCCCCTTGCAACCTGTACCGTCTGTCTTTTCCAGTAACACCACAGCAGGAATAAAAGGGGTGGGAAGGGGAGGAGAGGAAGGCGCAGAGGAGGGAAGGGAGGGCCTTTTACTGTCCTGATTTCACAAGCAAGGTGGAGAGGAGTATGTGCTCTTGGGAGGTTTTATGATGGTGCTCACTGAACATTTTAATAAGCAAGGGCTCCTTGGAAGCTTCTGAACTCAGAGACTGGATTCTTTGTTTGGTTTCTTTTATTATGTGCTTTAAAATGAAATTTCTAAGTGCCCGAACTTTAAACTGCATCCAAGTTGAAAGCCTCTTCTCTTTGAACCCCCTGTGAGATTGTGTCCACATGCTGCCATCTAAAAGCGGGGGCAGGGGACTCTGTCGGGCCCTGGTCCCTTCGGCGCCTGGCCCCCCAAGTGTCGGGTTGTGTGGTCTTTCTCCACAGAGCCTCCTGGCATCAGGCGTAGAGTGTTCAGACAGTTTGGTGAGGCCTGAGCTTGGGCACCGGCTCCTCCACTAAATGGCTGTGTTATCTTCGATAAGTCTGTTATCCTTTCTGAGTCTCAGTTGGAAAAACAAAACGGGAAAGAGGCTCTTTCCAGATAGAAAACCCAATAATTGCATTCCATCTGAGTGTTTTCAGTGTGGGTTTCTTGTTGGCCACAGTCTAATTTGGAGTTTTGAAGTACAAGAATCCTTAGTGAACTACTAAAAGAAGAATTGCCGAATTCACGGAGTCCCCTAAGTGTCTATCCTTGAGCAGAGGAAGGGGGAGGAGGGCGATTCTTTTCTAGGAAACGTTACCCAGCAAGGCCCCCTTCTATAGGGTCAGCCATATGTAGCACAGATAGTGCTCTTCCCGAGAATATTCTCTCTTTTGAAGAGTATGCTTTAGTATACCTGGCGTAGTAATCCCTCTCCATCCTTTGCACAAATTAAACTCAGAATCAGGATTAAGCTCATGCTTGGTTGCTGAGACTAAATCGTGGTGACTGAGAGTCCTTGCCATAGGTCTGAGCTTCCCTCCCTGCTTGCTTATTGGGGAGACCTCTGTCGTGGGGATATAAAGTGCTTGGCCCAACTGTCCCTGGGTTGGCAGAAGGAGGCTCGAGTTTGCTTCTTCTGCCCCAGTACTCTTGGCGTCGCTATGATTTTGTCCAAATGAGGCAGAAAGTGTCTGTCCGGTGACTAGCAGCCGTGTGGCCAATGGCTTCTATAATTACCATTGCCAGCACTTGGGGAATGATTATCAGGGGCGGTTCTCTTGTAGATGCTTCACTGTGTCATTCAAACTACCAATGCAAGCATCTACTTGAGAGGGGAAAATAATCGCATTTGTTTCAGGGAGACGAAGGGTTTATCGTCATCTGAAAACATTTATTAAGCACATGTTGTGAGCAGAGCCCTGGATAATTCAGAGATGGTTCAGTTTCCAGGCTTTTAAATTTAAATGAACACACTCCGTCCATGTACCACGTCAGTGCGCAGAGACGTTCCCAGCTGCTTTAGCGAGAGAAGCTTTCATCTTGGTGTGGAGGCAACTGCATCAAATAGCCCCTCCCGGTTAAGATGGGCCTAGAATATCCCTAAAAACTGATCCTGTTTCAAATTTGGTTAATGTTCTTCTGAAATGGTTGGCTATACTCCTATGCAGGAAATACTGAAATAAGTGAAAGATGGCAAGTGCTAAAAGAAGAGACTTCAAAGAATAAATTAACTCTTTTTATTGCAAATTGGAAAACAGTAGCTAGTTCTATTTTTCCTTCTGTGTTGCCTAGCAACATAGCCAGGAAAATGAGTTGGCTCTGCCCCCCAAAACACACACACACAGACACACACAAACACACATACACACACACACACACATTTACACTGCCTATCTCTTTTTTAAAAATGAGAACATATTTTTTTTTAATTTGTAAAGGAATAGCAAGACATTTCACCACTTTCTTCACAATTAAGAAAAATCTATATTTTTATTTATGTTAATTAGGATGATTTAATCAGCTTTTTTCCTTCCTTTAAAATCATATTTTTATGTTACAGCTTTCGGTATTTTAGAATAGTCATATACAATAAGAATTTGCAGACCAGATATTTTTCTTCATAAAAGCATTGGTGGCAATGTACCAAACAACCTCCCTATTTTTCCAAAACACTGTTATTTAAATTGCTGTCTAGAAGCATTTAACTGGTCACAGAAGCAGATCTTAGAGATCTTTTCCTTCCACGAACTTTTTTGGGTCTTATTTCTTAGTCCATCAGGAGGAAACGTGTTGTGGTGTGTAGGTTGAATGAAGCTCCCCATTATACTCCCACATGGCTGACTTGTGTAGATTATCTGATCAGTCAGATGATATGAGGAGTGGGTGGTACAAAACAGAAAAGAAGCCAGGATCCTAGACCGTCTGCAGATCTGAGCTGGTTGCCTGGCTACCAACTGAGAGATCTCCTAGCAGAAGGGGGGTGGAGGGAGGGAAAAGGGAGGTGATTGGTAAGGGCTTGGAGAACCGGAAGAACGTTGGGAAGGGAAAGGGAGGTCAAGCTTGCATTTTTTCTGTCTTCCAAATATAAAATTCTACGAAGACAGTTTTTATCGGGTTAATGCGATATGCAAACGCAACACTTGGGTTACTGCTCTGTGACCAGAATTTGCTGAATGCCCTCTGGGGTTCCTGACAAATTATTTTGTGAGGTAAGCACATTCCTCTTCCCCCCACGATGGGAAGGAGATGTTCAAGGAAGAATTGCCTTGACACCTAGTAGTGGAGTTGGCATGGACAGCCCTCAGGGGTTATAAGGCTCAACAGGACACAGAAGGCAATAGCTCTGAAGCAGTTCAAGCCAATAAGGCAAAATAAGCACCATTTATGTCTGCTTAAATGGTTTCTCAGTTATTACCTTTCCTCTGACCCAAATTTGGAGACTCTGAAAGGTCAGATGACCTTAGAAGCCGGGGATGCTCATTCATGTTTGCTCCACTCCTGAGAGAGCCACAGGGCACCCAAGAAAGCCAAGTAAACGAATCTGTACCGCCCTTCATCTTACAGGACCTGTATCGCCCCCTCTCTTCGGATGATTTGGATTCAGTGGGAGACTCAGTGTAAAAGAGGCAATGGAGCAGTGTGTATGGTTTGTGACTGGGTGAAGGTGTTTCGCATTTCCTAAGAAAAGTCTAACAGCAAAATACACAAAAGAGTTTTGCATACCTTGAAATTATGAACTCAGACCATGTAAAAGTAAATATACAGGCATTTTATAGTCATGATGTTAATCCTTGAAGTCTTTTTTTTTTATATGTATATTACCTACATTGATTTGATTGGGGGAACTCGATTTCTGGGTTTTGTTTTTTTTGTTTGTTTGTTTGTTTTTGTTTTGCAAGACCTGGCTTTAAATGAATTTCATATATGGACCCAATATTGAGTATAAGAACAAGTTAATGATTTAGCAATATAGGGTCATAATTTCTGCAGACGGGGTTTTCATTCAATCATAAGTAGACATATAGATACAATTTTCCTATACTTTTGGTCAAGTGAATTATAGTGGCACCAGCAGACATTTTTTTTCTTCAAGTTATATTCTTTTGAAAATTTGGATTGTTGATTTTTTAAAGATACTTCTATTGCAAAATAATAAAAATACTCGATTTTTTTTTTCCTCCTGAATAGTAGGCAAAGCTACTTACCATTTCGTGGGTTAATATATCTGAGGGAAAACACTCATGTCAAGGACACATCTCATTAAGACTCTAACATTAGGCGTTAGAAACTTGTTTTTTTCATCAAGTAAATTTTCTTAAACTTACCTTTTCATTGGAAGCAGCATAAATATAGCTTAAACGACATACCAACATGAAGAACTTGTTCAGTGGTATTGCTATAAATTACGTAACTCCTCCCTACAACCATATATGTGATTTTTCAAATGTGAAAAGGCTGAAACTAGAAAACTTTTTTTTTTAAACACACAGACCTAAAAAATTGTGTCTGGATTTCTTCTAAGAAGAATCCATTTAAAAGCAAAATTCTCTTAAATGGTGCTATGTAAATCAGGCCCTCAATATCCAGATCTCCATTCACAGAAGTCCTGATGTTTTAGAAATTTTCGTATGCAAAACTCCTTTTGTGTTAAACCCAGTAAGTCTATGATTATAACCCACTGTTTAACATTAACCTACTAATTCTGCTCTTCTTGTCCTCTGTTTTAAAAATCATAGTCAGCTTTGCTTAAACATAACGTAATTATTTTAAAATCTGAATGTTAAAAAATTAATTTAATGTGTATGGTCTATTGTATGTAAGCCATGCCCTAGTGGTCATTTAGTTTTACTAGTTCAAACACTAACAATTTAAGACTTGTGAAGCATGGTTTTGATATTCTACAGGCTTGACATATCTCAGTAGGTGATAAATGTAAAATGTATGATGCCATTTGGAGGCCTTTCCTTGAGTTTTTTTTTTTTCAAATTTTACTTGAAAACTGAATTTAAAAACAAAATGTTTGATTCAAGATGGAGAGAAATTCAGTTGTCATATACTGTTTTAAATGGTATCAATTTATCTCCTTGATAAATTGCTCAACTATCAAATTTTACCATCTGGTTTATAGTTACATATGTTACCATCTCACTTTCCAAGTGAATAAAACATTTCAACCAAAAGAAGGAAAAAAAAAAGAAAAAGAAAAAAAGAAAGAAAAGAGTCCAGGCAATCTAACAAGCATCTGAAAACTTAGCCTTATAATAATTAGTGCCTCATTATCCTGTCTGTTGGAGAAAAAGACATTTCTCTGGCAGGTTATTCGAACCACAAACTGAATCATTCCATCTTGAAAGAACAGTTCATAATAATACCTGTTCCAGACTTCAGGTTTAAAAACTGTTTCCAATAGAAACGAACAGAGACTCCTGCTGAGATCAAAAGGCTGCTTTGTTTTAGCTGAAACAGTAAACATCTGTGGAGTTGCCTATGCTGGTGTCTGTTCTAGTTATGTCTTTGTAAAATGCATTACTTAATACAGTTGAGTCCATAAAAGATTAGTATGTATTTGACTGAACTGTCAAAAATGCAAAGAAAGCAGTGGAACAGTGAATTGAAATCTGGTGGGGTCAGATGGTTCAGAACAAAAATAAATTCCAAAAATGTTAACTTCCCTGCACTGTCAATCTTAGGGACAAGTACTGCTTAGAAAGGACCAATAAATGCTATTTGTTCTAGAGAAGTGGCAGGTATTGCCAATTGATATGAAGCCCATGGCTTTGTTTAGACATGGCAACAAGAAACTGTACTTTTACTAATTGCCGATAGATATCATGGCCAGCTTTCCATTCAGGCAGCTCCAAAGGAAATGCTGTTCCACAGCATTTAATCTTTTGAACATATGACTTTTATTAAAGGACTGTTCAGAGGCAATATATATCATTTACTTTTTGAAACTGAAGTCCCTCGGAGATTGAAACAACACACCATTTATAGACTTTGAGATCTCTTTCTATACAGAGCGTAATTCCATTATACTAAAACAGAAATTAAAAAAGAAAAGGAAAAAACCTCTTAGCAACAAACCAGAAGTTTTCAGTTCATTGGTGGAATCAAATTGATGATTTATAGGCACTTAAGATTTACTTACGTACAGAATTCTTTTTAAAAAATTAGGCACTAAACTTTAAATTGTTCTACAGAGCAGGAGAGAGGTCCAGCAAAAACCATGCATTTTTGTCCTTACAGTAAACCTTAAATGTGCTATGAAGACATTGGGCTCTAGTTAAAAGTTTGATACTTCTTCATTTGCACTCACTTTTTTTTCTTAGACATCATAGACAAAGATAGAATAAGTATTTCCCTGCTTTCAGCATTTTAGAAATGCAAACCAATAACATATCAAGTGTGAAGCTCGGTGTGCACTCAGAGGACTGGTTCCGAAAGCCTCGTGGTTTATTCTTCTTTGTCTTGCTTGATCAGTCAAGTCGGGGGGGGAATCCACAATGTTTCTACACCATCATAAGCTTTTAAGACATTTCAGGTCCACCCATCTGTACACATCCCTGTGTTCTTATATTGGCTCATCTAAATATTAAAAAATCAAGTATTACTTTCTAAAAACATTTATGTATGATATGTGTTCCCTATGTTAACCAGCAGGGGTATTTCGTTGTATCCACTGCAAATCTATACATGATTGGGCTCACTTTTTGTTTTTGTTTTATCGTTCCCCATTTAAAAACAATGAAGCCTGGAAGCTTATTTCTTAATGAAAATAGAGAAAGATATTCTTGAAAAATAATCCCATATATTTGAGCTATTGGACTGCTCAATTTTTCATATGTGGCCATATATCTATACAGGCGTGTGGATGTCTATGTAAATTTTCAGGGCTCAGTGTGTATATGGGTGTGCTTACGTTAAGTATTTGTGTATGTTCATAGACCGTAAATAGTAAAATATGGGGTTTGTGACACAGCCTTATGAGTTACTGGCTCTTGTGGAATTGTATGTAAAACCTTCATGTCATAAATTGTTAAATGTGATGTATTAGTTGGGGCATTTTTAAGTTCAAAAGCAGTGTGCTAAACTAGTAAGGCAAAATGGTTCCAAATAGACGTACTGATTTAACAAAAAAAAAAATTGGAATCCAGATACACAAAATCCAAACAAATCCAGTATTGTGTTAATTATTAAATATAAGCACACATTGATGTTTATATTATTATGTCTTGACATTCAAGTATCAAAATGGGTGAATCCTATCGCTGATGTTTTCTCTAACGTGTATGTATTGATGACATATATTGATTGTCAATCAATATTCACTAAAAAATGAAATATTGATTTATAGAGTTGTGAGTAGTTGAGTGTTGTACTGAAACATAAATATAAAAGAATCTAAACTATGTTTGATTTGAAGTAAGTTAGTAACAAGGCCAGATAACCTGTAAGGCAATTGTGTATGTTCTTTCAAAACGCTATTCTAACTGTTGACATATTTTCAGTAGTAACCTTCCTATACTTGCTATATGTGTGTATATATCTACATAAATATATACACACTTGAAAATGTTAGTTGAATGAATTTACTATATATGCATACATTTGCCCATTTATACATATTTGCATTAGCCTTGCTAGCATCTTTAATTGTGCATGTGAGTGAGAACTGTATTTGTTTGTGATATCCCCACAAGAGTGTAGTGTAAAAATTAGAGATACATTGAATTCAATATACCAATCGCCTGATGCAGTTTGTTATACTGTCAGCTGAAAAATATTTGTAATTTTGTGCCTGTAACGCATGTGGAAAAGATAGGAAATCTGAGGCCCTAGCTGTAATTTTCAAGAGTGCATGATATATAGTGTCTTTAAAATGTGGTTCATTTTAGTAAGGATGATGGATAAATTCCAAGATAGTATAAATGGTGCATGTAATACATGGGTGTTTGTATTATATATGGCCACAAAAAAGTTTTGAAGCCAGGAGAGTAGGCATCTGAAAGGTCACAGGCAAAGACCTATGAAAGTTAATTTTCTTGTGATGTGTATTTTTTAGTTTATATTCATCAACAAGCAAGGAATTGAGTTATTTGTTTTAAGGACTTTTTCCTTCAAAATACACTATGAATGTTGTAAATTTGGATGAAATTTTTACAAAGAGGTCGACATACTTTCTGCACACAGTTTGAGTTGCTTGGATGTATTCTCTTAAAAAGAGCGTTTGGTGTTAAAATGTTTTAAACAACACTATATTTTAAAAATCCATCAACTGAGGTCATCCGCAGAGTTTTATAGAGCTAAATGATGAGATGTTTCAGTGAACTACCAGTTTTGAAAGTTCCATCACTTTGTGTTGTGGTTTCATTGTAAAATGTTGTAGCTTGTATTTCCCACTGGACCATGTTATTCCCCTCAAAGTTAACTTTGTGACACTTACCACCTTAGAATAACTATGTAATAAACAGGAAAAACCACCTATGTTGTTCAGTGAGTTTCTTTCAGAAAACTTCTAAGTAGACAAGGACACTGAAATGACTGTAAGGGCTAACAGTTACTTTCGGTTGCTTTTGTAACGAGGGTTATGACCTGTTTGTGATGTAATCAGCGTCAGCGAATTGATACCTGAGATACTGCTGAATGCCATCCCATGCCATCTAAAGTATAAAATACTGGCAATACAACAAAATAAGACTATCCGATGAAGAATTCTGTTTCAGCTGCTTATATTAAAATCATTAATACGCTTTTCCTCTCAGGGTTGTCTTAAGGGTGAATTTGTCAGACAACTGGTCAACTGATTGAAAAAAAAATCGCCATGCATTTTTTAGACATACTAACTGTCTCCTGGGGTTGAAGGTATGTTTCTTAAGGTCATCTAATTGTAAGATAGAGGGAATGATCATGTAGATACATATACATGGGTGTGTATACAAGTTATTTTAAAACCACTGAATAAATATATAAAATAAATATATAATAAAATGAATAGTGATGATAATAAAATATTTAATTACCCAACTTCAATCTAGAACAAAATTCCATACTTTATTTCATTCATAATGTGGCGTAAGGGAATATAGAAAATTCTCCTGGCTTTGTTAGAAAAATGGTTTATATTAAAATTATTATAGAAGTCCAAAATTCTAGTTTCAAATCTAACATTTTTGGTAGGTTCATTTTAACCTTAAAATTACAGTTTACTTTAGTTGGTTCTCTTTATTATCTCCACGATAGCCTAAATGTAACCAGTGCCCAAAGCAATTATGGTACAATTGGAAGGAATGTTTACAAATTTATAAAATTCCAAATTGTGTTTATGCTTTCTTAATATAATAGAGTTTAAAAATAAAGTATAGCAGGTGCCTGGAAGAGTCGTGAGCTCCCTTCATCACAAACTAGGAGTCTCATTGGAGGAGTAAATCATAGAGGGAATTATTTTATCAAGAGGTGATAAACTAGATGACTTTCTGGTCCCCTTCCAAACTATGATTTCATAAAGAGGAACTCCTAAGGGGAGACATTGTGTCCCTATCCGCCCCCCTCCCCGCCTGACACAACAGTCTTTTCAGGGCAAATGGTTCAGATTTTGAATTTATAGATCTTGGCCTAAGTGAGCGCAGAGACTGGATTCAAGACGCAAGAGGGCTGCCTGACAAAACAAAGTTGTAACTAAATACATTAATTTTTGAAATCTTGGTTCCAGTGGGTGGCTTCACTAACATCGATTTAATGCCAGTATTCCCATTTTCATTTTTCCCTCCTCTGAGTAAACTAATTTCATGAATAACTGTTCTCCAGTCCTTTAAAAAGTTTGACCAAATCTTTATGATAAATTTTCATTTTTCAATATTGATTCTTGTTATGCACATGATTACCTGTACCATAAAGTATATTTGGGCTAAACATGCTATGAAGAATGCAGACAGAAGAATTTGGAAAAAGGTATTCCCTTTGCTTTGTTTCACATAATAGAACCTTATTAGTTACTACAGATTGATGTCACCAACTTATTATTGTTCTATACACACTTGGAAAGCAAATGAATGTGTGGTTTTTGTTTTTTTTACACACAGAGAATCCTTGGGTTTCAAGCTTTCAGCACCAAGAGTATGATTTAATTTTTTTTTTATTTAAGGAGGTCATCTTTAGAGATTCTGTAGACCTCAAGTCAAGATCACCAAGACAGTAGTTTGAGTTTGTTAAATATTTACTGGTTGTTTCCTTTCTAAAGTTGATCCACTTGATTTTTAAGTTTTTTGGTTGTTTTTTTTTTTTTACAATTTTTCAAATCTCTATTAACAAAGTGATAATTGTGTGCCAAGGCGGAATGTGAAGTGGAAGTGATAGGATTATCCAGTCAAAGCTAAAGTTATCTGGTGAGATTTTTCTACCTTGAGTATATCAGTTGGATTAATTGGATGTTTTTGAAAACTTGATTCAGTGTAGTCCTCAGCTGAGTGACACCATTAATACAAATGGCAGGGGTAACTAGTACCGTTATATTTAAAATGAACTGTTTTTAACTACATAGTCACCAGATACATCTTGGTAAAATGTGGTTAGAGCTGTTATGTCAGCTTTCTCACTTACTTCAAAAAGTGTGATACGTTCTCCATCTGTTATATGATCCCAAGCTAAATAGCTACACTTAGGATGTGTTCTTACTTAGGGCAGTACTTTTATGAAGGTGTGTCATAAAAGCATCCAGGTGCCAGCAACCTGCCCACCTGGTTCCCATTAAATCTGCTTGGAGGTGATAACATTTCAAACGTCACAATGTCTCTTAGAGCAACTAATTGCATTAAATTCTAAAATAACTATATGTTCTGTACTATATACACCCAGGTGCCTTAGAATTAGCAAACTGAAGCAAACACAAAATCTTATCATTGTGTATATTATAAAATGGTTTATCTGTTCAGAAAAACCAAATAAGCAAACTGATTTCCCTTGTAAGCATGCAAAAAATTACAAGCGGGCTTTGCAGCTTCTGTTGGTCATAAATAAAGGCTGATTAATTTCTTTGGGTTAATTTTAAAGAGCAAGAATTTACACATTTTCCCTTTACTGTTTTCCAAGTCCTTCAATCAGACTTATGGACAGTAATCAGAGTGTCCCAGCACTATGTAAATGAGTATAGTTAGGATTAGTAACCAGCATACACAAAAAGCCATGTTGATTACTGGATCACCTCAACGGGGAGAGAGGACAAAAATGTTAGATGACAAAATCAGAATTGAAAAAAATAACAGCCTGCAAGGATATCAATGTAATAAATATGACATTTAACGTGAAGTTAATAAATATGTAATAAATATATGTAATAAATATGACATTGTAATAATAATATTATTACATTATATTACATATAACTCAATGTAATAAATATGACATTTAACATTTAACAGGAAGTCTTAGACTTGATCCAAAACAGCAACCTCCCAAATACAAACTAGGGAGACCTGACATAACAATGAGCTCAGTGTTAGGCTCCAAAGTTACGGTACTGTCTGTCACTAGGCGCGTGTGATCTTAAAGTGCATTAATATTACATTCACAAGGGAGAAGCTCTGTCCTCTGCTCCGTGCCGGTCAGGGTACACCTACGATATTACATTTCTTTTGAGCCCTAGCATTACAAGAGATATTGAGAACTGAAGTGTATCCATGGGATGGTGAAAGGGTCATGGAGCCCTATTATATGATGAACAATTAAAAAAAAAAAAAACTGGGAATGTCCAAATTGAAAAAGAGAAGATACTAAAGAGGTCCAGTAGCTATTTCAAATTCCTGCAGCACTGTCATACAAAAAAAATGGATTAGACGTGCACTGGGTAGCTCCAGAGGTGAGACTAAGACCAATACCTGGAGAATGTAGGACATCATTTCAACATAAGAAAAAACTTTCTTTATCTCATATGAACAATTAAGGGGCTGCCTCAGGAAATGATGTGTCCAGTAGTGGAGGTGGTCAGACAGAGGCCATTTGACTAAATGGCTGAGATTTCTGTAGTGGGAATTTGGCCTCCGGATGGAAGTAAGGTAGAAAGGTAATATTTAAAGTCTACTCTAATCCCTGAAATTCTTTGAATCCATGAATAATCATTGTTTTGGAAAAGTGTATAATGTAAACTCTCTTACCTCTTTGGGAAAAAGAAGAGATAACACCATTAGGAATCTAATACATTTATTTTACTCTATCTGAGCATAATAAACAAAATGACAACTTCCCACTCCGTGTTCTCTATTTGTAAGGAAATAATTTTTTTCTCTTAAAATGGTCTGTTACCGTCCGCATGATATTTGAAATTAGTTGGGGGTACATTTTCAAACCTAAAGTTGAAAATAAGCAATTCTAACCATGAGCAAACTTGTGTTAATCCTACTTTTTTTTTTTTTTTTAACCAGAGTCTAAAAACCTTGAGGGTTTTTTGTCCATAAGGCAGACAAAACACAGCTGGTATTGTGGCAAGCATTCAGGGCATCAGACGTTGGCGGCACTGTTGAAAATGCAATTTGTTAGTTGATAAGGCACTTTAGTGAATAATATCCAGTAAGTTGATTGAATATTAGAATTTAAAAGATGTTTTCATATACTTTGGGTCAGAGTTCTAGTCTGAGTATCTGATGTTCTTATTAAAAGAACAAGCTTTTGGAATTGAGTACATAAATGTGGACATCTTTGCTAGGAAACACGCTACTAGTCTATTAATTCAAGTGCTCGATGAAAGAGGGTGTCTCTGTATTCTAAAATTTAAAACACCATATGACAAGACAGCACCTGCCACCCCAAACCACAATGTGTCTACATTATTAAACACCACTTGTGATGCTGCTGGAAGAAATTCAAGGACCAGAAAGCCCAGAAGAAGAGAAGGTCTACATTTTAGACATTTACTTACTGCTTTTCTGCTTGGAACAATATTATGTCTACAGCAAAAGCATTCACACAGGGGATGAAAGATCTCACTTTCTGGAAAACACACACCTTTCCCTCAAACGTGGTAATGTTAATGTTTATTTTCTCCAGACATCGACATCATCAATCTGCCTTGTCTAAGCCTTGTGTTCCAATATTACAAACACAAGGTTTTCACAAACAGACATTCATAAAAGTCAGCAGAGCATGACTTAGAAGCTCCTACATTTACAGTGCCTTCGACAGAGTTGGTTATGACCACATAGTCAGGGTCACTCCAAGAGAAAACTGTCTCAAGGTCACAAGCGGAATCCCTCTTTCTAGCCTGAGAGAGGGTAAATGCGTGGTGCTCATCACAAAGGGAGGCAGGATGAGAAAGGATGAAAAAAACCACTCAAGTCACCAGACTGATTGGTGGCGGATTCTTACGGTATGGGAAAATAAAGGACACAGCCCACAAACTAGGTGGCATTCAGGGGTAGACTAGAGTAACCACAAAACTCGTAGGATGTTCTGTAAGGAAGCAGATGCGTCACTGCTGTGAATTTAACTTTCACCCCAACGTCACAGTCAGCTTAGATGAACTCATCCAACATGCGTATCTTAGCCACACCCAGGAAAACAGGCAGTGGACTCAAATGGCCCTGCAATGATTTAAGTAACATTTTCCGAATGATAGTCATCTTTTTGGTGAAAACTAAAAATATTTGCTTTTTTCTGTGCAAGAGACTGTTGGGAGTAAAGAAATCATATAAAACTTTCTCTTCCTACGTTGTGTACAGTTAAGGCTGGATGGAATGGGGAGGAGGTTGAAGGGAAACAGGTAAGCAGAGGAAAACTAGGTCAACTTTGCTTCTCCCCACCTCTTCATTATTAATTCAACTACAGATGCTCTTTCCCTTCTCTCTGCTCCACAGACAGCCAGCACCATGAGCCAATGCTGCCCCCTCACCGCCTCCTGCTCCCATCAGGCCAACCAAGTGGATAAACCCAGGGAAACAGAAGGAAGATCTTTTAGGACAAGCTGTGTTCACTGTTTAGAAATAGCATTGAAATATGCAAATTGTGTTCTCAAGGAATAGAAGCAGAGATGGAAAAGTTCATTGTTAAAGTACTGCCCCATAGCTAAGCACAGTACTAAATATTTGGTATTGTTTTATCCTCTGGACTTTGTCATCTAGTCATTATCCTGTCTGCTCTCATTGGTCTTGGGTCAAAACACAAGGAATCACCAGGCTTAGGCTTTAATTCCTGTCCTTGCCTCAGACTTATTTTGTAATATTTAACATATTGATAACCTGCTTAGTGTTTACGTCTTGAGCTCAAAATGGAATTAACAAACCCACTCTTTAACCTTTCTCCAAGGATGTGGTAAGCCTCAATGTTTTTCTTTTAGGATAGTCCATAAAAGAAACTGAAGAGAATTTTTTTTTTTCCTATGGTAAGAATAGAAAAAATTTGGGATGAGATCAGAGTGGCATCATATTTGAGGCCTGTTTGCAGATAGACTGTGGAAAAGTGAGGTGAGATGCTTAACATCTGACAAACCTAAACAGTGAGCTAAGGGATGCTGATTTTGAGAAGAAGGACTAAACAGTCGTGGAACACCCAAATTTAGAATGACTAGCCTGACACAGCTAAACCATCTAGTATTGGTTAATAGGGCAGGAAAGAGAGGGAATCTAATTGAATAGACTAAGAACCTCCCCTTTGGAGGGTTAAGACCAAAGCCTCCCTGGTGACGGGTGCAGTTACCCCCAAGATTCTGGGCTGGGCATAGCCCCTGCAGACGGGCGCTCTCACCGAGGGCTTTACCCCTGTTTCTGCTCCCTTCCAGAGCTCCCAGCACGGAGGCTCCTCTACGTCCCTCGCGTCCACCAAAGTCTGCAGCTCCATGGACGAGAACGACGGACCTGGAGAAGGTGGTGAGCTTGGGACGTGGTGTCTGAGGAGAAGGCTTCCAGGGGACAGGGCATAGTTTGGCTACATTTACTTCAGAAACTGTAACTTCTCAAGCATTATGACATTGAAACCCAAAGCAGCTCGTAGGAATAACATAGCATATGGTTTCCCCCGGGGATCATGTCTACTCTATGGGAACAGGAAGAGGGAATTAGCCTCATCTGGAAATGTGTCACATCCTTGGAGGGCATCAGGAGCCTAAGAAGGCCAGCTATTGCCTACTTTGAAAAAAAAAGGAAGTAATTGCTGCCTCTGTTTTTCCCAAATTCTGTTCATTTTCAGTATATTAAAGATAATTTACTGTCTTGATTGACTGTTACAGTCCTACAGAGGTACTCTCGCGAAAGTGAACTCACTATATGAAAATACAGCTTTATGAAAAGAACGACTTGATGGCAATGGCAAAAATATTCTTTGTACCTTAAACTAGTTCATTTTAGAATTTCTCTGCGAGGTGGTCAAATGACCTGGATTCTGGAATTGACTTTTTCACTTACTCACTGGATTGTTTTGTTTTTGGTTTTATTTTGTTGTTTTTTTTTTTCAATTTTTTTTTGAGGGGGAGGGTGGTGTTGAGGGGGAGAAGGGGGAGGGAATCTTAAGCAGGCTCTAACCCCAGCATGGAGCCTGGGGGGGTTCGACCTCAGGACCCTGAGATCATGACCTGAGCTGAAATCAAGAGTTGGGTACTTAACCAACTGCGCCACCAGGCACCCCTCACTGGTCTGTTTTGGATAAGCCTCTTCAGGTCTCTACGTCTTAGTTCCTCTTCTATAAAACTGTATAAGATTGTAATATATGCCTGTTTCCTCCCTGGGGGTCATTTTCAGGCTCAAATCAATTATGAGAAAGTATTTAGAAAAGTATAAGACTGATATGGTCAAGCCACAGTTAAAGAATCAGCATCCTTTATTTGTTTGAAGTGATATGATTTAATTTTCCAAAAAAATACCTTTTATTATGTCAAGTGAGATAAGTGATTTGCACATGAATTATTTCTTGACTACCATGCAGTATCAGATTTTTTTTTGATATTTCTAGAAGTATGAAATTCAGCCATCTAGAGGTCTCTTTTGTTCTGCTGTATTGTATTTACCTAATGAAATGGTCCTTGGCTAAGACTTCGGCACAGCCTTCTTAGCCAAAAGCCTAAAGGATACATTTTATCAATAGGAAAAAAATACAAAACAAAAAAATCCCAAGCCATATGCTCCAGATGAGTGCCTCAGTGATGCTCCCAGTGGAAGGAAGGATGAAGTACCTCCTTGCATTTCCCATCTGGAGTCAGCCTTGCTTCTGACAGCCAAGGATGGTTATTTTTATTATCCATGTAGTAAAGAGCCTTAAGACTGTGTCATCTGAGAGATGTTTTATAAATTCGGGTGCTTTGCAGTAGATTTGAAACTTCTCCAACGATCTCCTCTAATTCCCATGGAGTAGACAAAAATCCCCCAGCTAAGACTTTCAAACAGAGGCGAAATTACTGGCTTCTTCGGGGGTGAGATGGTGGGGATTAGGGAGGGGGTGTTAATTGGCTGAAGCTCTCCCTTTATTCCGGAGACCACTGTGATAGCTTCTAGTGGGTTAAGACTAAAATGTCACCTATAAGGAGGTAAAGAGGCCACACAGATGCCAAGGGTAAAAGTAGCAGCAGCAAATGTCCTACGCTTGTACAACCCTTTCCAGAAATTCCGTCCACCCCAGACTCCAGAGTGGTGCAGCTTAAGCATGATCACAGCATAAGGGTCCTAAAGCAGATGTGTGATCATTGTGAATTTCCATTTGTCGTTCCCCAGCGTTGCAGGCTAATGGAGAACACAGAAATCACCAAGAAAGCCTAGGCACCACCTAAGGTTTTAATTTTATTTTGAGAAGAAATGTTTAGTCTCAGTTTGTGATTAAAGGTCAGAATAGGAGCACATTTAGAAAGCACACTAGGTTTCCATCACATTTTGTATTCAGGTTGCCTGAGGCAGAGTGAGGATTTATAACTTTAAAGCATGTAAATTTTAGAGCCCAGCTATAAAAGGCTTTTTACACCCCGAAGATGTTAAAGGTTATCCAGTATATTTATGTGACCTAAGTGTGGCTTATTTAGTTTTATGGCCTTAGATATTTAAAGCATTATTAGGCATTTGTAAAATATTTCAAAATGCATTTTAAGGGGGAAAATGTGTTGTGTTAGTGGCACTAACATAATTGAAACTACAAAACTGTTCTGTTCACAGACATAATAAATATTGCAATTTTAACTTGACATCTGTTATGCAGGTTGCTGGTGAGAACATTTGTCTAAAATCTGCTCATTGATACGGGGTGGGGGGGGCATCAGGGCTTAGTTCGTAGGGAATTTTACGGAGATCTCCATTTCAGGATGCAGTAAAGCTAAATGTCCAAACAGCAGGCATGCTTCATGCTTGTACAATGTCAAGCAGCCCAGAGTCCCCTATAAGCTCCATGTTGCTCCTGAGCCATACGTAGGAATGTCATTTGTCTATAGATAGTGGGTATTCCGTAAACACTATGGATCAAATTGGCATGAAACACGAATAGTGAAACTTCCTCCCTGGAGTCCCCACGGCCACAGAAAGTGTTGGTGGCCCTCCCATCAGTGGAAGTGGACCCCATACGTCTTATGTTTCCTTTCAGTTTATCATTCGTCTTGGTAAAAACTGTTGAGTGTATACAGTGTCAGCGGGGGGAAGGGAGGGCTTGCCCCACTGTACGGAAAGTGACATATCGATTCTGAATTAGTTCCCGTCTATTAGATGATCCTTCTAAATGTCTCTCTGGTGCCACATCTGCATTCCCTTTTCTACCAATAAAAATGTACTAATGATTCTTTCAGAAGTGTCGGAGGAAGGCTTCCAGATTCCAGCCACAATAACAGAACGATATAAAGTCGGAAGGACAATAGGGGATGGAAATTTTGCTGTTGTCAAGGAATGTGTAGAAAGGTGAGAAGGATATCATTTGCATCGCACTTTAAAGGAAACATTTGGCATTATGTTTTCCAAGATCGTGTCTTTATTTGCCGTCTGTGGCACATATGGAATAGGTTAATGTCTCCACTCCAGATGTAAAAAGAAAAAAAAATTTTTTTAAAGAAAGAAAAGCCCGTCTAACAACAGATTTGAAAAATGTAGTGATTCCTGAGACAATCTATAAATTAAGGACTTTGATTTTTCCTTTTTAATGTACTCAGCATAACTTTGCCAGATCTTTCAGGTGAGCCCTTTTATTGTGTTAAAAAAAACCATATTGAACGGTTTTTTTCGACGCTTTTCTGAGACATTTTGTAGAGGTCAGAACACTCTTGTATACAGTGTATTCTAACGCACCAACTATCCTCAAATTAAATATAATAACCTTGAAAAGGTTTAAAATGCATAGGTACTGATTCCAACAAAAATGGTGTTTAATACATTAAAATGTTTTAAAATGAATGAGCTTGGTACTCTTGGGGGCCCAAGGCAAGAGGCTTGGAGTAAAAGGTTTATCCCTGGGATCTTGATACCTACTCAAGGACAGTGGCCGGTGGCAACTGGATGAAGTGACAGCTAATAAAGTCACAGCCCGGATTAAGGTGGCCTCAAACCCTCAGCCCAGTGCTTTCTTGAGCAGCTTCTTGCTCAACAGGGACCTGGTCGGCCAGCAGCTCCTGCTCAGAGCTGGTGAGCAGAGCGTTGAAAAGTCAGGGGGAACCCGCTTCGTTCCTCGAGGAAGATTTCACTGCTGGCTCCCCTGCCACTTTCCTCTTCCCCCCCGGGGAAGCTGGGCGCCTCCCAGTCGGCACTGTGTGAGAATCACGTTCCTTTGCTCTGCTTTACCACTCAGAGAGGATGCCTCGGGCTAGAAGCTTTAGCCTCACGAGATCCAGAACTTGTTCTCCAAGAGCTTTGATTTGGAAGCGCAGATTTATGCCACGTTAGAGCTGGAAGCCAACAGGGCCTCGGGCATCACCAGGGTCCTGAGTTTGGCCAGTGTCCACTGATTTGCTCCCCTGCCCCCTTTGCCACTCTTAGGAAGATGCCTCCTTGACTGAAGTCTCAGAGCCTTCATGAAGATACTCTCGGGCACTAAATCTCAAACTCTGCTCCCTCCAGCATGGTAGCTGGGCCAGGAGAGTCCCACCAGTGCCAGCAAGCCGCCACGACAGCCAGTCTTTGTGAGCGACGGGCATGGGAACAGTAGTGTGAAAAACCCTTAGGAGTTACTGTGAGGCCACCCTTTCTCCTGTCTGTCCCTCGGTCACCCCACTGCCACCAGAGTTTGACCATTTGCGGCCTCATTGCCAAATGCAGAAAGTTCTCCTTTACTTTCCTACGCCTCACACCTCCCCAAACAGGAACAACTGCTGTTTATTGAGCATCAACTATATACAAGGCCCTTATGATAGTTCATGTAATTGTCATAATGATCCCATAATAGCAATATGTCTCCATTTTATAGCAGACAAAGAACACCTTAAAAGGTTAGATGCCCAAGGTGGCCCAGCTGGTACTTAGGAAGGCCTGGGTCCAAAACTCACACTTCTGACCGTTCTGTTGCCTCCAGCAAAGAGCCTCTCAGGAGAATGTAACGTAGTTGATCTAAAGTCACACACACACACACACACCACATTTGTCCCTGTACAAAAAAAAAAGACAGAAATTAAATCAGGAAAACCACTCTTAAGGCAATGGATGGAAATGTGTGTGTATGTGTTTATATGATTTTATACTTCATTTATACTTTTACTGATAGTAAATTCAACTCGTCTTAACTTTTTTTCCACTGTAGCAGAAAATCCCATTTTTAGCAGATCACCATGTCCTTCCTACGTGGGGTATCTGGCGATCTGCCAGTATGCGTCACTGTGGAGTCTGGCGTGGCCGCCACGTGCTGTTTCTCCTCACTAGCACAGGGATCACAAGGGCGGCGTAGGTCCAAAAGTTACTGGTCTTCTTCGCACAATGAAAATGTCTCATGTCTCCATCCAGAATTCATGTCTTCTTTCCAGTTTGGACTGTGTTCATTTTGCATGAGCTCCCATGTTGGGTTTCATCAGTATGAACTTTCCGAGTCTACACACCAGATCGCTCCACAAAGTTTTAGTATTCTGCTCTTGCTGAATGAGGACATATAGCATGTGTCCTCTCTCCCTGGAGTCATCACAAAACATTCTTTTAATATTTTCCAGAGGTCCAAGAAAATAAAAGCGAGCTAAGCATGCCATGAATGGCACACGCTGCTTGCGGGTACATTGTGCCATATTTCGAAGGATGCATATGTCTTAACAAAAGCAAGTCTGTCCCTCCTCTCTTAAGAAGATGCCGTCCCAGGGAAGGTCTTCCTACTACAATGGACACAATAATAGGGTTGTGTAGGCCTTTTGTTCCATGGTCCCGTCCTAGCATATTCTTTGGTAGTGGCTGCTGGGCCCATTTCGATTTCTGCCTGTTCCCCAGTAGCAATTTCTCCGGCGGCCTCAGGAGCCCCTTGAACATGTAAAGGAAGGGGGTGAACTGAGACTTGCTCTGTTCCGAAGCTGTTCTATAGACTACTTGGGGCCCCAAGGAAAACTCAGAGGGCTGAAGAGCACTAGCAAAGGGTCAGAGCATGAGTAGAGGGCTCGCAGTGAGGCGCCTTTCTTCTTTGGCTTTCCTGGCTTTTAGGGACTAATTAGCATACAAGCCAAGGGTACCAGCGGCGCCCTCTGGAGCAGTGACAGTGTCCCCGCTGGCTCTTGGCCCTCCTCTCCACCTGAACTGCTTTTCAGCACTGCATTTTTTTAGCAATGCATGCAGCAGAATTGTATTAAAATTCTAGCTGCTCCTGATTCCCTCTCTCCCTCCCTCTTCTATAAACCCAAGGAATTGCTCAAGGAAACTGCTGGCTTGAGCAGTGAGTGTAGATGGGCTCAAACCCATCCGAACATCCGAACGGGCTGAGACTTCAGGGCCACAAACCTGGGGTGCATCTACCTAGAAAGCCTTCAGAGTTTTCAAGAACCTCCAGAACCTTGTACCTGTAGTTTGAAGGCATTTCCTTCCGATGTGCCGTTTGGACGATGAGTCAGGGTAAAGCTGAGCTGTTTCTCCGCTGGCTGGCAGGGCTCGTCCTCCTTGTCTTCCTGAGGATGCCCTGGCACCCGGCTTGCGCTCAAATTCAAAATCAAACTCTACTCCAGAGATGTCTGAGGAGACACTCTGGGATGCCTCAGTTCTCTGCTCTGCACAATTACCCACTTAGGAGGAGGCTGGGATGGGCTGTATTATGATTACGTAGCAAACAAAGGGTGGTGTTTACTAACCCCTCTTTGTTGGGGGCGAGGGGGTCCTCACTGCCGCCATCCTCCAGCACCTCCACAGCTCAGCCAAGTGCTTGGAGCCCCTGCGAGTTCAGGCCTACCCTGGACTCATCCCGGGCTACAGAGAGGGACGAGTCCCTCTGCGTGAGAACCTAACCCAGTGTGGAAGGATTTCCGTGAAATTCATCAAACGCTCCGAAGGCAATGCCTGGGAAGCTGTTTTTCCTTTTCCACATAGATTTTTTTAGTACCTTGAAAACCTAGCAAACCCCCCATAACAGCATCAACAAAAAGCACGTTAGTCCAGAGCGTCCCAATCGATAAGTGTTCTGCCGCCCCCATCCCAGGGGGAGGGAGGAGAGTGGGGAGCAGGTTGGCCCTGGGCTGAGAATCCCTAAGTTTAAACAAGACAGCTTTCTCCAAACCATTGCTTCTTTTTTTTAGCACAAACATTATAAATTGGATTTAGTTCAAATTTGTAAAATTTGGAAATTTCTTTCTTAATAGTTCAGCCTCTAACCTTGGGTCAACCTTAATAGGAAGGGGATCTTACAAATTGAATTCCCATATAGGAGGAAAAAAAGCAAACAAAATTTGTCCTGCTTGCTGCTGCTGCCTTTGCCACGGCATTCAAGGCTCCATGATTCTGTTCAAGGTCAAGAATGTCATTTCAGGAACAAACAAGCAAATGGCCTATAGTTTCACCATCAATCCCGGTAGTAAGTGTTCTCACCACAGCAAGCAGTAGACTCCGTGGGGACAAGGACCAGGTTTTGCTTACCTGTGTCTAAAATGCCCGGCTTTTACTCACCTCTGTAGCCACCAAAGAACCAAGCTCGTAACCGCTCGCTGAATAATTTCATGGGCACAGCGGTCCTCGGAATTAAGGTATGCAGGAAGGCAAATGTTTTGCTTAAGGTTTTATTTCTTGCCAAGTGTTTTCATTTACCAACTGCTTTCCTATAAACATATACTTCCAATAATTAAGGATTATATTATGCATTTCTAGTTCTGCCCTCAAGGAATCAAGAAAGAAAACTTGCAGCATTAATTTTGGTGGTCCTCTACAAGGCTCGCTGTCTGAGATAAAATACGGGTCAATCTAACTGAGTGTTGAGTCCTATTATGTAAGGTTCCGGGTACTGAACCCATAAAGTCCCTTTTCCTAGTAAGCCCTGAGGCCACTGCAGCCCAGGCTTGCTCGAATTTTCCCTTCAGCCAGAGGCTCAGGACACAGCCTAGTTTGCCTGGGGTCCTGGCAGACAACACACCCACTTGCTCCTTGGAGAGTCTGCTCCTTGCCCCTCTGGGTCTCGGGGGGACTCCGTCTTCCCAATCCCACACCAGCCCTTTGCTTTGAGCCCTACAATGTTACTTATTCCAGGGAAACAAGGGGATCAAATGGCAACATGGGGAATGACAAAACTAAGAAATCTCCTCTCTTCTCACCAACACTGTCCCGTCATCCGTCCCCTTTGTGGAGACACAGATTGGAGTGTCAGCTCTATCCCAGATCCTTGGGCCCTCCTGGGATTGCTGGCTTTTGTCACAGCACTCAGTCCAATAGTCAAGTTTTCTCTGTCATCACATGAAACATTTTAAACCAGATAGGAAAAGGGTTACAGATTCGAATCTCAAATTTGTTTTATTTTAGTTTTTCAGTGATTCGTGAAAAGCAGAATCCAGAAATTCTTCAGTGTTTAGTTTTCCTCTTGATTAAGGGTTTTCAAATTTGCAAACAAACTCTTTAGAAGCCTCTTAAGAATACACTACTTAAAGGGACCCTGTGGTCCTTCTATGTTGGGAGGAATCCCCTTGCATGTGCATAACTTCATTATCCCATTAATCCACGCAGGGTCCTGGAAGTCTAGCGGAAGAAGAAGTTTTAGCAAATGACGTGAAGGGTGTTTAAAATGCCTTTGAGACACACTGCTAATATCTGGCCTCTTAATTTATGGGCAAATCACTCTTGCTCTAAACACGTAGCTAGGAAATCCCCCCTTTGATTCTCCATACTGAAGATTTTAAAACACTGTTTTAAACTTTTGTTCTTAACCCCACTCCCACTGTATTCATTTATATCCTTAAAGTTGATTTTTATCGATGGCTAAAAAGCTAAGCTGTTTTGGTTTCCTACTGGAAATGAAATGGAGATGCTTGTAAAATAGTGGGTTTCTTATGATTATTAAGTATTCATCCTTCCACAATCGAGGTGTCCTTTTTGGCACTACAGTATCTTAGAAATGTTAACACAAGTTAGGAAGCTATTTAAAGGTAGCTGTATGACTAAATCCTCCCTCCCACACCTGTCACAGAGGAAGGGCAATGTTGGCTGGGCCGTGTATGAAGCAGTCCTCAAGAACTCAAGAGTCCTGTGTTTTCGGGTTTTTTTAAAGATTGATTTATTTGAGAGAGAGAGAGAGAGCGTGAGGTGGGGAGAGGCAGAGGGAGAGGGAGAGAGAGAATCCCGAAGCAGACTCCCCACTGAGCAGAGCCTGACATGAGGTTCCATCCCAGGTCCCTGAGATCATGACCTGAGTCAAAATCAAGAATCAGGAGGCTTTTCTTTTCTTTTTTTTTCTTTTCTTTTCTTTCTTTTCTTTTCTTTTCTTTTTTTTTTTTAGAGTTAAAACGCTTAATGGGCTGAGCCAGCCAGGCACCCCAGTAGTGGTGGCTTTATTACAAGTATGGTAACATTAAACAGCTCAGGATGGGACACCTGGGTGGCTCAGGCGGTTCCGCGTCTGCCTTTGGCTCAGGTCATGATCCCAGGGTCCTGGGATTGAGTCCCTATCAGGCTCCTTGCTCAGCGGGAAGTCTGCTTCTCTCTCTGCTGTTCCCCCTGCTTGTGCACCCTCTCTCTCTCTCACAAATAAATAAAGAAAATCTTTTAAAAAAAGAACAGCTCAAGAGGTTTCTATGCTAGCATAGTTGTTGTCTTCACACTTGGTCAGCCCCTTAAAATCTACATATTTCTTTGAAGAAAGGAAAAAGTCTTTTACAAAATATTTACACCAGTTTGATACAAGGTCTGGGGGTAAGAAATTAATCCTTAACAAAATGACTCAACAGATTTGAAATTAAGTTTATTTTTTACAAATAACTTTCTCTTTGCAGGTCAACCGCTAGGGAGTATGCTCTGAAAATTATCAAGAAAAGCAAATGTCGAGGCAAAGTATGTATAAGGCTTATTGTTATGAAAATACAGTGTTGTGGGGGTGGGGGAGGTAGAAACACATAGATCAGTTCCCAAATAAACATAAGTTCACCCCAGGAGTTGCATTTTGGTGGAATAGAATGTTATATATTTATTGGAATATAACTTCATAAATATTCTTGGAAGAAAAGTTAATTGGAATGATTGTATATTATTTCTTATCATTGTTTGCTTGTTTACTTTCATTTACTTTTGTGATCTAATTTTCATTCCATCCTTCTATCTGCGATTATAGCTATCCTGATAGGTTGCAAGCATCATCTGAGGACCTTCAACATTGTTTGGCAGTTCTAGGCTATCTGAGTATCAGAATCTAAGATATACTCATTATATTTTACCAAAACAGTCTCTCCTTTGATTCTCAGATAGTATAGTTTCACTCGTTGGCGTTAGCGCCTCATATGTTTTGATGTGTATATTGACTAAGGCGACTTTTCCCTTGAACAGGAGCATATGATCCAGAACGAGGTGTCTATTTTAAGAAGAGTGAAGCATCCCAATATTGTTCTTCTGATCGAAGAGATGGATGTGCCAACGGAACTGTATCTTGTCATGGAATTAGTAAAGGTGTGTATATTGGAAAAAGAATAAACCCACATAAGGCATCACACTTTCCTATCTGATAGAGCTGTCTCCTTCATTTCCTTCCACCAGTTTTAGTCTCTCATTTCTGTGCATTGGCGTAACGGTTAAGAATATTAACACTAGAATTATACTGCAGTAAATCAAGTCCCAGCCTTGATCTGTGTAGCTTTCTGATCCTGGGTATACCTCTCTGTACCTCAGTTTCCTCAAATGTAAAATGAGAAGAATAATAGTACCTAACAGGAGTGTTACTGCGAAGATAAGAGGGATGACTTCCACTATGTACTTTTTTTTTTTTAAGGAGAGGGGAGGGGCAGAGAGAAAGGGAGAGGAAGAGAAGCAGATTCCCTGCTGAGCATGGTGCCCAATGCGGGGCTCGATCTCACGGCCCTGAGATCATGATACGAGCCAAAATCAAGAGTCAGACGCTTAACTGACTGAGCCACCCAGGGGCCCCCACTAAGGTGCTTTCTTTCTAATACACAGAAAGTATTAGGTACCAATACGATCATCGTTGTTATCATTGCTATAGAAATTGTGCACTTTTTCGTGAACTACATCCAAAGGTATCAACCACTCTTATCAAAAAAAAAAAAAAGAAAATAAACTTTAGTCACCGATGTAATAGGAAAATAGCACTAGAAAATATTCTGCTGCCTTTCAGTAGATGTCACAACCTCATCCTGTCACATAAATTACATCTATATTTTATTAGAGCATAGACTATAGACATGGCCATACGCTGATAAATGGTTGAATCTAAGTGAAAGGTGACTTGCCTGTTCCCTCTACTTCCATATTTAAAATTTCCAGGAACTAAAAGTTTTTACAAATTTAATCCTTAGGATTCATGCAGTGCTATTTTCTCTCAAGCCTTTTTTCCATTATGTTAATCTAAATGAAGGTGTAACTAATTTCTACTTTAGTTGTAAAATGTCGTAAATTAGTCACACCACCCTCGGCATCAACTGTGTGCACCCGGCAGTGAGAGCCTGGGGCTCCGGGAACCATGTTTGGAATCACACGCCCCAGCTGGTGGTAGGAATCAGCACTGTGGAATGTGGCATTTCCTTCTGTAAAGATTTAAGACAAAGGCAGCATGTAATAAACGAATCTGTTACTATATAGAAAAATGTTCATTCGAAGCTCCTTTAAGCTTTTATTATTCAGAGTTGCTTGACTTTAGATCTTTGGGCTTTTTTTTTTTTTTTTTTTTGTAGTGGTTATTTATATTTACAGATGAAGCCTACTTTGTCCTAGTTTGTGTTAGGATTTTTTTCTTTCGGAGGGGTGGGACTTGTTTGTGTGTAGTGACACAAGGGTATTGTCATGTTTGAGGCCGAGGGCAATAAAAATAGTAAACTGTTATTTCGACAAAGAAAGGTTGATTTCAGTTATTCGAAAGATTTTCATATGGGTGCTCTATGGCCAAATAAAGTTTGGTAATTACCAATATTGTAAAATATACTTTCTCTAGCACCCACGATAATATTTTTACAATGACTTTAATTTTGAGAGCAACAAATTCAAACCATTCCTGTTGCCCTTCTGTGTGCTGTTAAAAATTGATTAGCCCCCTTTTATTGGCTGATTTTTGAAGAGTTAAGACTAACTTAAATTTAAAGCTGAGAAATGAAAGAGGCAAAGGCTTAAGAATTCGGAGCACATTGTGGTGGGAAAGCCTAGTCTGTCACTCATGTGGTTAGTCAGGTGACAATAGCTAAGTTACTACTGGGAGGTCCTCACTTCACCCAGCAGCCTTTTGCAAATTCCCTCTGGGTGACCAAGAGAGCCTAACAAGATCAGAAAGCGTGTGCAGGTCCAGCATCGGGACTCCTTCATTGTACTACCAGATCATACCCTTCAATTTAGGCTGCCCCAGAGCTGATGTGAGGCCAGGTCTGGAAGCATCCCAAGAAGTGAAGGCCAACCCCAGGCCTGACTTGAAAGGCTCCCATAACATTTCCCCCTGAGAAATGTAGCGAGGGCCCTGCTTCTCAGGAGTCCAACGGTGTGCCAGTGAGCACGTGCAGCTGTGGGATAAACAAGGCCCGTATTCTGGAAAGTAGTGAAGTAACAGTAATCACGAGTGAAATGCCATAATTAATAGGAACAGGCCTTTAGACTTCTGCCTGCAGATGTGTGCACATACACTCTGCATATGTGTTCAGAGGAACGCAGGCCTGGGGGAGGAGGCGGCCCTGCGACCAGACCAGACACTGACTGATAGCAGGAGCTAGAAAGACAAAGGCACTCGAAGGGACCTTCCAGGAAGGGGCCCTCAGGAGGACAGGTTTGGAACGCAGGGTGATTTGGGCGTGTTTTTGATGGGGGAAGAATCTCCTTCCTGGAACATAAAGGCGACTCACGGGTCTAGCTAGTGGCAGGGGTGCAGTGAGACAGGTTGGAATGAAGGGGGGCACCGGACGTGGAGAGCCATGGGAAAGGAACGCCCACTTCTTGAGGGAGAAGGAAAAGGCCACCATCCCACGTGGAAAGGTAACGGTCCGTTCGCTGGATGCTGTGAATCTAGAGGCCGGAAGCAGCGTAGGCTGTGCGCCCGGTGAGAAGCACCCGCGGAGAGCGCCACAGAACCTTCTACCCAGCAGAGGGAGCGCACGGGCTGTGCGGGTGGCAAGCCTCACGGGGAGGACTGGCTCACTGCGTTGTTGGGGCTGCAGAAGGCGCAAGGTCACGGGGTGCCTGGAGCCTACCGAGACAGCTAGAACAACTGGGACGTCATCGCGGGGTCACCATCCACAGCCGCACCCCCGTCTCACTGCAGCGGCGTGCGGTTCATGCAGACCACAGTGAAAATGCTGCCTCCTGAAGAGGCTCGGAAACCACCTGTAAACCACCTCCGGCAGCCCTGCCTTTGAGATACGGAAGGCTGAGAGAGTGCTCATTTTNGCTCATTTCGACGCTCACGTATGGGTTTAGGCTGGGAACTGCCGAGGCTGAACGCGCTGCGGGAGGAGCCTCCCCCCCACCCCAGCGGAGGTGGTGCAGGGCAACGGAGGACAGGCCAGCTAGAGAGATTCGAAAACCGTCAGCCCCCAAGGCCTATATTTTGCTTCTGCTATTTAAGAAACAAAAATGAAATCCCTCACCACGTTAGGCACCAGATGAACACAATTGGCTCCCATGCTCAGCTCTTTGGTGCTTCGTGTGCAAGAATGATGCAAACGTTGTGAGTAAATCAGACCCAAGTTTCTGAACGGGCTTCCAATAAAGAGAACTAAAATTGGAGCCTAAAATCGTTCTGTTTCTCCAAATAACAATAAGTTAGCAAGGAACAAGGGAAACAAAAGTTCAGATGAATAATGGTCCTAGACAACTTTCTTTGAAATTTCTCCACCCTCCTCCCTCCTCCTCTCTTTTCTCTCTCATCTTTGAAATGACAGTTTCTGGTCCTTTTCTCTGCTTCTTACAAAGAAGTACATTATTGAAAAAGAAAACGCTACACCCACTCCAAGAGAGTTCAATCTAGAGAATGAAGGGAACTGAGTGTGTGTGTTGGGGGGGGACTTCATAAGGCAGCCGCACATTTTGTTAAGGGTGTGGTCTGCAGGATTACCTGTTCCTCCTTTTGGGAGGTTTGGGGTTATGACTTTGAACTTCTGCTGGCCGTTGGTATGAGGCATGTCACACATGCCACCAGGGCACCCGGAGGTCACCAGACCTCTGCCCTGGAGACCTGGCTCCGCCTCTGCTCCCTGGCTGGGGCTGGGCAGATGACTGCCTGTCCGATGGCAGGGAATCCCCACCCCACTCCTTGGAGCCATGGAGGAAATGCCCCTGGCTTTCACAGCGGGGAGCCAAGTCACCAGATGAAGTCTCTGGGCCTTTGGGAGGGAAATGGCAGGGAAAGCCCTAAGAGCCCAGAGATCCTGCGTGCTTCTGTGTCTCCTCGAGCATGTGTCTGTCGCCTCTCCAGGCGGCCCCATTGGACCATGTGCTAATTGCTGCTCCACCTGCCATTGTCTTCTCAGGGAGGAGATCTCTTCGATGCCATTACTTCAACCAACAAATACACGGAGCGAGACGCCAGTGGGATGTTGTACAACCTGGCCAGCGCCATCAAATACCTGCACAGCCTGAACATCGTCCACCGGGACATCAAGCCAGAGAACCTACTGGTAAGAGCGGTTCGAACTGCAGGCGTCTTGAGTTCTGAGCCCTCACGAGTGAATATCGATGTTTCTTTTCTTTTTTTTCCTTCCTATTATCTTTTCTTTCTTTTTTGATAAGAAATATGCTTTAAAGGCTAGTTTCCAGCTGGACTTGAGTAACTAGCTGGAAACGAACCTTTGAAGTGTATTGATAAGGATTAATGTGCCATTAGGAGTACTTGACTAATTATTAGCAAAGAAAAACCTGAGACAGGGTTGGGGGACTAGAGCTTGGGAAATCTAGGGCTGTGGTTGACACCTTGGGCTAGACCAAAATAGTCACAAGGAGTATTTACATGTATGTTTATTTATCTACAGCACTTAGATGTTAAAAGTTTTTACTTGGTGGGGGGGGGGGAATAAAAGGAAGCCCTTAGTCTCCCAAATTTACTTTTCAGTAATATGATCTAAAAGCTAAGACAATAAGGCATGAGTTTTAAAGACACCAGCTCTTAAGCATAAAAATAATTATAATGAAGACTGATTTTAAAAATCAGAGACATCCCTATCCCCCTTTATGACTATTTGTTTTGCTTTTCATGAACTCCGTGTCTCTGGGGGAAACACTGAGGGTTCTTTACGCAAACAAACGTGTCTCCTTTCTTAGTCCAGTTGTGAAAGGGACAGTATTGGAAAGAACTGAGGAGACAGAGACTGGGCATGAGGAGCTGTCACTGGTGAATATGGGAGTAACAAATTTTGCTGGCTATCCAGGCTGGCATTTTAATGAAATCTATTCATTTTCTCCGCCCCCCCAAGACACTAGCTCTTCTTTTACTTTCATTACCCAGGCCCAAGAGTCATGCATTATATATTACTGTTAGTTTGTCCATCTCTTCAGAAATCCGGGAATTGAGGATTTTCTTTCAAAAGCAGTGTTTCTCCAAGGGTGGTCCACAGACTCCCTGCATCTGAACTACTCCCAGATGCCTGTTAAAAATGCAAATTTCTGAGCCTCCCTGCAGCCCTAGCAAATCAGAATCTGGTGACGGGTGACAGGGTACAGATCTTCCTTGAAACAAGCTCCCCCACATGACCCGTTTGAACATCCAAGTCTAAATCCAAGTCTAAAAGCCGCTGAGCAGCCCAACTCCTACGGCACAATAAGGGCTGATGAGGTCTAAGATGGCGACCCACCCACGTGCTTGCCCTGCGCTTTACGCTCCTGATCTCTGTAATCCTCACAGCCGCCGTGGGGGGTAGGATCTAGGACTGTCCCATTTCACAGGTAAGGAAACTGAGCGCCTCGAAGTTCAAAGACCTGCGCAAAGCCATTATAAGCCATATGTGGAAGAGCTAAGATCTCAACCTCGCTCTGTCCTACTCCAGAGCCCAAGATTTTAAGCACTAGACAACACGAAGCTGTGCATTAGGGGGATTTATTATGTGCTGGCTCTGTGCCAGGTTGTGCCAGGGAACAGAGAGAGACAGATGCCTTCACGGAGTTGACATTCAAGTAGGAAAAATAGGCAGCATTCAAGAAATAAATACACAAGCAGTTAGTTCACTGTAATTATGTTCGTAAACTTGCAGCTACTGGCTAATGGAGGCAGCTGAGGTCAAGCGATGGAGCTCTGACTTAATTGCCCCTCAAATTCCACATCTCCGCAGTAGCCCGAACATTCTCTTCTGCATAGTTGCCGCCGTAACCTGAAGCAATTTTCTCTTGTCTGCATTCATTATTCCTGTGTCCTGAATTATGTAGGAGCGTCTCATGGGAGCAGACTCACAATTGGCCTTTGTTTCAAAACTTCCCTAAACCCCGAAATTCAGTGATTGAAAATTAAAGTTTCGTCCCCCCCCCCAACCTTGGCAGTTTGGTTTTGCGTGACATCGTCCACTGGCTTCTCACCAGAGCATTATCTATTTCTGTAAATGCCATACGTGATTACTTAGCAGGGTACTTTTTCTAAAATTACAATTTGTGGGACACTTTGAAAATATTGTGCTCGTTCTACCATATTTTACTTTTCAAATTGCCCAAGAAGAAAAATGTTCACTCTTTTTTTCTTTTCTCTTCTAATGTGAGAATTTGAAATACACATACACCATTGAAGTCATTTGTAATAGGTTTAAAATATGCATATGAACTGAAGTAATTCTGCTTCTCCACTATAGTAATTTCTTACTCTTGGGAAGTAATAAGGGTTGGTGAACTTTGCAGGGATAAATGTATTATAGTATAAAATAGGTAGAAGAATAGAAGTAGACTAAAATTAGGACCACATCACTAATTGAACTTGAGACTTCTGCTAATTTCACATTCTATTGACCTTTATGTGGAAATAAGAGAGAATCGTCATGGGAAGCACATTCACATCCCAAGGATTTATAGTCAGATGGACCAAAGTTCAATACCAAGTGCTTCACTCTTCCAGTGGCTGCTCTTATGACCTTGAACAAGTTTCTTAACTCCTTTGAGCCTCATTTATGGGGATTTTATGAAGATAAAGAGATAACATGGAACTACTAGCTTCCTTCCTTTTTATTCCCCTTTTATTTGTAATAAAAATTAAATTATTCCTAAAAATAAAACTGTTTCACAACAAATTGTATATTGTAAAAATCATCTTGCATCTTTTTTGACATTGCTTTTAAAATTTTACCATTTAGCCGTGCATGGATTTGCCATCTCCTCACAAAATGTAGAGCTGGAGACTGTTTTTGAAAAATGCTATGACAAATTTCATGTAAAGATTTCCAGTCCATTTTCTTACTACCAAATAAATAAACTTACCAAATAAGTAAAAAGGCCTCACTACACACTTTGCATTACTCTTTTATTAAGGGACCATAAAAAAGCCTAAATTGTTGCATTGCTAACAAGATTTTTGTCAGTCAAATGTTGAATGTTTGTTATAACTAGCAAAGTATAATTTTTAAGTGTCTAATTCAGCTATAGATTTCATTTTTATGGTATCATATATAGAACTTCCAGAATTTTTTATTGTTTATTTTTTATTCTTATAGAACTATACAAAAATGTTGTAGCTTGGCCTCAAGGATCTATATTGATCTATTTAAGTCTTAGTAGTTGTCAGGTCAAGGTCTCTTAATGAGAAAACATGATTTGATTTACAGTGATGTTTCTGCCACATTTGGGGTGAAAACTGGGAATTGACCCAATATAAATTCCCCCTATAATTTTATTATTGTATCATTTCTAAGTTTTTGTCTTGTTTGTTTTCTTTTGTTTTTGTTGTCACAAGTTAATCAGGCCAATGATCTTTACATGGTTCTTTTTGCTCCGTCAGGCCTAGAGCTTAATGATCATAAGGATGAGTAACCAATGGGATGAGAGGGTGGATGAGATGAAAGAGTGAGTGAATGAGTGACACTTCTTCACAGACTAGGGAATAGACCCAGCATGACAGGTCCAAGCCATTCTTCAACCCATTCATTACACTGTGGGCTCACATGGGCCTCAGTCTAAATGCCACTGAGTGGGGGAAGTGCAGTGTTTCCCCAGCTGTACGTAATGCACGGGACCAGTGTGTGTGTGTGTGTGTGTGTGTGTGATGATAGTGTATAGCTAAAACAGACTTTTTGCTTTTTAAAGAACAAAGCCACCAAAACCGTCCTACTGGGATCGACCGCCTTCAGTTTGCAGGAGTCACCACTAGATGGCAAGATTGCACCCTTGGCAGGAAAACCCCCATAGCAGCCCGAGTTTCTTTTCTAAGGAACTGGGAGGGTCTTTTAAAATGTATATGCAGATGCCACCTCCTTAGGAAAATTATTTACTGGCAAAGCTATAACTTGCATCACTAGTTTTTATTAGATTCCAGAAATAAACAGTGATTTTCTTGAAATATAAAAGTTTATGTTCAAAAAACTTTTTCCTTCTGAACTCCCCGATACTCTCTGGAAGAAAGCAGTTTCTCAGAGAATCTGCCTGTCTTAGTCAGAAATTTTCTTTTAGAAACTTTCTAGCCAGGTGTTTGTTCCTGCTCCTGGCTGCCCATCAAAGTGGCACGCCTAGGACGTGACTGTCATTTTCACTAAACGGATTATACACAGCAATAAGGCATCGTGTTCTCTCCACGGGATGACCATGTGTGACCTAGTGATGATGTGCTCCAGGTCCTCTTGGTTTCCAGTTCAAGCCAGCCCCAAGCCCATGAGATGGCAGATTTCCTTCGGCCTTAATCCCATGACCCTTAATCTCCAAATAAGGCCATTTTGTGATAAGATAGCTAACTGCAGTGGTACACAAGCAAGTGCCACAGAGAGACTGCATCTAGAAGCCATAGCAAAAGCACAGTTGAGTAGATCTGTGGTCAGTCCACTGTCATAGGATCTTGAGCCAGCAGAGTGTTGATTAACAGTTGGGGGACCCCGAAGAAGGGAGCCAGGTGCCTCTCAGGACTCTGTCCCTAGCCCTGCCCTAATCAGCATTATTAGTGATGTGAATGAAGATGTATTATAGCAAGTGACAGACTTGAGATCCAAAAGTATCCTTGGCTCTGTGAGGGTCCAACATCAGTAAGATGAAATTTGACAAGAGAGAAACATAAATCCGAATGGACCAAGTGGTTTTGGTGTCGTTGTTTTAATGATCTTTGCAAAAAAGGAGTAATGGAAAAATTGGCCAGACCGTGTCAAAGGGTATTAGTTGGCCATAAGTTCAGTGTGAGCCTTGGTGGGATATGGCTGCTAAAAAGTGCCCCTCGATTCCTTTCACTGAAAGAGTGCTGCCATCAAGAGGGTTCTCTGCCTTGCTCATGCCAGTTATTACCCCTATGGTGAGGAATGTGAGCCCGTCACGTCAGGGGCTTGGAGTTTTGCCCACAGAAGGAGAAAGTGGAGCCTGGTCAAATGGTGGCCCTGGTCAAATATATCAAACACTGCCAGATGGAAGATGGGAAGCCTTTTCTATGCTGTATTGAACTCAAACTAAAGAGCAGACATTCCTGGGTGAGAGATTCGAAGTGATACAAGAAAAAACTTTTTAACAGTTGCACCTGTTTGCAAGTTAAATGGCCTTTATTACACATAGCTTGTGGTTATTGAAAATGTCCAAGCAGAAACTGAATGATCATTTTTTTATAGGTGTTTAGGGAAAAAAACCTCTGCTTTCCAAATTTGGATAAAAGTTAAGGGAAAAATAGAAGAAAAACAACATTTTCCCAAAACATTATTTAGTACAATAATATACCAGTTACTTTACCAGCACCTTTGCTGAGGGCCCTCTTCCGAGGACCTGTGATTGCACATGGGAGAAGACAGGAAAGTGTAGTGTGTTACCTTGGTTGGCCTGGCTCTGTCTGCTGGGCTACTCATCCCTTCTGTCATTAAGGACTGAAATAATATCACTCATCTCATTAAAATGACATGGTCCACGTGGTCTTATTGGGCTAACAAAGATTGATAAATAATAGCATATAGTCTTGGAAAAGTTATTAGACTACCAGTCATCTCCTATGTCTTGGTGTAAGAGTGAGTTCATAGAAGGTTTCTGAGAGGTACTTTGGTAATAAAGAACTGAAATCTTCAATAGTAGGAGTATCCTATGACCAAATAATTCTACTTCTGGAAATGAAACCTAAAGAGAAAAAATCAGATCTGTATACATATAGAAGGATGTTCATCTCAGTGTTTTTTAGTATGAAAAAATATAAAACTACTTATGCCAGGGCACTAATTAGTTAAATAATGGCATGATGAGTAGGGAGGAGGACATCGTGGTTAAAACCTTGGACTTGGACGTACTTAAGCGTTAAGTTCTGTCTCTGCCACTTACTAGCTGTGCAACGTTGGACAACAGGGCAACATCTCTGAGACTCGATTTTCTCATCTGCACAATACAGTAAGGTGACTTACTAGGTTGTTGTGAAGATCCAATAGGATAACGAGTGTGAACTCCTCAACATGATGCCTGACGTATCCCGTGTGCTCAGTAAATAGCAGCGGTAGTTGTTGTTGGGGTTATTATTACAGTGCATCCATACAATGGAAAATCCAGTAGCCACTGAAAATCATGATGGAGATACAAGCTTATTCACTCAGGATATATTGTCCAGTGGAAAGAGAAAAGCAGGAGAGAGAGAGAAAGAAAGGGCTGGAAGTTCATAACCCAAAATGTTAATTATGGTTATTTCTAGGTGTCAAGATCACAGGTGAGCTTAATTCCTTTCCCTCCATAATTATCTGTCTTTTCTAATTTTCCTACAATGACATGTTGGGTATTACTTGTGTGACAAAAATGTAACACGAGTTTTAAAAATGGCAATGACACTGAGTTCCCACAGTCTTCGCAAATGGCTAGTATGTGCAATGGCTCCCAGAATCCGGAACGTGCCTGTTGCCTGGGTCTCACGGCAGCTGCAGCGAACTTTCGGATAGTTTCATGACTATTTTAAAGTGAGGATGAGGGGACGCCTGGGTGGCACAGCGGTTAAGCGTCTGCCTTCAGCTCAGGGCGTGATCCCGGCGTTATGGGATCGAGCCCCACATCAGGCTCCTCTGCTATGAGCCTGCTTCTTCCTCTCCCACTCCCCCTGCTTGTGTTCCCTCTCTCACTGGCTGTCTCTATCTCTGTCAAATAAATAAATAAAATCTTTAAAAAATAAATAAATAAATAAAGTGAGGATGAGAATTGGGTTTCCTGGCGTCCCCACTCATCCTCCATCTTCCCAGATATCTTCCAGATATCTTTAGAGTAATACTCTGAAAGCTATTTTATTTCTGCCTCTGATATTGTTACCTCTCTTCTGACTTCTACACAATGTTGACTCTTCTTATTTCATTTAATGTTTGATTTCACAAAGATTTTACATGTGGGTATAAAGTGGGTTTGGTTTTTTTAAGAATTTTTTCCGGGAGGTTTAATTTTAAAGCCTGTGGACCCTAAAGTACATTTTGTAAAATAATTTCCTGCATTAATGTTGTTTTACTTCATTTCTTAAAGATTAAAGATTTAGATTTAATTCATTTTCCTTAGAAAGGGCTGTAAAGGCCATATACCCTGGCCAGAGGAAAACCAATGTCTTTTTTAAGGGATACCATAGTTGTGAAAAAGTAAATCGACTTTTTTTCATGGCTTTGTCAATTTCATGCCACTTTTGTTCAGTTCTATTTGGTGAAATTATTTTTTAGTACCTATTGAGCTCCTCTGTGAAAAATATTTCCGTGGCTACTAATGATTCATTAGCCAGCATTTCAACAGGGTTATCCTTGAATTCACAGCAACATTGAGAATTATGTTTGTTCCAACACATCTGTTATATTAGTCAGCTTTTAGTTCTCTATTATGGGAATCTCAGAAACCATTTGCCTGGGCTCAGGTTATCTGTGAATTTTCATATTATTTTATGGCCACCAGCTGCATTTTATGACTATATATTAAATCTTTTATTTTTTCAAATAACTTTTCCAAATGGTCTCAGTTTCTAATCCAAAGGAAATCAGGTCTATGCCCAAACATCTACTGTTCAGCAAGTCACAGCTACTGCAAACCCCAAATAAATGAAAAAGAAACAAAAAGAAAACTCTTCTTCAAAAAAGGAAAAACCCTGTGTAAAATGCCAGTGTGCCAAAAACCTAATACCTGACCTTTCCCTATATCTATTCTTGGTGGGACATGCCTTCAGCTTTTAATTGGAACCTTTTTCATAATTGTTGCCATTTAACACATTTAGTCTGTCAAATCATGGGATGTCTTTATAGCCATATAATAAACCCTAGAGAACAACTTCTCTGACTGTAGCCATCTGCAATGATCACAAGAGTAGCTTACAAAATACTGACAGTCTTTATGGTAATAGGATACATATGGCAGCCCACAATTATGTGTAGCTGCATTCAATTAGTGTTGTACAATTACACAGTTTTATTGCTTAGTTAAAACAGTGAAAGCACTACATACTGGTAATTTGCACTAATCCCCGTCTCTTTAATAGCCCCTCAGTGTTTAAAATGTGGGGGAACATCTATAGTATTTAAAGGGCTTGGGATGAACATTAAATTATATCTCATGTTGTGAATACTCATTGATTGACAATCAATGTACTCCCGTCTCACTTGTGGGTCATGTTTTATGGAGGCTTTAAAATACAGTTATAGCAAAAAGTTCTTTTTTTTTTTTTACACCAGAACCCCACTTGCTGGATCGGGCTGCCCAGGCCTGTGCTTACAGCCTGTTAATGTCCCTCCTGGAAGATGGTCAGGACCAGGAGACATCCAGAGCAGCAAAGTCAGAATTGATTCAGGGAGCGGTATTAAGCCAAGGACTCCACATTTGAAATGTGAACTTGTTAGAGGCTTTTCCAACTCCTAGCTTTTAATTAAAAACTTAGTTCAAAGTACATTTATAGCTGCCATTTGGGAAAATACTTTGGGGAGTTGGTTTTGTGAGTGTGTGAGTGTATGTGTGTGTGTGTGTGTGTGCGCGCACGCATGCGTGTGTGTTTGAAACAGATGTATTTAGCAATCTGTGGTTTTAACAGAGTTTTAATTACATTTTTAAATGGCCTCACTCGGGCCCCTCTGTAACTGGCTTGGTAAGAGATAAGGGTGAGCCCAGCTCGGGTTGCAGCAAGTGCTAATGGGGAACTCCAGTTGTGAGGTGGGCTCATTATACAGCCTAGGAAAGGTGCTCTCCCATTCGAGGAGAGGAAACGCTGGAATATATTCTTCTGTATTCTTCTCCCAAAGTGTTGACAGAGAAAAACCCAAAGCAACCTTGTTTCCTGCCCTGCCTGACAGTAAGTAAGTTAAACAGAATTCCACACGAGAGGCCTGGACATTTATTCACCTGCAAAAACATTTTGCCGAAGCATTGCTAATGTAGTTGTGTCTAGAAATGTTTTCAATTACATGGATTAGGCCTTTGTCTCTTGTTCTTATTGTCTGTCATAAGCATCACGTTAACGTCTTTATGTTCATGAAAATTCTATATGCTTTTTCAAAGCAGAGGAAGGGGACATTGTGGAAGTGATAGAGATAAAAAGAACATGAAAATGATGGATTCTTTGTGTTTTATTTAAATGCTGTTGGTTTATTTAAAAGAATGATTACTTTTATGGAATCTTAGTTTTCTTTGTTTTAGGTAAGATTTTTTTTTTGGTGTTTTTTCCTCTTTGGAATTGAAACTTTGAACTTTGTGGTTCAGTATATTAAATATAACTGGCATATGGCTGTATGTGAGGTGGAATTCCTATTTAAATCTAGACGCTCAAAAATAAAACCTTTGCTGCATGAAGGAGAATTACACGGTGATATTCAGAACCAAAATGTGACCTAGGACTGGATCTGCCAACATCTCCTTTCGTCCAACTTTTGAATCAAGTTAGGTGATTACAGACAGTATGTTTAGAGGAAAATCGTAAAATTCCTGTGTAAACGGAGTTGTGTGATTTGACATCTGCACAGCCTCCCAAAACACGCACGATGCATGTGCGGACCTAACAGAACATCGAAGCCAGAGATTATTTTGCATTTTAGGAAGGTTCTTGCTAACAAAATGGAATTAAGGAAGTAAACAATTCTGCTCTGGTAGTAAACTAGATGATCTTCTTCTGTTCGTGAAAAACATTTGCTGGTCACTTGGATGACCGGAATGGCTGAGGTGCTAAGACTATGGATTTCTTTTGCCCGAGAACGTTTAGGCTGGGGTGACACTGTGTTTTGCAGCTCTAATGCCTCAGAGTCCCTAACTCAAACTTGCTCCTGCTGATGGACTGGAGAGCTGCTTTGTTAAAGGAGGAAGGTCAGTGTCCGTCCTCGATGACAACCAGGCAAAGCCACATCTACGAGGGACACACCGCGGTCTTTGCCCTAACAGCCTACGTCCAGGTGACCCCGCAAGCCTCTGGGCACCTGCCCAAGGGCCCAAACTAGATGGTGGTCAAGCCCTTTAGGGGAAGCCTCCATGTTCTGAGTGTGGAGAAAATGTAAAGGAATATTTTCTGCCCAGAAAAGACACAGTCTCTCCAGAAGGGGAGATCGGACTCCCTGGCTCTGCCAAAACAGACCCAAATGATCGATGCTGATGCTGCCGCTTAGCTGGCCAGACATCTGCACTTTAAGCTACGGGGAAATGAGAAGTTAATCTGCCTTCTCCAAAGAAAGGGAGACGTGGTGTGTGAACGGTAGTGGCGCTCCTGATGTGTGGAGATGTGTCTTGCTGGGCAAGACGTTCAGACTGCTGTCTCAACTACAGATGATCACAGGGCCGCAGCAGACCACGCGGGCTTCAACTTGCTGGGTGAATTATTCTGATGTACATGGAAAACTTCACCATTTCCTCAAGGCATCTCTCGCCTTTGCTGGGAATACTAGCTTTTTACTGTGGTTTTCTTTATCTTATTGATTCCAATGGAAGGCCCTGAATTAGAATGCTGAATGTCCTTTGATCTTTCCTTTGAAACAGTAGAAATTGTTCGGGATACTCCTAAGAGCAGACCCCTTCGGTTTGATCATGGGCTGGAATTAAAGCGGTATAAATACTTGCCTATGGTCACATGCATCCTTTTCTTGATTTGTTGGGTGAAAGACTAGAGACTTTTACTGCATTAATAAGGAAACCTGGATGGAATGCTGACTCTGCACCTGATAAATCTTTCCAAATTGCCACAGGTGAAATGAAATGTTAATATCCCTTTCAATTATTAATAAAAAAAATGTAAATAGATTTTGTTGGAAATGTGGGCCACTGAAAATAAAGTATTGTAATATATGTGTAGATTTTTTTGTTCAATTACTAAAGACCTGTATTTTTAAAGCTTCTTACATATGCACAGAAAGGTAATTATTTTCATAAATTGGAGGTACTGCACTAGAGACTTTCTCTATTTCATTGTATTACACAAACCAGTTTTAATTGTAGAAAACATTAAATACAGATAAGCAAAGAAAAAGAAATCTCCCATAATCCTACCACCCGGAGACAGACATACTAACACTGTGTTCTTTCAGACATCGTTCTTTGCATGTATTTTTTTCAGTTTATGCAAACCAGTCTGAAATCTGTCCTTACTTCTCCCAAATAATTTATTTCAATAGCCAGAAACCCACATCACCACGTTGATGGTCATGTAACTTCCCACTGTATCAACATTCTGTCATTCATTATTGAATTTCCGTTCGCTGGCTGTTCACCCTGTTTCCAATTCTGCAGTAATTTAAAAAAAGATATTCTTGTGCGTATATTGTTGCATAATTGCCTTTTTTTTCACTTTATGATAAATACCTTAAATTTAAATGGCAGTGCCCCTCGTTCCTTCAAGAAAGAGCTTTCGAACTTTTGGTTGTAAGGTGATTTCACTCTTTTCTTTTACTTTAGGTGTACGAACACCAAGATGGCAGCAAATCGCTGAAGCTGGGTGACTTTGGGCTGGCCACCATTGTAGACGGCCCCCTGTACACAGTCTGTGGCACCCCGACATACGTGGCTCCGGAAATCATCGCGGAAACTGGGTAAATGCTTCCCGTGGTTTATTGGAGTGTTGTGCTTGCCAAAGAGCTAGTCTGCTTCAAGAATAGGAGAAAACAGCTCTGTCCCATCCAGACAGATTTAGCAATCAGATTTCTTTCAACTCTTTTTTTTTTTTAACTTTAAAGCGAGAGCCATTTTCTCTGTTTCCCCAATCAAGTTGCCAATTAACGGCAATCTTGTTCAAGGCTTCCATGTGGCCTTTGTTAAAGGTAGAACAGCAGTTATTAACCCCAGAGTAAAAAATGTTCGGACTAACAGAGAAACATATAGCGATGGTAATTAACTCCCTTTTGGATAGAAGAAACAGACGCTGCTGTGTGCGATGATTACAGTCTCCTGTGGTTATTTCTCCCAGCTGTCCTTATTCTCCTGTCCCAGTCTCATTTGGGCTCTCTTGGCGGTCCATTGATTATCTGTGCAGTACAAACACCCTTAGGCATTGGAGAGCCACTGGGAATTTTCTGGTTTCTGTGTGCAGCAGTATCAGATGAACGAAAATCTCTAGAATGAGGGGAGAAGGTGGGTGGCCTAACACTTACTAAGGACTTACTCTCTGCCAGGCCTTAAGCTCCTTTACTTGGTTCTTAACTCTTCCAGTAGATGGTGTGAATCCCATTTTCCACATGAATGATCTCGCTGCGATGGTTGGGTATCATGGAAGCTCATGACTAGATGGTGATTGAGTCAGCATTTGAACTCAGGGCTGTGTGAATCTTACCAGGGATCATAGGCGAAGTTCTGAAGCATTAGCCTCATACAAAAGGATTGGGGAAGGGTGGTGCGGCAAGGGGAGACAGCCCTACTTTTCCCCCTCAATGAGGGGTACCCACCCACACCTAAGGGTCTAAGTTGTATCCTCCCCTGTGAGCCGTCAGAGATAGTTTTACTGCTTGACCATTGACCAAAAAGGCAGAGGAACAGAGTAGATGAGAAGGGAATGCCAATCGGAAAATCCCTAAGGTGGGATGTGGGGTAATGAAGCCTTTTTTATTCATCAAATTTGAGCGAGTTGGGAGCCCACATCTGTGACCTTGCCTAACTTCCCTCAGAGCATGCTGCCTCAGGTATAGCGAGGGTTTCTAGTTTTCTACCGTGAGTACTCTGACAGCCTGCCGGGAGGGAGGGGCCCGGGGAGGAGAAAGAGGATTGAGTTGGGTTCTTGGAGACCCTGGTTGGAACCCAGCTGTGCTGCCACTGACTGTGTGATCTTGAGCAAAACTATTTACCCCTCTGATCCTTGGTTTTCTCCTCTATAAAACAGGCAATAATACTTACCCTGTGTAATGTAAAGAGTGTTTGGAAAAACAGCATAAGATAACGTAGGTCAGCACTTTACAAATTGGAAAATGTCCTATATGTAATTATTTTTTCTAATATGGGGGACTTAGATAGTTTCAAGGGTCCATCCCTATCTTAAAATTGTTATGACTACAATAAACCTTTTTGATGTAAACTCTCACTTACTGATACTTGGATATGATCCTAGGCATCTTTTGCTTCGATTTTTATTCATATCTCTCTCTCTCTCTCTTTTATTATCTTTTCCTTGAATTCTGTTTGGCTGGGGGGTTTTAGTTTAGTGTTTGTTGTTGGGTTTTTTAATTTTGTTTAGTTTGGTTTTGGTTTAGAATAGTAGAGTCCTCTATTTTGCCAATGGCCTGTCATTTGTCCTGGCCTGACTTTTGCTAACTCTAATGTCACTTACTTTTGCAGATATGGCCTCAAGGTGGACATCTGGGCGGCTGGTGTAATCACGTACATCCTGCTGTGCGGCTTCCCTCCCTTCCGCGGGTATGGGCGGCCATCTTTTATTCAGCTCTGACAAAGCATTTCTGTATTCTCTGAGTAATCCATTCTGCCTTCTTGCACAAAGAGCCCGAAGCAGGAAAGGAACATAAGAACTTCACTTTCAGTGCCTGTTATTTTTCCTGTGTTGTACCTACTCATTTACATGCCTTCCATAAATCTTCCTCATATAATTTAAAAACTCATTCTTTCCTAATTGTCCGAAACAGTTCCATACTGACATTTTGAATGGCTTAAAAACCCACATTTTAAACATGTATGGGGAAAGGAAGGACTCAAATGCATAAAAGTGAAGAGACATATCCCGGGTTGACATTCTAGTGCTGTGTTTTTTCCTTGTTGTGGTTCATCTAAACAGAAGCGGTGATGACCAGGAGGTGCTTTTCGATCAGATTTTGATGGGGCAAGTGGACTTCCCCTCTCCATACTGGGATAATGTTTCTGATTCGGCAAAGGTGGGTTTCCAGTGCCTTTCCTTTTCCTGAGAGTCTGTGTGTCTTAATGCAATTATTGATTTTGACTCATTTTGTGCAAAGAGACCTAATGATGTTGTAAATACAATTTCTGTCCATTGTGGTTATAACTACCAGGTTTTCCAAGAGTTCATGGTCATCAAGTCAACTGTTTGTAGCCATCCCAACTTATTAAGTGCCTCTGTTTCCCTGGCTTCATTGCTCCCTGTTGTCACTCCAATTACATTGCTATAGCCTCTTGCTACACCTGACCCACACTAGGCCTCCTTAGATTTCAACATAGCTTATGACTTTACCTCTTTTGGGTCTCGACTCAGTTTCATCCTCTCAGGGAAGCTTTCCCAGGACACCCTGTTTTCAATTGCAGCTCTTTAATCTACCTAGCTCACCTTATCTTCCTCATCTGCTTTATTTTTCTCTGTAGCACTTAAACCCACATGTCCTTCTGGTATACCGTCTAACTACCTTTCTCTGTCTGTCTACCTTTCTAGATAGGTGGATATATCTTATGTCATTTGTTTTCTGATTTTCCCCCACTAGAACACAAATTTCATCACGACAAGGATCTTTGTGTATTTTGTTTATTGCTGTATCATCAGTGCCTATGTAGTGACCAGTATATAACTAGAGCTTAACATAATTAAATTGAATGAATAAGATCAACCGCTAAGAAAACTATAAAAATGTTACATGGAGACATTGGTAGAACTTGAGATAAAAAAAGAAAACTTTTTAACTGATTCCTTAAACTTATGTCTCCAAGCATTGACTTAAATTTTTGAAAAACTGATATTGAGAAATAATTGACTTTTGATTATTCAGTGTATATGCCTTTCCTTTTTCTGTGTCCTGAGTGTGATTTCAATTTAAAACCTGAATTTTTCTGTGGGGGTAGAGGTATTTTTGCCTGTGAGCAATCTCTTCAGGACCCTATCTACCTCTCAGTGCTGTCACTCATAACAAGAGAGCTCAAAGTCATTAACAGATAGGACCTTCTCCCGCACCCCCATGCCACCTGGCAAAGGGCATCACACCAAATAGTTGCTTTAATAAGCCCTGGCCCATGTGGGAAAGTGAATGAAGGCCTTCTTGCACAAAGGAGCCTGAAGCAGGAAAAGAACATAATGAGAACTTTAAGATAGAATCTCTACATCAGTGGAAATAAATCATCCCCATCACAGAGTGGTACTCAGACCCCATGAATGTAAGGAACTGGATAACACATATCTAACCATTTTGTTTCATGGGAACTTCTAATCCGAGTGGACAAAATGTGTGACAGACTCATCATTAAAACCCAAGCTGTGCTTTCCTGGTCCAGATCATTTTGAACGCATGAGGAAGTCTCATTAATTTCAGAACCATTAAATCATTTGCCTCTTAATAGTCCCATTTTATTGGTATTGATTGATGTGGAAATTCTTGAAGCAATGTTAACAGATTTCTATATTAAACTAACTTAGAAATCTGCCATTAAAGCGCGAAATTCTAGACGGAATATTAATTCTTTAACTTGTATAATTTATTTCTTCTCTACTAAATGCACTTTAATGAAATGTATTCTAATCTTCATTTCATTTTTTTCTCTCAACTATGAGCCATATATTTGTAATTCTAGTTATTCACCTTTAACTTCTATAGGTGTTAGATGGCTCCACATAAATTGAGTTGATATATTTAAAATTTAGAGCTTTTCCAAACTAAAAGAGAACTTCCACATATGAAAATGCTCAGAGTTTTGCATAAAAATGAGACAAATGGAATCAAACATTCCCTTCCACAGGAGCTCATCACCATGATGCTGTTGGTCGATGTCGATCAGCGATTTTCAGCTGTGCAGGTCCTGGAGCACCCCTGGGTGAATGTAAGTGACTTCCTCCTTTCCCTACACGTACTCCGAATGTTCTTTCTAAAACTGCACATTTCTTAATGATATCACCTCCTTTGTAAAGTGTTGTGTTCGGATTTGTTCCTCCCCCGCAAACATGCCGGAACAGTGCCGGGATCTCAGACTTGCTCCTCTGATGGATCCGTGCTGATGTGTGCTCTCATGCTCCCTTGCACAGAGCCTTTCATTCGATTCACATGGGGCTGCCTTCTGACTGGGGAGGTGCACGCACGTGGTCGCCAGCCCCCGCCCCCAACCTACATTCTGAATACAGCAATAAGAGCCGATTTTCTGAGTCAGTCCTGCTTTTGCATGATTCCTACCAAAAATACAATCGACCCAAGGGTCTCCACATAAGCCTTGAAGTTGCAGCACTTCTCAATCTCGAATGCGCTCACGAGTCACCTGGGGATCTTGTTAAAATGCAGGTTCTAATGTCTTAGATGTGAGGCTCTGAATTTCTAAAAGCTCCCAGATGCTGCTGCTGCTATTTGCGTACTAGAGTCTAATGATACATCTTTATGAAAGAATTCTCCAGAGCACAGTTGTTCTAGTTTGTCCCTATATCTCTCTACAACAGATTGACAAGGTTTGTTTTGAATCTTATGTAATAAATATGCATGGAGTGCTTCACTTACAAAGTCCGCCCAGGACTCTTTTAAGCACCTCACATATACATGAACCAATCGTGTTCTTCCCAACAACTGTATAATCTAGATACTACCATAACCCTCATGGACACAGAGAAGCTCCGTACCTTAGTTTAATGTTCTTCCCTCCAGAGTAGAAGACAGACATTTGCATGGAGAGATGGACATGAACACAAACAGAACAAGTTAACATGGTTAGCGCATTGATAGAAGTTTTGCCAACCTTTCTACTGCTTCGAGTGGTCTGGCTATGAGTTGAAGGCAACAAAATGTCCCACTTCTCTAAATTACCACCATAGTGATGAGTCAAGTATTTCCCCCCCCAAATCACTAATTATAAGGGTAAGGTATGATTGAAAGCACAGTGTTGAGACAGACTACATCCGAGGGGACAAGAGCTTGGGGTCTTGTTCATGCTCTGCTATGTGATGGCCATAGGCTGAGTTCTACCACTTTATTTTATTTTTGTTTTTTTTTTCTTTTTTTAAAATTATTATTAACATATCATGTATTATTTGTTTCAGGGATACAGGTCTTTGATTCATCAGTCTTACACAACACCCAGCGCTCACCACAACACATACCCTCCCCGATGTCCATCACCCAGCCACCCCATCCCTCCACCCCCCTCCCCTCCCGCAACCCTCAGTTTTGTTTCCTGAGATTAAGAGTCTCTTATGGATTGTCTCCCACTCTGATTTCATCTTGTTTTTTTTTTTTCCTCTCTTCCACTTTGATCCTCTGCCTTGTTTCTCAAATTCCACATATCAGTGAGATCCTATGATAGTTGTCTTTCTCTGATTGACTTATTTCTCTCAGCATAATACCCTCTAGTTTCATCCACATCGTTGCAAATGGCAAGATTTCATTTTTTGGCAGTGTAATATTCCATTGTATGTATACACACCACATCTTCTTTATCCACTCATCTGTTGATGGACATCTGGGCTCTTTCCATAGTTTGGCTATTGTGGACATTGCTGTTATAAATATTGGGGTGCAGGTGCCCCTTCGGATCACTACATTTCTATCTTTGGGGTAAATACCCAGTAGTGTGATTGCTGGGTCGTAGGGTAGCTCTATTCTAGCACTTTATGTGTGGAGATTTAAAACAGGAGAATATTTATGAATGGTGAATGTGTGTATAGATTTACGGCTAAGGTTTATTTTAAATATTTTCATAAAGCAGAGCTTCCCAATTGGTGTACAAGTGTGTAAAGATATCAATCACCTCAGCCCTTGGCATAGTCAGGCAGGGCAGCTAGAGTACAGACGTAATCACCTCCAGCCTCAAAACCTTTGCTTTTACCCCAAGGTGCTAAACAAAAGTTATCCTTTTCTATGAAGTGGGAAAAGTTAGGAAGCATCTTGGGTAAGCCTAATAATAAACCAGTGAGATAGGCAAAGTGGGTATTCTTGTACCCATTTTACAGATGAGGAAACAGGCTATGGCAAGTGACTTGCCTGCAGTAGCAAAGTTTATGACTGGGCCAGAATTTGCAGCCAGGTCTCCTCACTCCAAGCCCATTTGCTTGAAAGTCCTATGCACCACAATCTATCCACCCGTCCTTTGTTATACATGACAGCACCGTGACTGTCGCAAAAGAATGCATTTGTACATCATATCATTATAACGATTGTTCATACAAGTTAGCAACATCTTCAAAGGAACTTATCTAGGTCATGGCACCTCTCCCTTATCTGTGCAGGGGGGAGAGGCACGGGCCAGCTACAGCCTTTCTTGGTGGCAGCCGTTGGTTCTGATTGATCTACGTGCTAATTAGAAGCCCATGATCAACAAATTGTCAAATTGCATGATAGCACTAGAAACAGTGGGACTATGACCACACAGAATAAGCCAGAAAATCAGAATTTTTTTTTTAAGATTTTATTTATTCATTCGACAGAGAGAGAGACAGCCAGCGAGAGAGGGAACACAAGCAGGGGGAGTGGGAGAGGAAGAAGCAGGCTCCCAGCAGAAGAGCCTGATGTGGGCCTCGATCCCAGAACCCTGGGATCATGCCCTGAGCCGTAGGCAGACGCTTAAGGACTGAGCCACCCAGGCGCCCCTAGAAAATCAGAATTTGAAACGTGGCCTTTGAAGGCTCACAAAGAGCCAAAGAGGAAAGAGATTTCATAGACTGCAAATAGCCATTTTATGTTTTTAAATACATTTTCATCTGAGGACCGCTGCCTGCCAGGCCCGCCCTCTGGAAGCTCTGATACAACCAGACAGTCATAGACCTGGGGAGGGGGGGGCGGCGGTGCCAGCCTCTGGGTGGGTAGAGCAGTGTTGTAAAGGATGTCCTAGAAGGGGAGGAGCCGGAGCTCCAGCCTGGAGGAGGCTGGGAAGGAGATGCCCAGCAGGGGCGGCTCCACCAGGATATGCATCCTTGTTGTAAGGTAACTTTGTGGATGTGAGCAGATTTGTCTATATATTCGGGGGGCAGAACGCAATTGGAAACAGCCTTACCCTGATTCCAAACCGAATGACCCTATATCCGTATATATCCCAACTCCATGGGACAAAGAAACAAAATTAGGAAGACTTTTGGCTGTTACCTTTGAAAAACTAGGTTGCTCCTTTTCCTAAAGGAGCATGGACATGTCTCAGCGGTAACCTTCTGCTTCCTCAACCTGCTTTGTACACATTTTTACACATGGTCCCACTTTGCTGATAATTAGGCTCCCCCACTCCCTCTAAAACGAGGACTTCTGCTGTCATTTTAGTTTTCCCTCTGAGATTTCCTAAAAGCAAGGATAACATTTAAGGAATTAACTAGGAGATTTAAAAAGTACCCTTTCTATCATTCTAACAGATCTTAGATTCTGAGGGAAAAAAATATTGATGTTAGCAGAAACTTAAAAATAAAACCTAAAAAACCCCGAAATGTATGAAATGATTGCTTAACTTTTGATTTGTATTTATGTAGTAACTAAATCAGAAAAGGGATTTTTGTCCCAAAAATGCAAATGAAAAACCGCATATAAGCTTTCACAACCAGCATTTAATGTTTGTCGAGATCTCCAAGTGCAACAAATGAACAACCAAGAAATCAAAAAAAATAAATTAGACATTTAAACGGAAGTCCATTTAACAAGACGTTTTGCATTTGGTGATCAAATTATATCTGACCACCGCAGAGGACTCTACCTCAGGGGGAAAGAGGTAATAATAATTATCTGAGCCCTGAGGAGGTCGTCAGAAAGCATTTCCTGTCCTCTCATTTGTCCTAATTTTCTCTGTTGCTTATACAGTGACCTTTTCACTTGGTGCCCTTGGAATTGAAAAGTCAGTCTCTTACGAAACAGAGCGTAGAGCAATAGAATCGGAAAATCTAGTCAGCCAAAGTCACTTGTTTTAACCTTACTCTAGGCTCATTTTTTCATTCACTCCGGGTGGGAATCCCACTGTGCTCCTTGGCGTTCTGGGCCTCTGCTCTGTTATCGAAAGAATCATGAGCAAGGCCTCTTGGTGGATTATTCTAGCAAACCTGATGGGCAAAGGCAGCATCGATGTGCAGCCAGGTGTCTAGGAGAGGAATGTGAGCTTCCGGAAGGAGCACCAGCTCACCCTCCTGTTGTAACCTTGGGACAGTCATTTCACTTCCTTGTAGGGTCTGAGACTAGAGTCTTTAAACACTAGTACTGTGTAGATACTTGATACATATTTGGGGAATGTAAATTGTGATGGATGTTGGTGTATGAGAAATTTGATTAAGAAGGAGAACCTTCTCGTCCTCCCCCCTCCAAATTCCATTGGTGTACCCCCAGCTCCACATAGATAATGTGTGCATTATCCGCTCTGTTTTCTTCTTTAATATCACAGCTGTTCCCTTTACTGTGACTACAGAATACCGACAGGGATTGTCCTGGCTGAAGTTTATCTACCTTAGTGCTTATCTAGTGGAGAACGATAGGATTTAGGCATGAGGAGACTGAAATAGGCATTAATGCATCTTGATTATTTCAGGGACTGGGGAGAAGGTTGGGTCACTTTCCCCAAAAGGGGAAAGATTGATAGAAAAGATAGGTTAGTGATAAGTTCATAAACATAACTGACATGTCCCCCCCAAATTCTTATTTGTAAATAGGATTAAATTATCACCATTGTAATATTCCAGATGTCTTACTATTATGGCATTTTTATTTTCAAAGTGTTGACCTACTTTATCCCATGTTATTCTCCCGATACTAGGGTAAAGGTCCATCTCAATGCTACAGTTCTATGAGTTTATGTTTTACCTCCAATTATTTTCCTGATTTTACTGATGAGAAAACTGAGCCTCAGAGAAGTATCTAGCATAAAGCTTAGTGGAGTTTCTAGCACCAGGTCCAATGCCTGGATTTTGCCTCTAGAGATTCTGATTGAATTGGTCTGTGCTGGCATCTGGGCCGGCATCAGGAATTTTAAGAGCTCACAGGGGATTATACTGTGAATCCAAGTTTGAGAACCTCTGTCCTGGTGGAAAGAATGGGTTTAAATAAGTCAAGTGTAGGTATTTAGCCAATTCAAGACTTCCTGTCACCTTCCTGGCCTTTAAATTTTATTTTACTTCATTTATCTCACCTACCAACTCTTTTTAAAAAAATAGTATAAATAAATAAATAAAATATTACTAAGCCAAGATGTTTGGAAAGAATAAAGAGAGGAAGAAGAAAAAAATAAAAAAATAAGAGCCAGAATAATCTACCGAGGTATCCCGTGCTAACTAAAAGCAGCTCTCCCCACACAAAAATGTATATCCATTCATCTTGTGCTGGCAGAATTTGTTAGACATTAAGAGAACCCCCACTGATACTGTAATAATAAATAAAACCACCTATTGATATTCATAAATTAGAAATGATGACATGGAATTCCACTTTCCATTTGGGCATCTTACCCTCTCCCTTCTCTGAGCTAGATCTTAATTTACTTCACGTTTGCTCCCCCGGTGCAGTGTGAGGTGTAGACACGGAGGATGCACCGGCCCAAGCTGAACAGAGTCAAAGGTCCTGGGCGCCAAACAGCTGGAGACCATTAGCAAGAGTCAAGAGGCCAAACCCGGGGATGCGAAATGGAGCTGCTATTGAAGAGTCCTCTAATGTACTTGAGAGATTATTTAAAACTAAATCAGGATATTCTGGTAGTAAACTTCTCAAGACTGCCGTACTTCTCATAAATTCACAGATATTATTAATAATAGAGTCTGGTAACGAATCCACTGCAAATCAGATCCATGACTCGAAAACAAAAATCCATGAGGGGAGGAGGGTTTTCTCAAGCATGACCCCTGGAACGGTTTCCCTGAGGAAAGAGGGGAATTCACTCCATTGAGTGACTTCACATGCAAACCCCCACACCCCCTCCCCACAGCTGCTCCCCAACATCCGCTGGAGAAATGGAGACCAGGAGGCTAGGTCTCCTTCAGACAGCTGTGAGAGTTCATTTTCCATTTTGCAAACTAATTTTGTTCTTGTCAGTTGCAATGCTCTGCCAAGTGGTGGACGGGAATTTCTAAATCAAAAACCACTAACCTAAAACCACAACCAGCCCATGTCAAACTTCAGAAACTACTCCCAGAAACTACATACCAGAACGTATGGTAATAATACTGTAACTATTTGTAATGTACTGCCAGGTTTGTCACGTTTAGAAAATTCGTAGCACATTTTTGGCACGCAATCTATTCAGAATAATGGTGATAAAGATGTATATATAAAAATGTATGTTTTTAACGGCCCTATTTATTTTATTGATGCAAGACAGTAAGTTAGCTAAATCTCCATCATCAATCTGTATGCCTCAGGTACAGATTAGATCCCTGCAAAGCCAGTTGTTTATGTCTTTTAATCCAATTATGCTCAAAGCCTTCCAAATTGATATAGAAACTACGCAGACTTCTAGATGCTGTGAGGCGCGCCTGTGTGTGCGCATGCTCGTGCGGGCACGCACACCCTCTCTACCTTCTCTGAGATACCTTATTTCATTGGGAAAACAAAACAAAACAAAACAAAACCCTGAAACGTTTTAAGATTTATGAAGTCAGAAGCATCTCTGACAACTTGTGAGGGTTGTTGCAGGACTTTCAGTGCTTCAACATGAACTAATAACCCAAGGGAAGCTGAAACCTTCACTAGAATTTAAAGCTCGAGGTCTGAACCCTCAGGACCCAACATCTAAAAGAGTTGCTAAAAGTCTTGACAGGAGATCAGGACCAGGACAGAGCTGGGAAATAATAACAAAGTCCATTCTGAGGGCGGTGAGAAAGCGAACTCTTAGCTCAGGAACTGCCAGGGGGAAGAAAAGCCAGGTAAAGGACAGTTCTGGCTAAGATGGCGCCCCTGGTGGGGAAGTGAGGAGATGGTGGTGCAGCCCGGGATGAGTCGCCCTCAGTAAGTCAGGAAGGGGCTGCTCCTATGGAATCCTATTTGTTCTCTCTCTGTTTGCATTGAGCCTGTTCAGTCTGTGTGGATCCCAGGACCACGCTGCGACCCAATGCAACTTCATATCATCCTGTGTCAGCCAGGCCTTCTGCTGCTGCAGGCTCCACAGAGGATTTGAGAGCCGGCCGGAGAAGGTCACATTGCCACATCCCAGATTAGTGGACATCCAGTCTCTCCTTGACGTAAAAGTCAACTGCCTTCCACTGGGCCGCCTGATGTGCTCAGCATCCCTTTTACTGCCCTCCATGCAAATGCTTCCCAGGCTCCACTAAGGCCTGTCCGGATTGTCTCTGGTTTTTTCAGTCTCTCATTTAATCCTTCTTTCTCCTTACCATCGTGCTACTTTCATCATGGGAAAGAGGACTCCTCAAATCCTACCATTTAACTTTTAGGGAGCCCCTTGGTAACCAATGCCATGCTAATGAGTGCTCTGGATGGATGCAATGTGGTGTTAGGGAAAGAACTTTCAGACCTGGTTCAATCCTGACTCAACCGCTTTCTAGCTGTATGACCTTGAGCAAATTACTTAACCTTGCTGAGCCTCAGTCTGCTTATCTTCGGAATGGTCCTAATAATGCATATCATCATAGAGGGTAATCTGAGACTTAAGGGGCTTGTATGTGGTATGTGTAAATCACTTGCCCAGGGCCACATAGCAGTTTACACCTGTGTCACCTTCCTCTCCCTGCCTTTCTCTTTTATCTTTGCTCCCCTCCACTTTCAAACTCGGGCCTCACCCTTTCTCTCCTTACTTCATCGTGCCTCAGGTAAACCTGCACCTCCCCGGGGCAAACAGCTTCCTTTCCCTTCCATCTCTGCCCCTCACTCTGATTAGACCCTGTCTCGAGTCTTCCATCTCTTCCTTTCCAGAAGCTTCCGATCCTTAGATAGCAAACATGCTCAAAGTGGTGTTGTCCTAAAGAGAAAAACCTTCCTTCAACTCACTTTTCAATTATGTTCTTCACATTTGTTGATAATCTAAAAATCATACAAATCACTTTGCCTGAGCCAGCCTGGAGCTCTATTAAGAGATGATTCCACATACAAGTATAATCTTGGGGGTGAGGCCCAAAGGGGAACCCCTGTATCAGGCTGCCCCCTTTTCCTCAGGCAGAGCCCCAACCTATGCCAGATACATGACACTAATACTTGGAAGACTGTCAGGAAAGGCATATCATTTCATCCCTTGTCAAATGTTTAAATACTCCCCAAATTCCAGAGGCCTGCTGTTTCATCCACGATTAAAAAAGCATTTCACCCTTGTGTTTAAAGCTCTGGATTGCATAATTCTAATTCTTTGTAACTGAACAGTAGTTAGTCCTCCACACTCCTGACCCATACACCCCTCTTAATAAAAAGCATTGTTTTTATTCCTAATGGAGACTAAGGCTTCTATCTCTGGATCTTTCTGGTAGTCCTTTGAGGCCAGTCTTTTCCTCGTTTTTTTTTTTTTTCCAGATTTCTCCATCATTATCCTCCCACATACTCTTAAGTAGAGATAAACTGGTTAACTCATTGTTGGGCAAACAGGCCTTGAGGTTTCCCACCCACTCCCATCTGCACACCAAAACATCGGTTCTCTCCTTACTAAGGGTCAGTTGCTCCTCCTTATTAAGGACAAGGCTGGATCCCATATTCCTCGTGAAGTCCTCTCTGTTCACAACTGAAAATAGGTCCTCTCTCCTCCGAACTCCTTCCGTGTTTCTTGCTAAGCCATGAGGCTCCATGCCATATGACAGCTCTTTCATATCTTGTTGATCTCCTTTATTATTTGATATTATGTGTGCGTACTTTGTCTCTCAATTAGCCCGCAAGGTTCTGGTGGGCAGAGACCATTTTTCTCCCGCCCCCTGCCTTCCCTGTCATAGTCTGGGACAGAGTTAGTATTTCGTATGTCCCTGTTTCTGTTCCCTCCCCAAGTCTTATCCCACTGTTACCCTCATTGACCCTCACTTTATTTCTGACTCTTTTCATGATACGGATTTTTAAAAAAATTTTGAATTCACTCTGCAATCACTGGAAAGCATCCTTCCTCCAGATTTGATTTCAGATGTGACTTAATAAGCATAATAATGGCTCCTTCTTCTAGCCATTAATAAATTAGTCCAAGAGTAACACAAATTGAGTATCCACTCCAAGCAGGGTGGTGAACTAAGGGCTCATATTAAAGATCACAGAAAATGTGGAAGATGTGATACAAAAAGGCAAGAGTTCAGAATTGATGATATATCATATATATATATGTGTGTGTATATATATGTATATATATATAAAACCCTGAACTCTCTATATACTTTTGCATATATGTTATTTATATATATATATATATATATATATATATGAAATCACCTAACACCAAAAAGAGTGTAAAGAGTACAAATATACATAATGAAAAAACATTAGGAGTTTACAGAAGAATCATTCTAATGAATTATGCTTCGTAGAAAAATGTTTTGGAACAGGTGATTTGGGCCCATGTTTCGAAGGAAAAGAGAGGCCACAGGGCCCATTAGAGCAAAGCCCACCCCTTTTTGATCACCATCTTTCCCCACAACTAACTGCAGTGCCTGGTCCCCTGTAGACACACACTTCATAGTGACTGAATGCATGAATAGCCAAATCCTGAGAGAAGTGAAGACTAGGTTACTTGGAAGCGCGAGCATGTTATGCTAGGGAAGCAGCCATTTATTTTCCTGGGTGGAGCCAAGAAATAACGTGCAACATGATGGAAAGGAAAGAGAGAAGGAAAATGATGAATGGCATTGAAGTCTTGCCAAGAATTTTGGTTTTAACAGATAGTGACAAACACTTTACTATCCCTTCATTCATTTATTCTGCAAATATGTCTTAAACATCTAGCATAGTGCCAAAGCACTATGCTGAGACCCGAGGGCTCTGTAGCGAGCAGAACACAGTCTCTGTCTTCAAGGATTGGGCAGGCTTTTCGACATGAGCTAGTCAACAGTGGCACATACTTGCGGCTCTGGTTATTGTTATCCTAAAAGTATTTAGCAAAGGGGAGCAATCTGTCTAGCTTCCATCATAGACAGCTCCGGTGGAGAGCAGAAGCCTTCATTAAAATGATCCTCAATGCGAAGTAAGTCAAAATAACAGATGATTTGAAGGCAACAAGGAGGATTGAAAACTTAAGGAAGAACTTTTTGCCTGGAAGGTTGTCTGGGATTATAGAATGGTCGATTGAGGAGCTGTGGAACCAGACCGAGTTTATTTATGGGCCCTTGCATGAGCCCAGGACTGTCAGTTTCCTCGTGTTGAGGTCTGAATGATGGGCTAAGAGGATAAAACTCTTGATTCAGGGGAAAAAAGAAGAAGATGTTTACATTGATTTTTTGTTTGTTTGTTTTTTCAGATTTAGCTTGCCCTTTGGCGTATGTCCCTAGAGCCTTGGCTGAAATCAATTTTATTAGAAACCAAAAACAGAAATAACTTTTCATTTAGGGACAGAACTCTGGGGGTCAGATGACGCAGCAAATTAATTTCGGAGCAGATGTAGAAATGAACGAGACTTCAGAGCCCTACTTCCAACAACGACGTGTACTGAAAAGACATCGGTTACTTGATTTCCAAAATCTTAGGAATTCTAAGATCCCCGCTTGTTACTGGAAGATCGTGGCCACATTTTCCGATTATCTCATTTTTGTTTTCTTTTTCTCCTTTTTTCATTTCTTTCTTTCTTTTTTTTTCCCCAGGATGACGGCCTCCCAGAAAATGAACATCAGCTGTCAGTAGCTGGAAAGATAAAGAAGCATTTCAACACAGGCCCCAAGCCGAACAGCACAGCAGCTGGAGTTTCTGTCATAGCAGTAAGCATCTGAAATATCCACCTATAACTTTTTAAAAGCAATCCGCCTAGGAGACAGGCATTACTCAGGAGATTCCACCCAGAGACAGCAGAATGGGTCATTTCTTTAGACAGCTCGACCATTTAATGCGCTGGGGGAGGTTGGGGGCTTATATATATGATGTGTTTTTGCTGAACATTTCCCTAGGAGTCACATCATTATCCAACACCTCCAGGGTGTCTTGCTGTGTATATTAATTTCATGATTTATTTTTTTAAAGCAGAAAACCTCCCCCAGAGTGGACTCTGTGCCAATGCAAACTTTGGGACTCTGAGAAAAAGAGTTCCTAGTGTCCTTTTGCCAGAACCTGGAGGGAGAGGTTAGCTGAGAGAGACAACATGGCAGAGAGGGAGCGGAGCACTGTAGATCTTTGTACGAGCCCCAAATGAAAGCCAAGACATAGCAGAAGGCTTAGAAGGCTTGCACAGTAAAACTGAGCTGCTCTGAACACCCGAAGAAATAATGGCGTCTTGCTCCTTAGAAATTTCTGTGTCTAACGTTGAAAGTCTTTTACCATTTACCATTTTATTGATGTGGCTGCACAAAGAATTTTTTTTCCTGTTCTATACATGCAAACATATACTATATGCAATTTGATAGCAGCTCTAGGCAAAGATTAAATTGGGCAGAGAAATAACGAAACCTCATACTTCCAGGTGTCACATTCTAGAGTAAACATATTCAAGTCCCAGATTACTTGAGTTTTTAATAATTTCCTCTTTTCTCAGAGTATGTAAATTTTAACAGCATATTCCATATGAAATCACTGGAGCTGTTTTTCTTTTCTCAACACAAAACTCAGACACAGCAGTGTCGAATTTTTAAAAAGCGTCTACGCTACGAAACAGTACCTTAGGCTCCTGAGCAATACTGAATGTTTTACTGCTTCTTCGGGTGCTTTATTCCCTTTCTCTTTTTCTTTTTCCGTTGTACTAGAGCTCCAGATAAACTAAAGATAAATAAGTGACATATTCGATACAATCCATCCCAGATCTGGATTACTAAGTATTTGATAGGAGCTTCCAGAATTTGCAGGTGGCACAAATGTATGCATACACTTTCTTGTACTGTTTGCATTCCATGTTTTTGGATGGAACCCTTTCCACAGTGAGTTATGAGTGAGTAACTGGCTCATGAGCCCACTCAGGGTGTTAAGTCGAATGCAGACTCTTTTGGATGCCACTCAGTGCTGCTGAGGGTTTAAAATTGCAGGTTGTTCTTCTTGCCCTCTCTCTAGTTTGTTCTAAGGAAAGTCAATGTAGAGGTACATCGTCCTTCATGTCTTTTAGAGGTCAGTGTTCTTTGTTATCAGCTAATATCAGTCAGTAATTTGGGGAAGTAACAATCTCATGCCGATTCTCAACTAAACCAGACCTTCTATACTCTGTTTTCATCATTCATTCAAGATACAAGTCTATTCCAAAACGTTCGATTCCACAGTTTTCTTTTGGAATGGACTGCCAGCACGCTTGTCCATGAGAAGGACTGCTTTCCTGCTCCCGCTGAGGGCTTAACAGCTGCTAGAAAGGGTGCTTTTCCACCTTCGTCATTTTGTTTTTGTTTTCGTTTTTCTTGGTCTTTTATTTTAATTAGTCTTCCGTTAAGTTTGCCTTGGTTGCTCAATAATGGTTTGTTCACAGTATTCTGGAAGTCTTATAATGACTAAGGACAGGAACTTCAGGGCGATTTTCCAATGGGTAGACAACACAGATTTGAGGAGAAATCCACTTTAATCAAACCGGGATAAGTTCCGAAACCTAATCCGTCTGAGTTTATTAAAACTTTATCTAAATAGATGTCAAAAAAACTCCAACTAGTATTTGAAGATCAAGGTCTATGGATTTTGTTCCCCTTAACGATCATGATTGGACCATTTTGAATACAATTCCATATCAGTTTCTCGGTTCATCACTAACATGTTTCCATGGAAACTGTACAAACTAGCAATATACTCATAAATTGTAAAATGGATGGTGTAGGGCCGAGTTACACATTAGTTGTGTGCTTATTGAAGCTTCTTTATTCACTACAAATGTAAAAAACATTATCAACTTAACTCAGACTAAAAATAATTAACCATTTGGAAAATATCTGGAAAAGTGCCTTGTCCACTCTAAAGCCCGATTCACATGTTAATTAGAATCGCTAGTATTTCAAGCATGAAAGAGAGCACAACTGTAAATTTCAGGGGTTGTTTCAGGAGAATCTGGCCTGCCATGCGCCCTCTCCAGAATGCTTTTCTCTCATAGATGTCCGCACTCTCCATTAGAACCTGGGAGAGGTCACCAGCAGCAGGGAGGGGCTGGGGATCAGAAGTTGGCCAGTTTGGCTGGCTTCGTGATTAACTTTCAGAATAGCATTGGATAAATCAATTTATACTCCACAGCAGTTTTCCCATTCTTATAGGGCAAAGACTAAGTCTCAGGGGACCATCACAAGAGAAAGGAGCCCTGGCATTAAATAATACAGTTGACCCTTGAACAACACGGGTTTGAACTGCACAGGTCCATGTAGACGTGGATTTTTAAAAAATAAATAAATACAGGACTGTAAGTGTATTTTCTCTCATGATTTTCTTAATGACATGTTCTTTTCTCCAGCTTACTTTATTTATACAGTATGTAATACATACCCAAAATATGTGTTAATCGACTGTTTATGTTATCAGTAGGCTTCCTCTGGTTAGCAGTAGGCATAGTAGTTAAGTTTGGGGGGAGTCAAAATTCATACATGGATTTCCCACTGTGCTGGGGGTCAGCATCCTTAACCCTCTCATTGTTCAAGAGTCAACTGTATTCCAATTCAAACTAAGGTTTATCTGCAAAAGAATGATATCCTGCTGTGAGGCAGAATATAAGCAGTAGGTAGGAGGAATATCTTTCATAAATGGTGCTTTCTGTCATCACCATTTGCAATTTAATAATGCAATAAAATTATTAATTCACCTACGTGAAAAATTCCTATAATTAATATAATTTTGTAATGGCTTCTATTGATAGATAGAGAAAAAAACTGATTGCAGCATAAATTTCATTCAGACACAATTTTTTCCCCACGGGCATGTATGCTCTCCCCAGAGGCTATAAAATAATGTATTTTACTTTGTTTTTTTTTTTTTTAAAGATTTTATTTATTTATTTGACAGAGATAGAGACAGCCAGCGAGAGAGGGAACACAAGCAGAGGGAGTGGGAGAGGAAGAAGCAGGCCCCCAGTGGAAGAGCCTGATGTGGGGCTCGATCTCAGAACGCTGGGATCACGCCCTGAGCCGAAGGCAGACGCTCAACCGCTGTGCCACCCAGGCGCCCCAATGTATTTTACTTTAACCTGCCTCTATGGAACTGATCGTTTGGAAATTATATACACCCTTTAAAATGAAAAATTCTATTTAGAATGTAGTGTCCATCAGCCTGTATTTTCAGGAAATCAACAATTAAATCTTAGTTTTTAACTGGTACTTCTCCTTTCTTAGTTAGAAATCTAACTCCTCACTGGAGATCAGCAATGCTTATAAAGGAATCAGGGCACTTTTTCTTTCCTAGAGTGACAAAGGGAAAAGAGCAAGCATACTGTCATACCGAACAGGATCTAGTCACAGATGTAATTTATGACATGAGCATAGTTTAGCAAGCGCTCATGGTTCCGAACCTCAGTGTTTTTTGTTCCTGTTGTCATTTTTTTCTTCTCTGCTTTCCACCCCCTCCATCATTAAGACCAAAGAAAGGACAAATGATAACTTTATACTAAGATTGCAAGAGGTCCTCAAGTTGGCCAGGAGAGTAATTACCAGCTGGAGGCTTGCCGGGATCATCCAGCCCTTCTAAAAGGAGAAAGGGTGTTCTGACATTGAGGTCGGGCAACGTGATTATGGAAACCCATTGCTGTCCTCATAACTGCAACACTCTGCCTCTCAGAAAGACTTCTTTCTCCCTTTACTACCTTTCCCAGTAGTTGGGAATTAAAACACACACGCGCGCACCCACACACCCACACACCCACACACACACACACACACACACACAAAACAGAACGGAGAAAGGGAAACAAAAGGTTATTAAAATGCAATTTATAGACATAAAATGGAATTAGAGATGACATTTTAACGGTGGACTTCTTGGGAGCTGAGGGAGGGAGGGAGACATTATTAGATTTGCTCAGCTTGATGAAGAACCGATGACTAAGATGTCAGTTCCAATTTATTTTTCCTCATTTAATTCTGTTTATTATTTTAACCGATAATTTTCCTAATGCTTTAAAGTTCTTCTTTTGCATTTTGCTCATGCAAATGGAGCATTTCCGTCTAATTGAACAAATCCATACTAATCAGTGTGCAAATAATTGTGATTCTGGGAAGCTGAGTTGTACACAGGGAGCCTGTCGCCCTGGCGCATTCCCCTGTGTCCTGTTATGGGACACTTGGCCTGTAGATGGCAACAGAGGACTAGTTACTAAGTAGCCAAGTCCGTGAACTGAAACAGAAGCGCGGGACTTCATATGACTCCCTAACCGCAAGGGGACTTGGATTTCCTTTTTTTCTAAATGAAACGAAATGCAATTTTTTTTTTTTTTAGGATTAAAATCTCACATTGCTGTTCTGTGAACACTGGGATAGCCTAGTTTATAATCAGAACCCCAAACCCTCCAAGCAGTTTTTAGTTTGAACGCCTGGTGCCCCAGCATGTTTTTGCAATGCCTTTGTGAATTCCGAAGTAGAAACTGTTAGCAGGGCACCGGTACCACACTTGAAAGCACTCATGAACGTCTCTCTAAAGAAAAGCGTGCAGGTTGCCTCCTCTCATGGGCGGAATGGGAGAGTGGGCATATAGCATGATAACTGTTTTCCAATTTGGGGACTGAATCTTTCCTTCCGAGGTAGCCAAAGGCTGACATCTTATTCCAGGATGAACAACTTTGAGAACTTACCCTGTCTTCTATTTATTATACCTTTTGTTAACCATAAGCACTTAACTGTACATATGCATTTTTAATATACAGTGAAAAGTCTTTTTCCTTTTCTATATTTTCAGAGAGAAAACTTACTGTTTTATATTATATCTTTTTAGTTCAGAAATGTAATTAAGATTCACCTTTAAGAGTAGCTCTGCTTTTGAAGATTAACTCTTAAAGAAAGAAATCCAAACTGCTGTGACTTGTGAGGGCTCTTTTCATCTTTTATTTCATATGTATGAAGCCCTCAAATTTAAGCCTGATGGGGTAAGATGGGGAGGAGGGAGTCCAATCTGCTTTCTCTTAGGTGGCTAAAAGAGATTTCAGTGCTTTATTTAATTGTAACGCATTTTCCGTTCTATGGCATATGAAGAGGTGTTTATATCTTTTGAAATTGAGAGGACGTTATTAAATGTGCATTCAAAACCTTGTCTGACAAATTAGATCTAGTCTAACAAATTGGCCTCCGAGATATTCATGAGGGATTAGTGTCTTTTCTTGCCTTTTTATTTTCAATGTGCAGATTTAGGATCTTAGCTAGTCACCCTGCAGAAGAGGCATCGTGACTATCTCTCAGTACGTAGCCAATGAAGAACAGCTTGGTCTGGAGTCGTAATTCTCTAGCACAATGTCGATCCACTGAGTTGCCCCCATTTCTCTCTGCTCAGCTGGACCACGGGTTTACCATCAAGAGATCAGGGTCTTTGGACTACTACCAACAACCAGGAATGTATTGGATAAGGTATGAGATGGTGCAGCTCAACAGTCAGTGTTTCCATGGCAACGTGCTGGCAGTCTCCATTAACCAGTTCCTTCAGTGGATAAACATGCTTTTGATTTGTTACCCAGTCCATATGCTGCTTTATCAGTTTCATTTTAATCTTGATTGAGATGCCACACCCCCTCATTCCTTTTTTTCACCCATTATTCACACTGACATTTGCCAGCTTTCTTTCCATTGCACATGCTCAGTATCAATTTTCCTTACAGTTAAAAGGACAGTATATTTAGCCTTAATGCCAAAGCCTTTTCCTGATGTTGCTAATTAAAACAATGATTTCTGGTGCTCTTCTGTCCTGTAACAAATGGAAGAACAATAGTGCCTTAGTGTACGTTCTATAGAAGTATATACTGTCATTTTAAAGTCATCAAGCCCAACCTTGACCTTACTAGATGGATGAAACAATGCATTTACACGTTAGCAGTAGAAGCTCCTCGAAGCACAATGAGCTATAGAATGCATTGTGTGTGTTGGTAAGCTTGTGTTTTCAAACTCTCCACCTTTTTGTTTCGTTTTGTTTTCATTTTATTGTTACCTCTCTCCCCCTGGAAATCCCTTTATGTACTAGCTATTGCATGAATTTATTTTTCAATATTTGGTAACTGTCAGACTACTTAGCTGGCTTATCCGCAGAAACAAAAGGGACTGTGTATGGGAGGTATCGATTTTTTTTTTTTTAACTGGGTTAAGAATTCCATCCAATCATTTTCTATTCTAGTCAACTACCCTGGCATTTCCTTCAAGGGGCATTGTTTGTGTCTCTTTAAGTTATCCACAGGCAGGATGGGTTTTGCTGATTTGAAAAATTTACTCTGAGGAGTCCCAGGGAACTTTTCTCCTCCATCTTAATGTTTCTGAAATGATCTCCTGGTAAAGCTCCACATCTTTGTGTTTGCTAAGAAAAATTCCAATGGTTTTGTATTTGTTTCCCCCAAATGATGGAACCTATCTGCAGTAATGTAGTGGCTACCTGATGCTTTCTCATGGATTAGACTACTACATTTTACACAAAGAGAAATGTATATGTGTGTTTATATGTGTGTGTGTGTATACACACATACACACACACATACACACATGTATATATAATATATAATTTTAACCCTCAAATAATTATTCCTAATTTTTATTTCTACACTCAAAATAAAGGAGGTAAGGAAGCAGTAACAGGCACTCTTTGACAAACTATCCAATATACTAAAATCATGATAATTTCCAAGTGTGTTTAAAGCAAGAAAACGCCTAAACTTCAAAGAAATGTTTCACCATCAGTGTTACACAGAAGCCTGTTTGTATCTTCCAGAGCGATGGGCATGCAGGAGTTGCAACACAACCTTTTTATTTACTTCAGGAAAATAACTTGATAGGTATAGCAAGAACTTTGTTTTATTTTTAACCTTTTTTGGGGGGTTAATCATGATTTACCTTTATGCAGACTCTTCTTTTTGACGTTTTAATGTAGAAAATGGTCCATCCCTCTTTTACTTTTTACTGAAAGATAATCTGCATTCAGAAGGGTGCAGATATCACGAATGCATGTCTCAGTGAATTCTCACAAATGGAACACGCCCCTGTAAGCAGGACCCAGATCTGGCGGAGATCCCCTCCCCCCCACACACACACACCTCAGGGGCCTTCCAGGAGGGTCACATAGCCCCAGGCGTAAACACTGACCGGGACTCTATCCACATTAATTAGCTTTGTCTGGTTTTGTACTTTATATAAATCGAATCACACCATGCTCTACCCTTTTTTTTTTATTTGTAGGCCTCCTAACCTCAGGCAGAGTAGCCAAATACATATGAGTAAAGCTGATCTACAATGAAAAATAGGAAATCAAATATGTCTAATTACAGTTGTGCATGTTTAACAAAAATGGCACATCCAAATTCATCTGACTTCAAAAAGAAAACTCTAGAAAATTACGTTGCTAAATTTGTGGGAGTAAGGGTGGGAGCAAAATGCCAAGTAAACACAATAATTAATAAATGTAGCCAAGTATAAAAAGGCCATTTGACTAAAATCCTAGTGATGGTTCCTATCAGCAGACAAAATGACACATCCCTGAATAATGGGCAGGAGCAGATGGGAGATAATCTCTTTTTTCTTCCACACATAAACTGCGCTGTTTTCCAGCTGGGGGCAGTAACAACAATGTTTATAGTTAATGCTGTAGTAAACAGCACACCCAGTATGTAAAGTTAAATTGGAGAAACGATGCTAAAAACTCATCGGCATATATGCTTAATTAGGAAGTTTTATAATGCCATTTAGCCTCAGAAGGAACACACTCTCCTCACTGATTGCAAATGCTTGCCTTTTATCTCCACAGAAGTGGGAGCATTTGTCTAACTGCCGTGGCAGCTAACTTCCAACATAAACAATCATTACAGGCAAACATCCCCGCTCCCAATTGTTGTGTTTACAAGTGCTCATGGCTGTTTTCACTCCTCTGAGCAGAACACTTGGGAGTCGTGGTTGCCTTTTGTAAAGCAGCTCGCATCAGGGCATAGGCTGGAAAAAAGCATCTCTTCGGGGTGCCCAGAATTGTCACGTCCCTCTTGATAGGCTTTTTTGGTGATGGTGGAGAAATGGTGGGGGTCCATTTTCTCCTTTCTCCTTCGTTCTCTTGCCTCTTCACAGAGAGCTGCTTCCAAGCTGTAGCCCAGGGAGCAGCACCCTGCTTGGCCCATTTTTCCAGGAGATCTTGCTCCTGTCACCTTGAGTCCAGAGGGGACACCCCCCCAGGAATGAGCTGCCTGGGCCATTCCGCTCCTTCATGGCCTTACTGCAAACCGCTGGAAAACATTTACATCTCATTACATTTCCCCCCGCCCCGCACCCGCCCCCCACCGTCCTGAAGATGTGTCCTGATCCAAAGGGGATGTGGTCACACATATTCTTTGCCTCTCTCAAGTGAAGCTGTCACTGCGGCAGGTGCTATGGCCAGCAGCACATGGAGAAGAATCCTGCATGTTCTGCAACGGCCAGAACGGGGTAACCCAATTAAATAAAACAAATATCAAAACAAGGCAGAAGCTAAAAATGCTAAATCAGATAAAAGGCAGAGGTGAGCTAGGACAAAAGGGTGGTTGAGTTCCCAGGCATGACGTGACTAAAATGTGCATATTGGATTCAAGCACCTTCCTGAAACTGTGAGTAATGAGGCAGAGCAGTAGCAGCCGCGTGCAGTCTTTGCAAGGCTATTAAATGCTGTCGTGCTCGCCTGTTAAAAGGAATGGGGTCAGTTAAATGCATCTTGCTTGGTGCGGGGTTGAAAGAAGAGTTCCCACGAAAGCCAGGGAGGAGCCCCAGCGCGGTGTCAGGAGGGTTTCTGGGCCAGGCTCAGCCGGCAGCCAAGCGCCCACAGCAAGTTGCACGCGTGGCGGGTTGTTTCACGGCACGTCGCCTTGGCCTTGCTCTGCCGTTGAGAAGGCGCTCCCCGATGAGTGTCAGAGCACTGCCAGAAGGATGAGCAGATGCCTCTGTTCCAGCAAGGGATTAACCACCCCATCCACGCCAGCCCCGAGACTCCCTCTGTAAGAGACAGTTTAACACGTAGAGAAGACAGAGATTTAAACTTCAAAAACCCACCCGAACTGTGATTACAGAAAAAATGATCAGGCAAGTAGGTGGTTTGGGTTTGCAGCCTTGAGGTTAAAAAGAGAAGCCAAGAGGCTCAAAAGATGGGCAATGCCTTGCACTGTAGTTCCACGAATGGTACAGAGAGAAGCATGGAAAGAGCGAGATGTCTGTGTTATTTCCCCAAGTCAAACAGGTTGCTCACTGTTGGAGATTTTGTTTCTTTTTCTTTTCAGAGACCCCTTAAGAGAGGATGCCAAGCATATCTCTCTGTCTTTTAGAAATAGAACGTTCTTGTTATTGAAATGAGAAGTGGCCATGGCATTCCAAGACTTACTGATTGGCTGTAAACTGAAGTGAGATTTTATACTACTCCTGACATCCTCAGTGATTCGGTATTGTCAAAAATGTGGTGGTATCCTATTTTCGACCTTGCTTAGGAATCTCTTTTCCTCTTTTTGAATTAAAAAAAAAATCTACACTTGTCTACATATTTATTCCTGCCATACTTTGACTCTAAACGTTCCCCAGTGATGGTCGCTGATATGCCATAGATTTTATTAGGTGTGAGCACGTAGGAAAGTATAGTCATGAAGACCTTAAGTATCGACACACTCTTATTCTATTCAGAAAGAGTGCAAATGTCGATCTGCTGAAGTCAGACGATTCTCAAATCCATGTCAGCCACATGACTCTTTTAGAAACCAAAAAGTCTTGAAAAGTGAGATGAAATGACTTTGGCTCAGGATAGGCAGCAAGTGTGTGGAGAGTTGGTAACTTTGCTGTCGGGAAGCCCGGGTTGGGGATCCAGCCGGTGGTACTTCCAGCCGTGTGACCTTAAGCAAGTTACATGCTTTTCTCTGATTCTCCATTTCCCCATCTATACACATGAGAAGAGTATTACCAACTTCCCAAATCTGTGGTGAGGAGTAAATGAGCTGCCTGTGCCAAAGTGCCTTCACGGGCCCCAGCCCAAAGGAGGAGCTCAGAAAAGATGGCTTCCCTCACAGGGTCTCCCTCACTTCCACAAGAAAACCATCCACTCTGCATAGCAGACAGATTTTCCTGAGAAAGCGGATCTTGCTGCAGGTCAAAGCATTTGTGATTAAACTTGAACATGAACTTTTCTGATGCTCTGATTGGGAGGAACTGCTAAGTAACTTATAGGATTCATGAGTATTTGTGGCATGAAACTTCACTTAAGGTAGTCTAGTGCCAAAAATCCTAGTGGAGTGTAAGTTTTAAATGTTACCTATAGGGCAGAGATTGACAAACTGCAGTCAATGGGCCAAGTCTAGCCCACTGCCTATTTTTGTGAAGAAAGCTTTATTGGGACGCAGCCGCACTCATTCATTTGTAAATTGCTTATGGCTGTTTTTGCCAGACAGTGACAGACAGAGTTGAGTAGTTGTGTCAAAGAATTGTACAGCCTAAAAAGGCTAAAATATTAACTATTTGGCCTTCCCAGAAGAAGTTTTTCGATTCCTATTCTATGGGGGAAATGTTTCTAAATTAAAAGGTACCATCTGGTGGGCTTGTTAAACTCTGTATCTCTACCATTTACTGGAATGCCTGGCACATAAGAGGCCCTCAATAAATTTTGTTAAATTAATGAATAAATGATTGAACTGTATAATCAAAGGACCATTAATATAGAGAAACCTTAATTTTGAGGATAAACGTGGTTTTGAAGGATTTGGAGTAAATTAAAGTTTGGACAATCAAATTACATGTAAGGTGTTCTAGGAGAGCATTCAATTTACAGCAACCTGAGAGTAAGTCTTTCAGTACAGCTAAAAAGTTGTTTTTGTAAAAAAGGAATTGCCCATAATTTACCTGCTTAGTAAATTCTGAATTTTCACAGATTTCATCAGATTATCTATGGCTGTGGTTGTCCTTTAGTTTACTAGGATGTTGAAGGAAAACCAAGATGGCGGCTCAGTTTAGCTTCTATTATGAGAAAATCAGGGTCTGTAGGGCAGAGGAAGCACATGAATTTTTTCCTCTAGAAGCCTGAGCTCAGCAAGTGGTATAATTTTACCCCTCTGGTGGAAGGCCATCAGAAACCCATTGTAGAGAGCAAGGACAATTTGGGATTCCATTAAGAACAGAGCAGCAGAGGAGCCTGTGTTTAAGAAGATGGTGGAGAAACCTGGGGCCAGTTCTGCCCTGGGAAACATTTAAGAGAGTCACACCTAGAAAGTAGCTTCGAAGGCTACTAGGTTTCATTCCACAAGACATCCTTTTGCCATTTTAACAGTCTTCACTTCAGGGAAATACCATGTCATACATCCAGATACGGTGCAGTTCCTGGCACGACCCCAAAAGGATATTAAAGCGAAACAAAACAGCATCGTAACAGGCATGACAGTAAGCCAAATAAAATGAGGAGGGTGGATATCTCAATCGATTTGCCAGTTTAATTTTACTAGCAGGCAAAACATTTCGAGAGTGGCAAGCAAATCGTAACTCAGTCCCTACAGAGTGAGGGCGCACAAGGGGAAGGGTTCCCGAGATTGATGCCCCAACAGCTGCATCCTCGGTTCAGTCTCCTTGGTGGTATGAATAATGGATGGGCTAAAAGGCAAAATGCACAATAATGTTCTTTTATTAATGAAATGAAGACTACTTGTGATGGCTAGCAATAAATTTAGAAAAGCAAAAACAGAAAAGCAGTCAACGTTCGCCTCTGAAAAATGCAGTTACGTAAATGCAATAATTACTGCCAGGACAGGAAACGCTGCCTCACAACTTAAATGAGGAGCATCTCTTGCAAGCCCTGCGCGTATATTGCAGAACAGAATTAGTTTTGATCCGTGGCCTGCAAGGCCTATTGTTTGCTAAGAGAAAAACATAACCCATTAGTGTAGATTGATGGTGATTTTAAGCGTATTCATAGTGTTTCGTGGGTGAAGGTTTCCCTAGGGATCAGGCACTGTACCTCCCCTTCTGTCTGTGGACCAGGGAACTGGGGCTCAATGTGCTTAAGAAACATGTCCAAGGACACATAAGCAGCTGAGCTAGGACAAAAAGCTACTTCTCCTGACTTACCCCTACTGCTGCTTCCAAGGGGATTAAGCCAGAGCAAGACAAACATTGCAGACATGTGGATGAGGCAGACTGGCAGAAACAAAGCTAATGTTCTAGTTCATACTCTTGATTCCTTCCTGACTTTCCTCCCGCATGCTCTATTTTCCCTTCAACATCGCATAGATATGCTAGATAGATATGTCCTCCATATGTATGCTGATTTCCAAACGTAAGGTCAGAGATAAAGATTTACAATATCTGAGTGCTCTGTGGAGGACAGTATTGTTTCATTGTCATACAAGAGGCCACTGACCGAATTCATTAGATGTCTCTATTGTTGGAATGTATTTCCTTCGTGTTGGGCGAGGGTTGTCTTCCATTCGTGCGTGCCTGCAAACACGGCAGGCACCAAAACCTGACGGGGGTTAATTTCTCTAAGATTTCCAGCTGCAGTGCGTGCAGCCACCTGAGTTGCTGGAGTAACTGGCGCTATTTTACCCTTCCTCGGTTTTCACACTTGAGCTCGCAGCTCCTAAGGACCCAGTGAGAACCAAGGGCTTACAGTCCGAGGTAGGGATATACAGTTTCTTCTGCGTAGGACAGGTTTATATCAGTTTCTCCTTCTCATTTCATTTGGTCAACTATTGGTCGCGTTTACCAGGATCCCCCATATTATTTAGCTGTAACTCAGTACAGAAGATAGCCGTCATTGTTGGGTACTTATTTTAAGTAACTGGATTAGAGCTTCGCATTCGGTTACTACTGGTCAACTCCAGAATCTCAAGAGATTTCTCGCTCACCGCTAACCTGTGGTAATTAGCACCAAAATGTGCTAATGCAGACTCCAGATTCTCTTGCGAGTTCTTAACGAAGTGATAAGTTACTCAGGAAACACTTGGGAATTCTATTACAAGTCCATTCATGTTGGTTCTAACAACCTACAGACCGTGAGCAAAATAACGAATAGAATAATAAATCTGTTAGGAAGTCTTCAGTTTTCATGGAACATGGAGTCTCTACCTGAGGACACCCTTCCCTTAAGAGATAGGCAGTAGGAAGAAAAGACCCTATTTTCTTGATACTGGGAATTTTGGTAATTGATAAAGAGGAAAGCAGACTTTCAGAAATGGTTGAAAGGGCCCCGAATTTAAATTTGTAATACAGCACTTCAGAGGAAAAATGATGTTGGAATGCTTTTTTTGAGAGGGGGGATAAATTTTCAGTTGGATTATATATATATTTTTATAGCAGTGCCTTTTTAAAATTATGGAATAGCGCATTGTTCTATTTCCTTGCTGAATTCATCTGTCCTGAACTACAAATGGGGACTACAGAATTCAAGTGTAAAATTGGAACTGTACATACACTTTAGAGGCAAGTTCATTTTATAGCCACAATTAAAGTTCTAAAAATAATGCATATGACAGTGCTTACTGTGCTGAGAATTTCACAATAAATGGTTGTTGAAAAAATAAATAGATGAGTATAAGAGAATATTAACTTTATGTGATGTAACCATTTGGTCACATACATCATATCCTTAAATATTGACTTGTGATACCTTTAAGTTCTTACTTTTTTAGGTATTATACAGTTGCTTTGGTTTCTGGGGGGGGTTGTTATTGAGAAAGTACATTGAAATAGTTTAATCCTGTATTAATTAAGAAATATTTAATATGTCTCTAATATGTGTGCCACAGTCTGCTAGGCATTCTGGAAAATGCAAAGAAGTTTCAGATTCTACCATCGAGGAGCTTGCACGGTATTTGGGACATATGCACAGAAAGTTAAATAGGAGGCAAATGTGCAAAAAGTGCCAAAAGTTTGGTCAAGACAATACTTGCCTAAGGAATTTAGAAAGAGAAAGTGTGGTGCAGGAATTAAATTTGATCAAATCTTGGAACATGGATAAATTTGAGTGGACAGGAAGGAGGAGAAGTAATTTCAGATAGGTGAGCACCTTGAACCAAGATATAGGGTGAGAGGGATTGAAGTGTACTCAGAGACACATCAATTAGGACTTTTTCTTTTAAAGATTTTTATTTTTTTATTTATTTGACAGAGATAGAGACAGCCAGCGAGAGAGGGAACACAAGCAGGGGGAGTGGGAGAGGAAGAAGCAGGCTTATAGGGGAGAAGCCTGATGTGGGGCTCAATCCCATAACGCCGGGATCACGCCCTGAGCCGAAGGCAGACGCTTAACCGCTGTGCTACCCAGGCGCCCCAGGACTTTTTTGATTGTAGGCGACAGACACACAAACCACACTGGCTTAGGCAAAAAGGAAATTTATTATTTCATCTAATCTGAAAGGTTCCAAGGTTGGGTCTGGCTTCAGGGATGGATAGATTCAGCACTCAGTCAGGGCCTGGTTTCTTTCCATCTCTCCACTCTGCCTCCCTATGTTGGCTTTAGTCTGGAGCTTTCCATGGTATCAGGATGTGGAAAGCAACTCCAAGCCTGCCATCCTTCCAAAATGGGGATTCATTATAAAAGCGAAGGCCCAGTGAAAATCTCCTTGTGTCCTATTAACTGGGTTGGATGCCCATCCCGAACCAGTCGTGGGTACTGGGGAACGCAGTACACTCACACTGCTCCTGGGTCACAAGCCCATCCCATCCTTGCCCCTTTCTCAAAGATGAGCATACGGTCAACTTCACTGGAACCACACAGTACAGGAACGGGGCATGTCCAAAGGGAAACTGGGGTGTGGTGAACTGTAAGCAGGGTAAATGGATGCTGTGTGAGAAAATCAAGTGTCTGCCAATGGAGAATAAGTCTGCAGGTCATGTTGAATAATTACAGGAACGAGACACTGGAAGTTTTTCCGGTAGGCACATTGTGAATGTTAGGACAAGGAGTTGGGCTTTATGAGGAATTGTAAATAAATTGGACCAGGGGATAATTGACCTGTCAGCTGTGTGCGGGATGGACTGGGGGGGCAGGTGCTCAGGAGGGAAGTAATGTGACCTCTGTGGTACTTGCCCATATTTCAAAAGCTGCAGTGTTTGCAGAGTATCCATTGTGTGCTGTGAACTATGGAGAACACAGAGGGGATGCCCAAGACTTGATCTTGCCCTCCCAAGAGTCTACCGTGTGGCAAGAAGACAGTGAATTAGGGGCCATTGTGGTGTAGGCAGGGTGCACAGGGATAGCAATACTCGGTTTCATGGAACACAGAGAAGGACATTCTTAAAATGAGCCACAGTCATGGAGCTGGAAGCGGAGTGAGCAGGAACCCAGGGAAGAGAGTCCTATAGACAGGGACCACCTCTGGAGTGTCGTTGAGAGAAAGTTGGTTGGGAGCCCCAATCATTAGTTGTGTAGCTTTTGCGAATATTAGGGGGACATAGGTGGGTAGGAAACTGCCTGTCATCAGACTTAGGCCTCCCTTGGAATTAACAGACCCAGAATAGGGTTGTACATGCAGTGGACCCTGGCTTGCTGTCCCTGAAAGAGAGGGGTTCTCAGGCCATCAGCATGAGAAAGCCCTGGTCTTTGGGCATTTGATGCTGCCCGTGGTCAGTGTCTTCTCCTCAGCTCGTTCTGGACTGGAACAAAGGAGAGAACTATTGGCATAGGGTGGCTCCATTTTATTCTTTCAATAGACTTCGGAGTAAATGGAAAAAAAAATTCTCAGGCCTTCTGCAGGTGGAGAACTGAGTTCTCTTCCTGGTTAGCAATGCGATTCAGGCAAGGCTCTCCACGTGCCTGGGCCTCAGTTTCCCTGCTTGTAAAGGCAGAACATTGGACAAAGAATGCTTTATAAATTCTCTTACAATTCTAAGAGTCTATAAATCCAACAGAAACAACCTTCACACCCTTATTCCATGACATGTGATCATGACATGATCTATTCCAAAACCAAGTGCTCTGAAGTTACTGGTTAGTGGCACGACTGAGAGCAGGGGAGCCCTGGAGCACCAGGGTTCACCCACTGAGGCGGTGAACATTTAGAAAGCTGCTAACTAGAGATCGTGGCAGGAGTGGTGAGAACTGACCGGTCATAGGGGTCAGGGCAAGTGTTGTCCAGGCAGAAGGACAAGTAAGGGAGAGAACGTGGCCGCCCTTACAAGGATCTGGAGAAATGAAAGTGAAACTCAGGGGACTGGAACCATCCAAGCATGGGCTCAGCATTGAGTGCCACCAGCCCCTGCACAAAGTGTTTGCAGCATTTAGGGAGAAGTGGCCCATTTCAGTGGCTGCAGCCAAGAGCATGACTTGCAGTAATTGAGTAGATGATGGGGAGACACAGTAAATAGGGAGAAGGTGCCAACGAGAGGAAGGAGGGAAGGAGGGTGATCTAAGTTCTGATGTGAGCTTTGTTTTGCGTGTTTTCCTCTGACCTGCAGTTACTTAACTTTAAAACCGGCTCTTACATCCAGTTGGGAAGGAAAAACAACCAACCAACCAACCACAAACACCTTCCATTTCTGAGCATCTCAGCCATTTAAAAAGCATTTGCACATCCATTTTTACCTGCAGCAACTCTAGGACAGCAGAAGGGGATGATTCCTGTTCGTTATTTAACTGAGAACTGAGTAAATAGTTCCCACAGCCAGCGATGGACAGAGCAGAGTCACAATTCCTGACTACACTCTGGGTGTGCTTTTCTTCCCCACGCCAGAAAGCCTCGGTCCACCACTCAGTATTTAGTCCAATGCCAATGACATTTTCTTTCTCAAGAAGGTAGAAGTAGAAATATTTTTTATGACCAAGAGGAGAGTTTATATTACTCTTGGATTAACTACAGAATGGTTTTTATGTAAGTCAGACTAAATAGACGTCTGTTTTTTTACAAACATTCAACTCTATACAAACAGAACATTTTCAGTTTGCTTTGAAAGCAAAATACCATGTGTCGTAACTTTAAAATGTTTTAAATAAAGTTAGGAATTTGGGTTTATGATGCTGAAAATATCATAAAATCAGAGGGTAGACGCCCAAGAACTATATATGTGTGTGTGTGTGCGTCCTTAAAACATTCTGCAAGTAGAAGAATCAAAGGTAGACATTTCAACAAACCAGTTATTGAATCATTGTATTAACAATCTAGTGAAATGAGAAGTGAATTATTAAAGTTTATCTTCCTCATTGATTTGTAACACAGTTCTTCAGTATGTGGATGGTTTTTAAAGCAGAGCAGTTCAGCCTAACAAAGCCATTTACTGTACTGGTCCTACACACTGGCACTCTTTTTCTCTTTATTACTTCATTTTGGAACTTTGATTGCCCTATTTTAGATCTGAGATTGCTCTAATGCTGTACGGCAATTGTACGAGGGGCTTAGTTTTCACTTTGTTCTCGGAACCAGGCTGGCTATAAATTTATCTCTGTTCTTTGAAGAAGCTAACAGTAAATTTTCAAGAGGAAAAATGGTGGTATATATCCCTACAGAGGAAAAGTAATCTCTTAAAAGCAGAATAACCTCCAGGCTACATCCTTTTAAAGAGAGACTTTCAAACAAGGACGCCTTCAACTTTTATATGTGTTCTATATTTTTCTTCAGGCTTTGTACCTACTCTTCTCTCTGTGTAAGGTTTCTCTGTAATGACCCCGTTCCTCCCCACACCCATTAAATCTGTAATGAAGTCATGCCGTTCCCAATTCTGATGTCATAATAGCTTCCAGAACCACGGCTGGGTAGCACACCCTGGAGATCATCTGAGGTTTCATCAGGAAAATGAGGCAGAGAGACCCGGAGTTGGAATACCTAGAAAATTGAATCTCTGTTTCATAAATTACCACATACTACCATGCAAATGAACTTTGTAAAGTGAAATCCAGGGGAGGGTTTCCATTTGGTTTAATTGCAGCCAAAACAGTTTTCAATTTCAGGGCACTGGTTTCATTCAAGTTAAACCAGTCCTTCCCAGAGATCAGCCATACTCCCTCATCAACAGATAATAAGATAATTTCGAATGAGGAGGTGCTAAAATAACGGGATGAGCTTGTGGCTCTGTTTCCATGTCTGACAACTTCATCACCTTTCATCTTTATTATACAGCCGCCTGGAGCTGAATGTTGATGAATGAGGCACGCCTGGCGTCCTCACGTGTCAGACACACGGGCCTGGGGCTCCCATTTACCAGGGGCTCTCTAGCTCGCCCGGGAGCAAGCAAGGGGAATAGATGTGGAGCTTGGGGAAGGCTGGGGAGGGCTGGGGAGAGGTCGCACCCACCACATCATCCATCCTGCCTGTGCCTTCTGATGTCCCGACCAGGTGCTCTTAAGAGCCGCGTTGGGAGGGAGCAGGGAGCTCCCCGACGGTGGTGACTGTTGTCCACATGAGCGAGCCATTATGGACAGTTAAGTTGGCCAGCGTATTTTTCGGACCTCAGAAAGTTCCCGAAAGTGTTTCTTTCGCCATTTCCTTCAGCCTAATTGTCCTCTTTCTCATTTTATGCCCCTGCTAGACCACCGCTCTTGATAAGGAGAGGCAGGTTTTCCGACGAAGACGCAACCAGGATGTGAGGAGCCGGTACAAGGCCCAGCCAGCTCCACCTGAACTCAACTCGGAATCGGAAGACTACTCCCCAAGCTCATCCGAGACTGTTCGCTCCCCAAACTCGCCCTTTTAATAAGACCCTTTTACTCGAAGTCCTAGCTTAACCCTTTGAGACTCTGAGATTTTTTTCCAAATTTCTGTAAAACAGTTTCATCTGATCTATCTAGCACTCAATGCTTGAATGGCAGAACAGAAAGTGTGTTTTCTGGTATCCTTGTAGCGATTTCTCTTTGCCGAATGAGATGACCACATGTTGTTTGCGAAGATGGCAACTTGCTGCTAATAGGGTCCTCAAAGGGTTAAGGCTAATTTGCAACTTTTTTAAACATAGAAGCAATGAATGTGTTCATCAGTCAAACTAGGATCTGCAGTATTGTAATATAGCGCGTTAACCCTCTGAGTGCATGGGAGTTTATGGAGAACCCCTGGGGAATTTCTCAGGCCTTTGGATGTATACACACACGTTTCTTGATTTTGCTGCAGACCAAGGGATGTTATTAGATGCTGCGATGTCCAGACAAGAAGGACATCTAGGACGCTATCTTGGTTGTCATTGTTTGGTGGGTTTAGAATATAGCAGGCTTATAACATAGACATAAGACCTCTCTTTCTTCTTCACAATCCCATTTTGAAAGGGACTTTTTTCACTAGAGGTGTGACTGTCAGCTGCCGTGAGTCCTGCATCCCGAGTGGAGGCGATTGGGTCTGTGGCAAACAGCCTGACCCAGGAAAGAGCTGGCGCGCCCCCTCCCCCACATCGCCTCCGCGTGAAGATGGGCTGACGATGCCCCAGAAATGCTGCTTCTACGTCAGCTGCTGCTTGTGCCAGCGCAGACCCTCAGAAGTCACCATCCCTTGCCGTGGGCGTGGTGAGTGAGGGTCTGCCTGCTCGGTATGAGTCATCTATAGGAAACAAAACAAAACAACTGGTGGAAAAGAGCAATAAATTGCCAGGTGCTCTCTAGTGCTGGGATTTCCAACAGAAAGAGGAAACAAGATCCTGTTCTTTTTCTCACCTGCTCTTCGAGCACTGCAGGCTTCAGCGTGAAATCCACATAGAGTATGCAATCCGTACAGAGGAGTGCTGGGGCACAGGGGACTAGAGGCAAGTGCTTTGCAAGGTGGCCGAGGAGAAAGCACAAGGGAAGGCACACTCCAGAATGTTCTAAAAATGGGTTTTAAGAAAATAAACCATTGGTAAGAGAATTCCATGTGCACCTTTAGGTTACCTATGTACAGTCTCCCAGGAGGAACAGGATGGAAGATCTAAAAGATACCCCTGAGAATAAAAGGTCCATTACCTAACATGACCTTTTGATACCATTGTCTTTAGCTGTCCAGAGAGACATGTTGTTTTTCTCCCTTTGGGCCAAGTCCTGTTTGAGACCTGTGTTTCCATTCCTGTTTCCAAACCTTTCTGCCTAGCCCTGTATCCCCAGTGGATTTCTTATGGAATGTGTCCCATTTCAGAACGGGGGTCTGTGGCCTCCAGTGTGTCAGTGCAGTGCTTAGAGAAGAGGCTGGCCATGGCATCTTGGAGGCAGGGGTCCCACTCAAATGTCCTGCTAAGGTTTGCTCAGCTCTCTGACCCAGGAGACAACCAGTGAGTGATGTCTTGTGAAATTTGCAACGGGATGGCCGAACAGCACTTACTGTCTCTGTTTTGAATATACTTCAGTACCTGAAAGTCTTGAAATTTGTATAGTCAGTTCTTTATTTTCGAATACACGTTGGTCTTCAGTCTCTCCTTTTCACTCTTCAACTCACAAACTATGGTCTATATTAATACACATTTGAAAAATCCCAACATCTCGTGGCTTTTGCAATAGTTTCCCCAGTTTTTTTGCTCTTCTGCCTTCTGGTTTCTCTCTTTGGTCTGTGTTGTCCTGACGTGTACACAGTACATCATTTATTGAGAGTCCCCCCCCCCCTTTTAGAGAGTTCTGAAATGATAGCACACAACATCACAAAGTAGCACAAATCAGTTGGGTTTTGGGGGGAGGGGGAGGGCAGAACACCAGGAAGGGTGTTGGTGTGTAGGTAGATTCCATATTAGTAAAATACCTTGAACCGGTCAGAAATTACTGCTTTCTCTAGAAAAATAAAGCAAAGCACTGTTCTACGACTAAGGAGTAGCTTTATAGCTTGGCCTCAACTTTCAGTGTGTGAATATGAAGAATCCTATGGGCAGAGACCTCCCTGCAGTAGACTGTCACTTTCGTTTCTTTCTCCAAATTACTGTCTTTCCTGTGGGCATTACATACATTGCCACAGCATCTATGTACAGAACTTCCAGTGCATGGCTCAGGCCTTTTCCATCCTAGTCTAGGGGGGCCGTGGACCCGTAAAGCTGGGGAGTGTTTCCCAGCAGCTTGGAGGAATGCAGGGCCCATTTAGCATGGGGATCCCAGCGCATCGCTGTAGAATTTGAGTGATCTATGCCGAATAAACAATGGAATGTGACCTGTCAAGTAGAAATATTGAGTAATCAGATGGAATGCAATCTTCAGCATTAAGCTATCGAGATTCTGAATGTCAGAGATGTACTCAGAGGGTTAACAGACAAGCACAAGGCATGCTGATTACATTGGTGTATCCAGACGGCTTTGCTTTTAGCCAGTGCTTTCTAATTTTTTTCACAGCATTCTTGGGATAGTTCAAGTTTGAAATTATTAAGTGGTGGTGTTCTTTAAGGAATTTCTATAACCAAATTGATCTTATTTTTTATTTCACTTTATCATAGAATAAATATGTACCATGATGGCAGTGTATCTCTGTAATTATCGCTTTCATCATTGCCACAGTGTTTCCATATTTTTTTTCCTAAGTATTTAATATAGCTCTTATGGTGGTGGCCTGGTGATGGGGACTGTCTTTCCTTTGTCGATACATGACCAACCAGATGGTATTTTCAACAGAATTTTTAGATTCATCCTTTCAGCTGGGTAGTAGACTAACTAAAGGAGAACTCCTTCATGACTTGCATTGTGTAAATCATCTCTGTAGATGAGAACTGTTCCTATTGATGAACACATTTTTTTCTTGACATTGTAGCAGAAATCATTTTCTTCGTCATAATCAACGAATATGTGATTTGCTCCACATCGTTAGAAGAAAGAGTAAGATTTCAGTCATTGAAAATGTTTCTACCGTAGCCCTCATCTAACTTACACGTGGTGCATATTAAAATAAGCAGAGAAAACAAAATACAAATAAACTGCTGAAAACACTTGGTGTTTGGTATTCAGTGAGCCCTTCCTGCAATGCTCAGCACCCCCATGGGTGGCGGTTAACAGGCCCATCAGATATTGTTGAAAGAAAGCAATATATCCATGAACGAAGGCTAAAATTGCAATCCTTTACCCTTTGAGGCATATTTCAGTTGGAAAAAAAAAAAAGAAAAGAAAAGAAAAGAAAAATTGGTTTAGCTTAGAGGGTCACGAGCTACCGTATGACCAAGGCTCGCGCACATTAAATCACAGTTGTTTGCTGGCCGACGGCACCCATTAGACCACCCTGTACCTCGCTCTGAAGTGCAATTGTGCTTGAGGGACAGCTTCCCTGATATTATTGTGTTGCCTGCTAGCCCCTCTCAGGGTGAGGACCTGTCAGCATTTCCATGATAAACTTCTGTTTTCAAAGGTTTTTAATTTGACCATAAAAAGGTGCCCCGGGCTGAAGTTTGCTATATAGGGCCTGTACCAAAGAGGGTGAAGGTTCACTTCCTTTTCTGCCCAATTCTCCCAAGAAAAGGGCAGCAGCCACAACAAGTTTGCTATATCCCCTTCTTCACTGTAATTGCAGAACCGTGGAAAGCACCAAGATCCAAGATGGTAGTTACAGTGTAATGATCCGTTCAGATGTGGGTTTGAAAAAACATGACTGAGTCACCTGGCATATACTGTAGATAACGTATCTTTTCTATAATGTGTAAATCGTTAATTTTTAAAACTGCTACATGATTTTTATTTTATTTTTGTCCAAAGATCTTTAAGAAACTTGAAGTTGGTCAGTTCAAAGGTTAGCCTTTCCTGCGTGTTGTCTGCCATTTCCACTAGGAGTTTGGGAAAAATCCTCTCAGACCGACCCTTACTTTGCATGTAGTGATAGAGGGTCAGATAAACGTTTCTTTTGGAGATACGGATTTCTTTATTTAATCATCAGATTTCAGGAAGCCATTCTTGTCTGTTGGGAAAAATAGTGATTAAAAGCACTTCCAAAACTAACATTTTGTCGATTCAGATGTGATAAGAGCATAAATTAACACACTTTATGCTTTTTTTATGTTTAAAGGCAAATAAATCAACAAAACTTGAAGACACTAAACATTTGATTGCTGCAAATGTGCTTTAAAATTGGCTCAATGGTGCTTATACATAAAACAGTAACAAATGGGGTTCCTAGGACTGTCGGAAGGAATCTTTAATTTGTATGTAATTACATATTTGAGGAGGAGGTGCTTTTAAGCCAGTCTTTTATTTTTTAATCATCTCAAATATGCAACCATCCATCCAGTAACATTAAGGGTCGTAAGCTGGTGGGAAGCAGGAAGTTCAATGTAGAGGCTTAGAATGCTTCTGGTTAGGGTGGGGTTTTCCCCCCTTGGGTTTTGTTGTTGTTGATGGGTTTCAACACCAACACTGAAGCTGCCGTGATCATTTCTCAGTGATCTAGCTTCTAACCAGCAGGTGTTTTGATCATGAGGTTTGCAGTATCTTGCCCTTGCAGACAAGTGAGAAACCTAGTTTGATTCTTTTTCCCTAAAGGAAGAGCGATCTCTATAATTAAACCATACCTGTAAATTTCCTCAACTGAAATGAGACCCTTAATGTTGCTTTAATGTAAAATTGTATATTTTTGTCTGTGATATACTTTATGAATTTAAAGTAAATAATAGTTCTAAAAGCCTTCACTGTCGGTATTAAGAGAAAGTAGGATTTTAAAAGTGATGATAAAGATGCTATAATGTCAATTCATTCCAGTCCAATCGAATGTGGTAAGAAAAAGACCTTGAATAGTTCTCTAGGGACAATTTCTCACTTGCCATTGACATTAATCTTCGATGTATGCTCAGAAAAAATAAAAAGAAATTGAAACCGGTCCAAGGTTAGAGTCATATCCTCGATAACTATTTTTTTTAATTTTATTAGGAAATTAATAATAGCCTTTTTCATTCTGGCTGAAAGAAAATTATTAAAGGATTAGTTGAGTGTGAAATTAAATAGTATTTTGCTCATGCATACTAAAAAGGTGGGCTAGGTACTTGATGTGTTTAAACAAGTTTCTGAAAGGTTTTAATTTAGTGCAAGAAAAAAAATTCAATGTTTCCTTTGAAAATACTGAATTTATCAATGGCTGCATGGATCAGATGGCATAGGTTAATCTTTGATTTTCAGAATCTTAATGAAATAACTTTCAAATGATTTGTATCCACGATTAAAGCTGGAATGAGATCCAATTCTTCCCCTAATCTCTCAGTTTAAGCTAATAAATGTAGGTTAATGTGGAATGAATCATCTGTGATATATTATGTTTATTTATCAACTGAGCTTTTTTCATGTTGCCTGTTTTTATGTAAAACATGTTCTTAAAGTTAATAAAATAATAGTACTTGGTGTATGAACTACTATGTAATACCCTAGCCGCAGTGTCCACTTCTCGGTTCCCTTTGCCGCAACGGAATAAAATTTCATTTTAGTTCAATTCATAATTGACACATTCAGTCCACGAAGGAATAACCCAGCTGTGTTCTTGGGGGGAATTCTCTCTATGCAAGGCTTTAAAAATTAGTCATGCGGTCAGAGTGTAGCTTTCCCACATGTCCCCCACAGCAGAGTGTATATTTCATGGGCATAATTCAAAAACAACTATTTCAAAAATGTCCCTTTTCATATATTACCTTCCTGCCTGGGCCAGTGACTTGGATAAACACAAAGAAATCAAATACCAGTCAGCCCTATTTTATCCTTCAACCTATGTGCACGAGCTCTCCAGAGAAGAGTGTTGTTTTATCCACTAACCTGTAATTAGCTGCCATTTTGATAGCAATTCCCCATTAGGCATTCCATGTGCAATATTGACCTTCGAGAAAATTGCAAAGCCGTACAATGGAATCAAGTTCTCTCCTGTGTTGGGTTTTCAATGCTAGGAGATTGAAAAGTCGGTGGGCAATAGGGCCTGCACGTTCCCTGGTGTCCTGAGAAGGTGCCCAAATATCTCCAAGCGCTTGGAACCTTAGCGGTCACCTTCCATGCTGTCTCCAGGCTGCCGAGGTGAGGTGGCTACTGTTTTCCCCTTTGCTCCTCTGCGGAGACATCGCTGGCTCCCTTCTGGGCTCTTTGGACACTGCGGTGAAACGACAGCTAAAGCGATCACTTCCTCAGGACCGGTATCTTGTTTTACGAGGCTCGCCCTGCCGAAAACCTATCAGGAAAATGAGCCCCCAGTGCGGAAGCCTCAAACAGCAGCAGCTCTGGGACTAAAGGGGATAAAGCTGCCATAGGAGGAAACTGGGAAAGAGAGGCCTCCCACGACGCCACAAGGGGTTGGTAGTTGGGGAGGCGGGGCTTCTGTTCAGATAAGGACATTCGTGCGAATGGAGATAAAGGGGTAACAAGGTACCCTATGATCCAGCCATTGCACTACTGGGTATCTACCCCAAAGATAAAGACGTAGTGAAGAGAAGGGCTATAAGCACCCCAGTGTTCATAGCAGCATTATCCACAATAGCTAAATCNGGGTATCTACCCCAAAGATAAAGACGTAGTGAAGAGAAGGGCTATAAGCACCCCAGTGTTCATAGCAGCATTGTCCACAATAGCTAAATCGTGGAAGTAGCCAAGATGCCCTTCGACAGATGACTGGATTAAGAAGCTGTGGTCCATATATACAATGGAATATTAGCCATCAGAAAGAACGAGTTCTCAACATTTGCTGCAACATGGATGGCACTGGAGGAGATAATGTTAAGTGAAATAAGTCAAGCAGAGAAAGACAATTATCATATGGTTTCTCTCATCTATGGAACATAAGAACTAGGAAGATCGGTAGGGGAAGAAAGGGATAAAGAAAGGGGGGGTAATCAGAAGGGGGAATGAAGTATGAGAGACTATGGACTCTGGGAAACAAATTGAGGGCTTCAGAGGGTAGGGGAGTGGGGGAATGGGATAGGCTGGTGATGGGTAGTAAGGAGGGCACGTATTGCATGGTGCACTGAGTGTTATACGCAACTAATGAATCATGGAACTTTACATCAGAAACCAGGGATGTATTGTATGGTGACTAACATAATATAATAAAAATATTATTATNCTAATGAATCATGGAACTTTACATCAAAAACCAGGGATGTATTGTATGGTGACTAACATAATATAATAAAAATATTATTATAAAAAAAAATAAAGGGGTAACAAGAAACAGGGAAGAAGCCTCCTGGGACATGTCTCCTAACCTCTCCTGACACAGAAGAAAAGCTTTGCTGTATCTAGAAGGTAGCCCATTCCCCCAGCTCCAGGAGGAGCACGGAGGGAAGACGAGGAACCCCGCCCCAGCCAGCTGGACCAGCCAAGTCCACGCTGGCCATCAGCGCTGTGACAGATGTCCCTGCCAGCTTGCCTGCACATCCAAATCATTCATTCAAATGTGTCTTGAGTAAGTGCCAAGGACACGGAAGGCACTTCGTTTAAGCTTAACAAAGAAAAGGGAAGCTCTGCTGTCCATTTGTATTTTCACTACAGATCACAAGACTTTCAAGGCGAGGAAATCTCTCTAGCTGGAAGGGTGGCCATTTATTCTGAGGCTCCAGGTCCAGAGGTCGGATAACGTAGACGGATGCACCCACCCATGTCCAGTGAGACCTTGTGTTCATGGCAACGTGGATTTTCTCACTTGAAGATGTGTGTTTGCCATCTGCCCGTTCAGTGGTGCACAGACCCCGTGGTACTCTTGGCTTTGCTCCTGGCCTCTGGGGTAGAAGGCCTCCCAGAGTCCTCTCTGCCATCTGTAATTAGCATGTGATTTTAAACCCCGTCTTACGCTAATGCGGAGCTGTGGCCATTTATTCAGCAAGCGTTGCCGAGGACGGACTGTGAGTGATATGTTGTGGGGGCTAAGACGTGTAAGTCACAGTTCCTGTTCTTCAAACTCTCCGATCTAGTGAGAAATCTTCTACTTTGGATGTCCGTGTGTTGGGGAGACTGATTTATCACTCACAGATGGCGGGACACCAGTTTGTCAGGGCCGCAGCGTCCCTACCGGTCCGCGACTGGCCCTCTCAGCAGGTGTAGGCTGGGGCTGTCTGCAAGCCAACCGTCAGTCACATGCAAATACATTCATGGCCCTCTTATTACAACGATTCATATGTCACCCTTAGAAGGAGGGAAAAAAGGAAGGGGAGGGGGAAGGAGAATCGAGAGGGAACCAGGGAGGGAAGGAAGGAGGACGTGAAGGGCTGCTGACATCAAAGGTGCCTCAGCCTTACGATCTGGTGTCTTATCTGGAGAGGCTAAAAGGAAAGAAAAGTATTAATGGCTCACAGCGTGCTCCTCAAAACCAGTCTCAGGGGGTGCTCTGTGGGACTCGGAGAACATACCTTGGTGTGGATACAACATGGCTTTTGTCTCTTCCACATTCTTTAGCCAAGTGAACGGTCCCCTGTGACAAGGTGAATAATAGTAAGATTTCATCAATGGCACCATCCCTGCATTTCTGTAGGAAGCAGGAGGTGGGGCATTTCCCAAGAATGTTCTAATTCCCATCCTGTGCTGTCCATTCTCTCCTTGACTTTCAAGATCCCCTTGGAGGACCCATTCCTCCCCACCTGGAAGAACATTTCCTGAACCTCCATTACTAATGGAAATTTCAGCCTGAGGGACCCCCTCCCCCATCTGCCATCGAGGACAGGTCATCTCCCATCTCCAGCAAGTTCCTATCAGGTCAATCCCTTTGTTGGATCCTAAATCACAAGGTACAACACCTCACTACTGTTTCTGCCACGCTCGAGGTCCTGTAAGTAAATAAGTAAATAGAGAGGTATCATCCAGAATGATCAGTGCTGTGACAGAGAAAAGCTTGGGATGTCTGGGAACACTTTTCAGTTCATCTTGATGGGTGGATTCAGGGGAGGCTTCCTGGAGAGGATGCCCCGGAGTGAGGGCCTGAAGCATACGTAGGAGTCAGCCATGACTCCTTGGAAGATACTTGGGAGTTACTCCAAGCCCTGTGAACATACTGAGACAACACAGAGGAGCTCAGCATTGGTAAGACAAAGGCCCAGAGTCTGCCCAGTGACGCCGGGGGACAGCCCAGGGATCTAGGTCTCCGGACTTGCAGCTGTTATGTCAGAGGACAGGTACGGGGACTGGCACATCTCCTCATTGTGCGTGGTGGGTAAACTGAAAAATGAAACTGCTCCAGATGAGGGTCCCCAGGACTTGGCTAAGGAAGAAGTAGGACAGGGCAGACGGCTCTCAAGGGGGAGTTAAGGACACTTTCGTAAATAATATGGATCCTAATCACCCCCTCACAGCCATAGCAGAGGGCAACAGAAGAGCTGGTCACACATGAATCCTTTCCTGTAAAGAGTAGACTGTCTACCTCACACAGTTTACCAGCACGCTGCTCACAGGCAAAAATCATTTTTTCTCCTATGTTCCTCACTTCTGAAAAAAAAAAAAAGAGAGAAAAGAGAAATTCACTGACCCTGAAAATAGCACTCTCTCTCCTTCTTCCTGGACAAATCCACATTGTCACCTCTCCCTACAGCAGGGTGATAATTAACGTTCCACCCAAGAGAGGTTTCGTTATTCCATCAGAATTACCTATTAATTTGCTGGATTTTTCTGATTAAGTAGTGAACTTGTCACTGCTGGCACGTTGTTCAGAATGCGAAATACTCTTTCATTTTCAACAGGTAAATCAACGCCCCAAACAGCCCAGACGTTTTCAATTTCCTCTCTTGACATGGTCCCCATTGTTCTCACCATTGTGGATTTTCTGTTTTTTAATAACATTTTCCAAATGCTCTGCTCTCCTGCCGAGTAAACCATTTTTGCTTCATCGATAGTTTCTCTGGTTTCTGCTTTCCTTGTAGAGAAGGGTTAACAGTTCACACTGGTTTCTTAAATCAGAAAACTGAAAATTTCCTGCTCGGGTGGGGAGGGAGACTCATTTGCACCCTTGTATCCCCTGACTTGCTCAAGGAACTTCTCCTTCCTCACGGGTTTGTGGGTTCTCCTGACTTGTCCATACCTGGGTGTGCTTTTCTGCAAAAAGGTTGACAGGTTATGCGTGCCTTAATATTGCTGCTTCTCACCATGGACCCGCCCTCTCTCAACATGCTTGCACTGAAATACCTGATGAAAATACGCCACGGTGGAGAACAGGAAGGAGGCAGATATCACGTAGGTGGCCCGAGTCTCTAGAACGCCCAGAGTTGCATTCGTAAAAGTGGAGAAAGCCAAGATCTGTGGCCCGGGTGACTGAGCTGCCAGAGGATGTTTGCTGCCGAGCCTCGGATCCCTTTAGCATCAGCTAAGCAGAGCCTCTGGGACCCGCTCTAACCGGAGCCCAGCGGGCAACGGCGGTGCTTATGGGAGCAGAGGATGCCCTTGGGCGAAGGGCTCACTCCTATGAGGCACGCTCAGAATTACCCCCCTCAGCTCTAGCCCCAGCCTGTCATCAGGGCTTGCTTTCATGGATAGGAGGAAGTCCAGGCTTCGTGGGGCCAAGCGAGGCCTCCTGCCTGCCACAGGCTTGGCCCCCTCCCAGCGCCCGGCTCCCCTAGTCATTGTTTGAGCAAAACCAGCCACATAAACCCCGATACATGGCTTCCACCTGCTCAGTCCCGGGCTTCAGCCTGCTCTCCTCCCCAGGGGCCCATCTGCCGCCGAAATCCATGTGGTTCCCCTCCCATAAATGCACATGGTTTCGCTTCTCCTTAATGTGGTCCTAAATCCAGCCTGGCCTCTGGGCAACTCTGGCCTTGGCCTCCACCATGCCTCTGACAGTCTGGAGACTTGGGAATCATTTCCAAGAAGGTTAGCTTCCACAGGAGAGGCCGTGTGCCCCGATTAGAGAAACAGGTACCATTTCGAGGTAGTCGCACAGTTGGTGGGTAGGCTGTTTGCTGTTTCCTGCCCTGCGGGGCAAGAATATGTCCTGAGAAACGTCCCAACTGCAGCCACTCATCACGAACCCCACGTGAGCCAGGGAACCTGCGACACAGCGGCGGAGCTCTCCCACTCTGAAGTCTGTTGCACCAGAGTCCCGCTTTAGAGCTCAGACCCACACCGCCGCGACTCTGAGCTGCTGCGGGTTAGCAAGCTCGTTTCCTCGCTCGGCGGCCTCAGGGGCACGGGTGCCATTGCTAGAGCTCCCGGCAGTGCCGTGAACTAGTTCTTCTCGCAGTGTGTATGTGTGTGGGGGGAGGTGTATGGGGTGTGTGTGGTGTGTGTACACGTGTGTGTATGGGGCGTATGTGTGTATGCGTGCATATGTGTGTGGTGTCCATGTATGCCTGTATGCGTGTATGTGTGTGGGTATGTGATGTGTATATATGGGAATGCACGTGAGTGTGTGGTGTGTATGTATGTGTGTGGGGTAGGTGGTGTAAATATGTATATGGGTATGTATGTGTGTGGTATATATGTACGTGTGTGTGCATGTGTATGTGGTATGTATAAATGCATGTGGTATGTGGGGTGTATGTATATGTATCTCTGTGTGTGCTGTATATGTATGTATACGTGTGTGGTATATGTGGCATATATATGTATGTGATTGCATATGTATGTGGCGTGTATGTATGTATGTGTGTATGTGGTGTGTGTATATGCATGTGGTATGCGGGGTATACATATATGTATCTCTGTGTGTGGTGTCTATGTATGTATACGTGTGTGGTATATGTGGCATATATATGTATGTGATTGCATATGTATGTGGCATGTATGTATATGTGCATGTGTATGTGGTGTGTGTATATGCATATGGCATGCAGGGTATACATATATGTATCTGCGTGTGTGGTGTCTATGTATGCATACGTGTGTGGTAAATGTGGTATATATGTATATGATGGCACGTGTGTGGTATGTGTGTGTGTGTGTGCAGACTGCCTGGTGTGTGTATATGTGTGTGGCACATGTGGTGTATATATGTGTGTGTATAGTGTGTGTATCTATGCATGTGTGTGGTTTATATGTGTGCACACACGCGTGTGCATGTGTATGTGTGTATCCATGTGTGCGTGCGGTGTGGCATGTGTACGTGTGTGTCGTGTGTGTGAATGCTGTGTGTGTGCATGGAGGGGGGCATGGTGATGAAACACCGTTGAGTCCACATCCTGCAGTGCAGTAAGCTTCCTGCTAGATCATTAAGACAGCTTCACGATCTAAAGCATCCCCCACAGAGACGACCCGCGCTCTCCCGCAGTGTCAGTCCTCACATCTGCGGGAACATGGGACCCAGGTCTGGCCGGGCCGGCCCCCTCGAGCTCTTTATCCTCTCCTACACTGTCTTTACCTTCATCGTTTGCCACAGGCGCAGGAGGCGGCAGCAGTAACTTCGGATCTGAGTAGCCAGCCTCAAGAGTTTTGCCGCAGAGCAGAAAGGCACCATCCGGCTCGTGGACAAGGAGTCGCGCCTCTGCTCACGGCAAGTGACTGTATCTCCCGTCTAGGGGAGAGTTTCCGTCTCCCTGCCTGCCTTCCCCCTGTGCTGAGGCTCTTCCCAGAGATGTGATGTGAAAGGCTGCCTGCTGGCTATTGGCATCTTAAAAATGTTTACATGTGAAATCGCCAGACCATTATCTTTCTCCCACTCGAGGCCCAGCTTTAACAATCTGCTAGTTGCCCTCGATATTGACTTTCTTTCTTCCTGTTGGTCTGGCTGACACTAGCATGCCTGCTGGGAACGCTCGCGGTGTCTCAGGAGAGCAGAGGGAGCCCGCCATGCCCCTTGTCTGCTGATGGGGTCATGGGAGGGAAGGGGTCACGGGAGGGAAAGGGCCACATTTGTAAGTATAAGCAGGGACTCATTCAGTGCTGCACATGAAAACTTCTGAGGGCAAGACTGTGAAATTCCCCTTCTCCCGAGAAAACCTATATTCCTCCATTTGGTTTCAGCCACACCTGAGAAGCTGTGCCTTACAGGGAAGTGCAGTTTCCAAAAAGTGATGGATCCTAGAAGCCAGATTGCAAAGGGGGTGGGGAGTGGGGAGCAGGGCCACCCTACAGAGCACCGATCTCCTTGTATTCCGGAATTGTGCAAATGGTGGCCCGTGGAGGGGTGAGTATGGGATAAGGAAATAAAGCCAGACGAATATACCTAACTCTTTAGAGAGCTTTGGCTGAGAATAGAAAGCCAGAGATTAAAAAAAAAAAAAAGTGGCTAAAAGGGAATGAGTTAATTGTGTTATCTTTTTTAAAATCCAGAGAAGCATGTATGTATTAAAGAGCTAAGCAGGAGGATACATTGAGAGAAAGGAAAGGACTGTAAAAGCCCAGGGAGTCTCAATATCATTACTCCTTAGGGCAATGAAAATCAAAATATCAATGAGATGCCACTTCACACCCAGTGGGATGGCTGAAAGAAAGAAGGCAGACACTGACAAGTGTTGGAGAGGATATGAAGAAATTAAACCCCTCATACATTGCCTGTGGGATTTGAAAATGGAGCATCCACTTTGAAAAATAGTTTGGCAGGGTCGCCTGGGTAGCGCAGTCGTTAGGCGTCTGCCTTCGACTCAGGGCGTGATCCCGGTGTTCCGGGATCGAGTCCCACATCAGGCTACTCCGCTGGGAGCCTGCTTCTTCCTCTCCCACTCTCCCTGCTCGTGTTCCCTCTCTCGCTGGCTGTCTCTGTCAAATAAATAAATAAATAAATAAATCTTTAAAAAAAAGAAAGAAAGAAAGAAAAATAGTTTGGCATTCCTCAAAATGTGGAAGATAGAGTTACTACATAACCTAGCAACTATCTTCCTATGTGTATGCCCAGGAGAATTGAAAACATACGTTCACACAAAAACCTATACACAAATATTCACAGAGGCATTATTCATAATAGCCAGAGAGCGGACAGATTTCAAATGTGGTTGATGAACAGAGAAACGAAATATGGTCTATCCATACAATCAGTAGTATTCTGCTGTAATGGGGGATGAAGTACTGATTTTCACTATAACACGAATGAGCCTTGAAAACATGACATTGAACGAAAAAAGCTGCTTACCAAAGGCTCCATATTGTATGAGTCCATTCATATGAAATATCCAGAATAGGCAAATCCAGGGATGAGGGGAGCTGGTAGTAGGGAGTGACAGCTAACAGGGATGGTGTTTCTTTTGGAAATGGCGAAGACCTTTTAAAATGATACCGTGGTAAAAGTTGCTCCACTCTAGGAATACACTAAGAACTCCTGAATTGCACACTCTAACAGGGCCACTTCTAGGAGATGCGAAGTGAGACTGAGCTTCCTAGGGCCGCTGCCGATGTGAGTGAGGGAACTTCCGCACAACTATTGCTCCAGCTCCGTGACACTGGGGCCCCACTGGTCAGCCCCAGTGACAACGGACAATGGAAATGCCACTGCACTCAGCTAAAACCATTATATTCTGTTATTTTTCAAAATTAAGACTTTCTATGTCCCTGTTCTCTCTCTCTCGCCTCATCTGCTGCCTGTGCCCCTCCCTTCCCCCAACACCCCATCCTCCACCCAGTCAAGTTCTAGTCATCCTGCAAGACCCACTAGTGCATTTCCATTTGGTGAAGTCTTGGTCCATCACTCCCACCCTCACCCCCGGTAAGTAAACTGGGTCATTTGTGCTTTGCACACCATTGGACGATTTCACACTATTTACCATTAAAATGCACCCTGCTACAGGGCAGGTATTTGTTGGCATGCCTGTCTCAGTTTATTGGAAGGCCAGTTCTCCCACCTTGTCTCACCCACGTTTTTCTCTGTAACTCTTAGCACTGCACCTAAAAAGACGAGGTGCTTACCAAACGTTTGGGGGCAAAAGGATGGAGGGATGGAAGGAAGAAGAATGCCTTAATAAGCAATTGGATTGTCCGTGAAGGAGACAAAGCTCTCAGATGTTAAAAAGTCTTGTAGCCCCTAAGTGAAATAAGTCAGACAGAGAAAGACAATTATCATATGATTTCACTTATATGTAGAATCCAAAAACACCCCAAACAAATGAATGAACATACAAACAGAAAGCAGGAACAGACCCATAAATACAGAAAGTAAATTGATGGTTGCTGGGGGAGGGTGGGAGGTTGGACAAAATGGGTGAAGGGGAGAGGTAGATACAGGATTCCGGCTATGGAATGAATAACTCACAGCATAGAAAATATAGCCAATGGTATTGTAACAGCTTGTCTGGTGACAGATGGGAGCTCCGCTCGTGGTGAGCACAGCAGCATGGACAACCTTGTCGAATCACTATGCCGTACACCTGAAAGGAATTTAACGCTGGTGTCAACTCTACTTCTAGTAAGAAAACGTACTCTAGCCTTTACATTAAAAATACATAAAGAAAGAACAATCCATGTGTCTACACACCGGTGAGCATTCTATAGACACCATTGATGCATGTTCACCAGTGTGTAGACACGGGAACCTGAGGGTTGTTTATCTCGTAAGTCTAAACCTGGTTTTTAATAGTTATGCAGAAAGGATGTTCGAGAAATACACGCTAACCCTGAGTACAAGAAAAGTAAATACAGGCAAGATCTTGATTCTCCAACCAACAGACACCATTTTGATGTGCTAATAGCTGCAAATAAGAAGTGGAGGGATCAGCTAACACCACGGGAGAGGTGTTAACTAAATTTTAGCATATGTGGAACTGAAATAGCAGATCAGGAAAAGTTTTTGAGTAACAACAATTTCCACTGACCCATGCCCTCAAGTAGGACGTGGTTCAGAGTTGATGCTTTCCTCTCAGCAGTTAAAATAATTGTGTCATTAACCCTAGAACTCCCAGATGCCACAAACACAAAAATACTCGAGCCCACAGTGTGGCAGTGGGTAGGTATAGCTCCCTAAGCGTAGTGGCGTGATAGTTACAGTTCTGTTGTTGCAAGGTTTAAGCACCCAAGTGGTTCTTTGACAAAAGAAATGCTTGTTCATTGCTGAAAATTCAACATTACGGGTAAACAAAAAGAAGGGGGAAAAGAATCTGTAATTCTACCACTGGGAGAGAAGTACTATGAAGACGTCAGCCTGTATGCTTCCGATCTTTAAAAAAAAAATAAGGTTATCCCATATTTACATATATTTGAGACATTTAACTGATATTTATTGAGTCTTCTAGGTGAAAGAGATGCACACATCAGTAAAACAAGAGACAAAAATCCCTCCCTCTTGAAGCTTATATTTTACTTGGAGGGAAGTATACTATAAACATAATAAGAAAATCATTTGTGTATCTCATTGAATTTCAGACACCATTGGTATCAGTTATTATTGCCTAATAAAAGACATCAAAGCAAAACACATTATTTAAGTCACTATTCTGTGGGTTGGTTTTGTCTGGGCCCAGCTGGGTGGTTGCTGTGATTTCTTCTGAGAGAACTTCTCTAATACACAAATCAGCTCCCTAGGAGCTGGCCAGCTCTGCTTTCAGCATTTTCTGCCCGCCGACTGGGACAGTAGAGGCACCTGGGCCATTCATCCATCATCATCCAGCCGGCTAGCTTGGAGTTGTTCATGTGGCAGAAGCGGAATTCCGAGAAAGATCAGATATACATAAGGCTTCTTGAGGACCAGGCTCAGAACGGGCCCCTCACTCCTGCCACAGCGTATCTATTAAAGCAAGCTACCATTGTAGGCAAGTAGGGAAATAGAGGAACTACAAACTAAAAGGTGTGTGTGGGGATACAAAGAAGGGAATAATCACAACCATTTCTGCAAACAATCCATCACACGGCAATTGTAACATGCACAATCACCCTATGCACGACTCTAAAAGAGAAAAGTGGGGCACTGGGCTGGCTCAGTAAGCGGAGCATGTGACTCTTGATTTCAGGGTCATGAGTTTGAGCCCCACATAGGGTGTAGAGATTACTCAAGAAAATTAAAAAATAAAAGAGAAAAGCTACCAGTTAGTTGGAAGTGATTGTCAGCTGTATCTCAGTATCAGAAATGTTTATAAAAATCCTAATACATCATAAATCAATGAAAAATGGCAATTAGAAAGTCATAAGTCTATGGGGAAAATATAGAACTGGGAAAGGTGATTGGGGGTAGTGGGGGAGGCAAGGTGCATGATCAAGGATAGCTCCAAATTTTGTCCCAAGCAACTGGAAGGAGGGGGTTGCCATTCGCCATGGTAGTGGCTATAGGTAAAGCATATTTGGCAAATGGATGGACATTAGGACTTCATATTTTTTAAATAGTCAAGATTAATTTTTTTAAAGATTTTGTTTATTTGTCAGAGAGAGAGAGCACAAGCAGAGGGAGCAGCAGGCAGAAGGAGAAGCAGACTCCACACTGAGCAAGGAGACTGTTGTGGGGCTCCATCCCTGGACCCTGGGAACATGACCTGAGCCGAAGGCAGACGCTTAACCGACTGAGCCATCCAGGCATCCCAGTCAAGATTAATTTTTGTCTATTAAATATCCAAGTGCATTTTAACCTTCTTTTCTCAATTAAAATGTTGTCATAATCATGCTTCTCAGTATTCTTTTATAACATATTTTTAAATGATTGCACTATTCCTCATATGGATATATCATGATTTTTTAATTACCCCTTATTGATAAACATTTAGGTGTTTCAAATATTTTATGAATACAAACAAGGCTTCAGTGAATATCCTCACAGCAAAATCTTTGTGCAGATCAACCATTTTCTTAGTATAAATTTCTCAAATTAGAACTGCTGGTCTGGAGAGTTTACTTACTTTTAATATGTTTGGTATAAGTGGTAACATTTCTCTGCAGAAAAGTACCAATTTGTGTTCCCACCACAATGAGTGACTGTTTTCTTGCACTCATGTGCAGTTTTCAATTCAGAGATTCAGGTCAGAGAAAATATTTCATGAGATAAAAATAAGTTTACTCTAAACCCAACAAACATTTATGGGAACACCTACTATCTCCCAGATGTATATTCTCTGCCTGCCCAGGCATAACCTTACCGAATTCTCACAACTGTGTAAATAGCTATTAAGAAATGAGCTCAGAATTAAAAGGCCAGTAAGTGTCAACATCAGGGTATGAATCACTGAAGGGCAGCCATAAACGGAAATGCGCTTGAATCTCCTGAGAGTCACAGAACACCCTGGTGCGGGGTGGGCTGGGGACACAGCAACACACAAAACATCAGAGTGTGAATAATAAGGAGAAGATCAAGACGGGAGAAAAGGCTCATTTTGTGAGCACGGGCAAGTAAGTGCTGTTGAACCAGAAAGAAATGAGCAGTTCAGGGAGCTAAGAAGAAAGCCTAAACATTCCCTCAAAGAAAAGAAACAAGAGCTTAAAGACATGTTAGTTCCATTGTCCTCCACAATCGTATAGAAGAGAAGAAACAGAACAGTTGGCCAGAAAATACACATCATGCCGTGAAAGGAAATGATGGTGTTACTCAGACCATAGACACTAGGACAATGAGGTTCCGTGATTAAATTGCCAAGGCCTAATCTCCCAGCCGGAAGGAATCCAAGAGGAAGAAGGAGCCGGGTCCTTATGCGTGAAAATAGAGCATTACCCTTAAAGTAAAGGCAGTTTCAGAAGGCCGAAGGGCAAATCGTAACATTAGATAAGAGCAATATTACGTTGCACCTCGTCAGGCATTTCACATCTAGAAAAAGTTACACGTCGGGCAAAAGGAGTGATGAGACAAGAGAGAAATACGCTGTCGTGCGGTAAATTTAAGAGTGAGCGAGGCGCGGAGCGATCATAAAGCCCGCTCTGCCCATCAGACACTGCGGGTCTGCACGGTCAGGTGCCGGCCACACCGGCTGGGAACCGGCTCCGGCGGACGCTGTTCTTCGAAGACCCGACTGGTGTAGACATAAGCTCCTCCCGCCTCCGCTCTCCCCGGACACGAGGCCCTCCTGCGCTGATACAGGGCTGCCTTCTGGCCTTGACCTTGAGAGTTCCTTCTTCCTTTCAGGTGGTAACAGGCAGTCTTGAATCGCAGGTGTTTACGTAGTCTTAGCCCAGCTGAGGGCCCAAGTGGCAATTCGCTGTTGCTGTTTTTTTTAAATTGAAGTGACGTTCACATAACACAAAATTAACTACCTTAAAGTGTACAGTTCGGTGGCATTTAGTCCATTCACAGTGTTGTACAACCACCACCCCTCTCTAGCCCCGGAATGGCAGCTAAGGTTTCCCTGAGTTTGGTGGCGGTCGGGAGCCCTCGCCATGTGCGTGATGTGCGTGAGATACGTTCATATACGAATGTGTGTTACCTTAGTACAGGTGAACAACGTCTGCGCTTAGAGTGGGGGCCGGGCACTTCTCAGCTCTGCTAAAACACTTGGCATTTGTTCATTTGTTGCTGTTATTTTCCAGAGGCTTAAAATTGAGACATGCCTCATAGGTGAGGGAAAGAAAGGTAAAACAAAACATCGCTATAGTTCATTCTTTCTTTTTTTAAGCTTAAAATAAAAAGGAAGACCAATCATTGGAATGTTTTCTAGTGTATTCTAAACCCCTGAAAGTAGGGACCATCTTCCTTGTCTCTGTGTTCCTAGTACCCAGCACAGCAGTGTTCATGCTGAGGGGTCGATTCACACTCACACACCCGTGTATACTGCACGTCCTCAACATTTCAGCAAAACTCTACTCTCATGTGGTTGGTTTTGTTTTTTGGTTCGGAGATTTTTTCCCCCATAGAAAATGATGTCTCTTACAAAGATGAGTAGGAAGAACTACTACCGGGGAAAAAGTGGTTTTAGATCTGGGTAGGACAAGAGAGAACATTTTATGCCCCTAATTTACATGTGAGTCTAGAGAGAAATAAAGTTCTGCGAGCTGGAGAGCATACTCCATCTGCCCATGTTCAGCAGAACTCACCTGGCAAATCAAAATAATCCACATCTCCCTCCTCACTGAACAGAGAGGAAGAGGAAGAGGAATTCAGGTTGCTGAGTACAATCCCCAAGCAAGAAAATGCCCCACCTGCAAGCATCTCGCTTGACTGGGGGAGTTATAATCAGCAGCCCCGCAAATGCTATATCACCCATGACGAAACTGAGATCAAGTCAGGTCAAGGACGCAGGACTGAGCAAGAGTGTAAGGGCACTCTGCACCCAGCCCTCCTGCCTGTCCGTGTTTGTCCCTGTGGTAATGCCACAGACGGGGTTGCTAACAACAGAAATTTATTTTCTCGAAATAAAAATAAATAAGTTTATTTTTCGGAAAATGTTATTTTTGGACTTCCTGGAAAGTCCAAATTCAAGTTGCTAGTAGGTTCATGTGTGGTGAGAGCTCTCCTCTTGGGTAATGGTTGTGGGCTCACTGGGCCTTTCCTCTATGCGTGCTCCTGGAGTAGGGGAGAGGAGAAGAGAGTGCTAGCTGCCTGTGTTGCTTCTCACAAGGGCACTAATCCCATGGGATCAGGGCCCCAGTCTATGACCTTATGTCACCTGATTACTTCCTTAGAGGCCTATCTCCAAATGCAGCCATACTGGGAGTTAGGGTTCCAACATAGGAACTGGGGCTGGGGGGACGAGAATGTTCACTTGGTCCATGACACAGAACATGCAGCTCATCAGAATAGATGCTCTTTTAAAAAGCGAACAAGAATCCACACTTTAGACTACAGAAAGAATATTTAGACTACAGAAAGACTGTAGCACAGTCGTGCAGTTTCAATTTACTCCAAGGGGTAGCTCAACACAATGGGTTTTGTCTGCCCTTGGGTTTTAGTTTGATTTTCTTTGCTTTTGCCTTAGTGTTTATCGCAGCACACATGCATTCAATGAGCCCATGGCCTTCTATCCCGATAAGGCAGAGGCACAGAATCCATATCCTCTCAAGGCCCCTTCCACCAAATTTGAAGCCAAATGCTGAAGTGTAGACACCAAGCCCAGGCTTGGAAATGTCACAGTGAGACAGATGTTCCTTGTCCTGCTGAGTGCGGCTGCTGATATGAGTAAGGGGACTTCTGTTCCTCCAGGTCAGTGACACCCGGGCCCCACTGGTCAGCCCTGGGGTGGGGGCCAGAGGCAATGGACATCGGAATGCCATTGTGCTTGGCCATCAGGCAGAGAGCTGGCAGCAGGCTTCTGGCTGACGGAAAGACAATCCTGACCTAACCTTGCCCAGCTCATCTAAACCTCACCACTGTGGTGGGGGCTCCCAGTGCCATTGTGCAAAGCTTGGGTGGTTCTACTTACTTTGGCAAATAAAAATCTGGTAATAAATAACAGGAAATGATGAAGAGAGCTATGTTTATGCTCACATGTATGTGAAAAAAGAAACAGAGTAACCCCATCTCCCAGCTGAATGCTTTTTGCCAGGTCACCCTCCCACACTAGAACTATCTGGAATTGCCTTCCTAGTTGTCCTATGAGTCTCTGTGTCTTAAATACTAAGCACACATTTGGAGGGAAGGATCAACAAATGCTCCCTTCGGTGGAGTAACCCTGAGCAACTTCCTCAGAATACTGGATCCATGTCACAAACATTTCCTCACAGCCCTGTCCCAGGAGCTGTTTCCACCTCTGGACACAAACTCGGAATGTTACTCCCAGATCTGAGGATGATTTTCAAGCAATGGAATGCCAAATGCATGACTGAATTCAGTCTCTCCTTTCCCCATGGTCTCCTCAACTTTAGAAAGAAAATAAGTCCTTTTCTTAGCCCTGTTTTACAACAATGGTAACATCTTTACACAGAGGTAAAAATGCTTCTTATACAGAATTAATCATTCTGGCCAAATATGAAAAGTGCACAATGATATAAAGTCACTGACTCAAAGACTAGAAATTGAGGACACATTTTTTTCCTTTTTTTAAGATTTTATTTATTTATTTGAGAGAGAGCTCATGAGAGAGAGAGAGATATCACAAACAGGGGAGAGGGGTAGATGGAGAAGCAGACCCCCCACTGAGCAGGGAGCCTGATGTGGGATTCGATCCCAGGACCCTGGGATCATGACCTCAGTCGAAGGCAGATGCTTAACTGACTGAGCCACCTAGGTGCCTGAGGAGACATTTTTACAAAGGACTTTTAAGCAGGGTAGTTAATAAGAAACCACAGACCTGGAAGACATGAGGTAGGGTTGAGTGTAAGTCATAAGAGTAGGGACTTTATAGTCACATAGACCTGAGTTCAAGGCCAAGATCTGCTACTTACTTACCAGCTGCAAGAACTTTGTCAAATTGCTTAAATCCTCAATTTCAGATTCCTCTTTGGTAAAAGGGAGATAATAATCCCCCCTGGCAAGGCTGTTGAGAATTCAGTAAGGTAAGTGATGGTTTCCTTAGCCCACACAGCATGGAGCAATCAGGGGGAGCTGTCAAAAATAGAAGTGCCTAGGTTCCTATAGTGAGTGGAATAATGCCCCCCTCTGCCTCCCAGAATTTATGTCCACATGGAAACTCCAAATGTGACTTTATTTGGAAAAAGGGTCTTTGCAGATATAATTAAGGCAAGGATCAAGATGAGATCATCATAGATTAGGGTAACCCCCAAATCTAATGACAGCATCCGTATAAGAGAGAGAGAAGAAGACGGGGAAAAACTAAGGAAATAAATCCATGTGAAGATGGAGGCAGAGATTGGAGTGACATGTCTACAAGCCAAGAAATGTCCAGAATTGCCCCCAGAAGCTGGGAGAAAAGCATAGAAGGGATTATTCCTGGGGTGCCTGGGTGGTGTAGTTGGTTCAGTGTCTGCCTTCGGCTCAGGTCATGATCTCAGGGTCCTGGAATTGAGCCTCGTGTTGGACTCCCCACTCAGCAGGGAGTCTGCTTCTCCCTCTGCCCCTCCACACTCCTCACGCTCTCTCTCAAAATAAATAAATAAAAATCTTAAAAGAAAAAAAAAAGGATTATTCCTGTGAGCCTCCAAAAGGAACCAACCTTGCTGACCCCTTCATCTTGGACTTCCAGCCTCCAGAACTCTGAGAGAGTATATTTGTGTTGTTTTAAGCCTCCAAGTTCCTGGCAGTTTGTTACAGCAGCTCTAGAAGACCCAGAGACCCTCATTTAAATGTAGTCTTTAAGTACGTACGGGGCTCTCACCATGTGCGGACAATTGTTCTGGGTCTGCAATGGCCACAATACAGTAGCCACTAGCCACATGTGGCTGTTGAGTGCTCGAAACGTGGCCGGTGTGCATTGAGGTATGCTCTATACACACTGGATTTCAAAGACACTGTACAAAAAGAAAAGTAAAAAGTCTCACTAATAACTTTATATTGACTACACATCAAAATAATATTTAAGATATATTGAGTTAAATGGTAACAGGATGGATTATATATTAAAATGAATTTCACTGGTTTCTTCTCACTTTTTAAATGTAGCCACTAGAACATATTTTTAAATTACACATGTGACCAAAATTATATTTCTTTTCGACAGCCGTTCTAGGCATTGGGAATACACCCATGAACAAAATCCCTGCCCTCCGGGGCCTCACATTCTAGCACTTTCCCCGGGGTCAGGACAGTGGAAAGTGGTCCGGGAAGAATTCCCAACAGGGTATGTGCTGCACCTGGCAGGGCCTCTGGGACATTTTCTGACCACCTGCCGCCTTGAACTCCCGAACCCCCAGGCGGCACCCCTCATTACAGGGACCTTCACCTCATTACAGGGACCATTCTCCAGTAACAGCCCTAGGACCGGCCCCAAGCAAGACGTCAGTCACTAATTCAGGTTTCCTTCCCGTGGCCGCTGGCGGGCTGTGTGCCTGGGAGCAGAGTAGGTACTTCTGGCCTCACTTCGTAAACCTGCAGGGCCTGCTTCTGTCTCAGTCAAACCTGAGGACAGAGCCATTTGCCCACTTAGTTACATGAAAATTTCAAGAAAAGGAAAGGACAGGTAGTTTTTGTTGTAGCATTGTTTTGCCAATCGCACTCCAGGATGTATCTGAAAGAAGTATTATTTCAAATGTGAGGTCAACCAGGATAAGTCATGGGAATATTGTAAGGCAGTTACGTCATCTGCAAATATAGTTTTACTTCTTCTTTTCCATTCTGGGGTGCTTTTTATTCCCCTTTCTTGCCTCGTTTTCCTGGCCGGAACCTGCAGTACTTGCTGAATACGAACTTAGGCCAGTGTTTTATCTGCCTCATTTCATTAACCTGTGAAGTTAGTGGCACTATGGACCGTGTTTTATGGAGACGTTAACTTGGCCTTTGAAGGGTTAAATGACCTACCGAGTTTACCAACCTTGTCAGGTTACCTACTCATGTTACCTAGTCAGCAACTCAACCTGAGATTTGAACCTGCCTCTGTTGGATTCCACAGCCCAGGGTCTTAAATTACACGGGCCAGGTTGCCCAACCGAAGCTTGCTCTCAGCTAGGAAGGCGCTCCTCTGACCCTCTCAGTGGAGACAGCGCAGAAGGGCCCCCAAATGCCTTTCCCGCTGAAACAGAGGCCCAAACTGTTGGGTTCCAAGATAGTACTTCAAGCCTGACGATACCCAGTCCTCAATAAACGTGACATGCTCCATCTTCTGCAGCCATGAGTAGTGTTATTCCTAAGAACAAAGAAGGAAGTGGGAGGAGAAGAAGGAAAACCCCACAGAGAGAAGGAGCTGAGGGCAAGGCTGGCTCCCCAAAGGTGTCCGATGCAGTAAGAAAAAGGGACGTGGACACACAAAGTGACTATTCTCTTTCCGAGTCCTACAGCAGACGACTGTTGTAAGGTGCTTTGTCCCTAAGAGTTCTAGAGAAGATATTGATGCCCCATGTAGCTAAATCCCAATAATCAATATTTCTATAGTAGGAAAGGTAACTCATGGACACCAAGCATCCGCTTTTATACACGAGTCCTTAATCCTTTCAACAGGCCTCTGGGGGAAGCAGCTTTAACAAAACACTTGATTTTCTTTTTTTTAAAGATTTTATTTATTTATTTGTCAGAGAGAGAGAGAGAAAACACAAGCAGGGGGAGCGACAGGCAGAAGGAGAAGCAGACTCCCTGCTGAGCAAGAAGCCTGAGGCGGGACTGGATCCCAGGATCCTGAGATCATGACCTGAGCTAAAGGCTGACGCTTCACTGACTGAGCCACCCCGGGGTCCCTAGTGAACCATGTTAAAGAGGAGGCAGCTGAGGTTCAGAGACCTAGGTTTCTTACCTGCCGAAGTCACACAGTTAGCAAGCAGTAGAGTAAGCTTGGCTGACATCTCCACTCAGCCTGGGCGTTTAGATTCAGGCCTCTGACTCCCAGAGTCAGAGACAGTCTGATTCAGGACAGTCGACTTCAAGCTGAAGAAGACGTCTTGCTCGGACTGCTGCAACGCAATCTTCCCATCTGGTACCTGCATGTGGATAATTTCAAGGAAATCAATCTCGATTCCTCAACTTCCATGAACTCTCACTCCTAAAAATTAACTGAGAACAAGCCTGTGTGTTTTCCCTTTGCCATTTCACCTGCACAATATTTCTTCTTCTATTTTTATAAGAAACACAAAACCAAAAACAAACAACCACAACAAATTCGTCCTCTGCTGTGTTGTCCCAGGTTTGAAAACCTCAGGGGTACCAAACAAAGGAACAAGTCAAAATACCATAAAACCCCCTCTCCTCTCATGAAGACATATGTCCAGTAAAAGCTTTTAATTTTATGCTTATTCTTATTTTTTTAAAATTTGTGAAATCTTTATTTGGTTATGATCAATTGCTTATTCATAATTATAATAATGCAATCCAGAAGAAAAATTTTAACTTATAAACTTAAAAATAGACAGACACACACGCATCTGTATTTATCACAGAAACACAAGAAAGAGTATTCATAAAGACAAGCACATAGATTTAATGCAATCTGATGGGTCTTAAAGGGAACTAGAATGGAAATACGATGTCAAAGAGAAGCATCTGTACTTCTGTTTTTAAATGATGTTGGGGGGTATTCAATCATCCAATTGGACAGATTTAAAAGAGTTCATAACCGTTGTAACTTGAATTGTCAAATTTTACAATCTGCCGGAAGTTACATCCTTTGCAGTTACATAAGCTTATGATCAAAAAGTCTACAGGTCATTGCTGTAGCCTATTCTCATTCTCTGAAAACCGGTCATCTACGCAAAATACCCAACTGCCAGCTAACCATACACACCCAACCCTTAGGTATCCTGCAAAGAGAGAGTATGGAGAGAGAAGGGGGCAAGTGACCTCATCTCTCCGAAGACCACACTGAAAATTCCCCACCCACTGGCAAAAAGAGCACCCAGCTGTGGGGCCCCAGCCGCTGCTGCGTTGCACTCTTCCCAGGTGGCTTTGGAGCCTAATCCCTTCAAGGCTGGGAATGCAGTCATTGTGTCCTTGCTTCTTTACCATTGTCAGTGACCAGGTTCACTACGGAGCGCACCCTGCAAAGAATAATGCCTCACAGGTGTATGGCGATGGATTCCCCCCTGACTATTTGCAAAGATCTTTGAAGGACCCAATACTCTATGAATGTGGAGCGTTCTCTTTATTATTCTACTCCATTAGGCGTGTTTTCTTTTGTTCTCCACAAGCACCGGGCTTTAACTTCTGGAATATTGAATTTCGTTTGCTTCTTCCCTCCTTCCCCAGGCTACTGAAATTGGTTGCTATCTTCAACTACTCACCCCACCCCCTGTTCTTCTCCTGGTCATGGTGAATTTGGATCTGTAAAAGCTTTGTAGCAGCGTCAATTATTTTTTTTAATAAAAGATAATATTGGTCTTGGCACCAAGGCTTGTCAGAAACGCTCCCTTTTGCTTTCCCTGAATGAACGACTTGCTCCTAATTATAGACCTCTTTTTTGTTGCTTTCTCAGGCTGCGTGCAGCCTGCTGTGAACATCTTTTCCCAGGCCCTTCTGGTTCATGCTCTGGGCGTGATGCAGAATGATCGCAGGCCTCGTCATTTCTTCTTGTCCAATTCCGAGCACACGCCAGAAATACTTGTTTTGATAAAACTACTGAGCCCGGCTCTTCATTAGTCTACTGCTAGCACAGGGCTTCCAGGTGGCTGGTCACCTCGGATTTTTGGCGGAAGACCCAGGATTGGCCCTGGGACTGAGTTAGGCACCAATTCGACATTGGCCCCTGTTTCCGGTGGGAGAGGTGTGCGTTCTAGGAGGCAGGGCTGCACGTGGCCGCTGTCCCAGGCCTGGCCTGGGAGGCTGCCTGCACCCCATGCCAACAGCACGCTCTCAGGGCCAGACCTCCCTGAACCTCCACGGCCCTATTCGGAAACCCGGAAGCATAACTCCTACCTCATGAGACTTAACCAAGACAATACTTGTAAAATATCTGATTTAGCGCCTGAGACCTAGTACGTGACCAAGAAACGGCAGCTAGCCTCCTCAGAGCAGGAGAGTCCTGGCTTAAAAGTGTTCCTGTTCCATTTCGTGCAAACTGTTAATGTAACTCTTCCCTCAACCAGATGCCACGACCTCATATTTCCCTATTATCACTTTTTGTTATATTTAAAAATTCTCAACTGGAAGCCTCTTCTATCCCTTTCTCTAACTTGCATAATGTTTCTGCAGAACTCAAAAATAGGAGTAGCAGTTGCTTTCTTTTAACTGCTCTAAGCAAAACCGTTTGTTTTATTTCTGCAATTTGCGCCTCTCTTTCAAAGGCTCGATTTTTGCCGATTCCCCCTGGGGTTTCCTTTCATCAGCCGTTCCCGGAGTCCCCTGCCTTTAGAAATCACAGGATGCCCTGGTCATCCTGTGCATATTCAAGTTTCCAAAAGGCGGCTGAGCTTTCTCAGCCTCCGAGATTGGTTGGCGCTTCTCAGCTTTCAGCTTTGGTTTCTCTCAGCCTGAGGACCCTTTGGACTCGGGCCTAAGAACATAGTCACACAATGTCAGAGTATTAGCATTAAGTGGGCGATGCCCCTCTTCCTGCCTCACGGCCTCATTTAGAAAAACACGAGAAAATAAATCTAATCTCCTCACGGTTCCCTTGCGCTGCACCACAGCCGGAATGTTATATGATTTCAAATTACTTATTAGAAATATTCCTATGGGTATCATGTTGAGGATTACTTTTCCAAGGTTATTATAGTGGCTGTATCGTTAGGAAAATGAGGTGTAATTCTACCTGCTATCTCATTCCAAAGGCTTCCTCTACGTTTGGACAAAACCCAACTTCCAAGTCAAGGAGTGGGACATTTATCTTCTGTTTCACCCTCGCTTCCCATCACATTTTGGATGACAAGCTGAGGGTGGGAAAAAGGGCTTTCTCGAACCATTTGCTTCTAATAATAGAGTACAGGCTTATCTCTTCTTTTAAAAGAGCTGATGTGACACCCAGAGGGAGCTCAGTGTTAGAAGAGGCCAGCGCCCGAGAGTGGAATTGTTCACGTTTTGCACTCGCACTCATCTGTGAGCAGAAACACAAGGAAAATGTTCATGGAACAAATTCAAGGCAGTGCTTGTAAGTACTGGTGCCGGTGCCGGGAGGGCTGCAGTCAGAGACTCTTGATGGGGTGTGCCCCAGTGGAACCTAATCCCTGTGTGACCTTGAGCCAGTCATTTCACTTCCCGAAGTCGAAACCGCCTTCCTTGTTATCTCTCAGTGGTGTGGCTACAGCTGGTATTCATGTATCAACTATCTGCATTTGGGTTTACCTAAGGCAAATCTTTCAAATTCATGGACAGCACTCACCATTTAATTATTTTTCTGAGTTGACAGCTACCTCGTTCAGCAAGAAACACTAACATTTCCATTCCTTACTTTCCTGACATGCAGGTCTCTTGTAGTTCTTGCTTCCTCTATCTCATCGCTGCTGGGAAGCCCCTTGCAACATAAATTACATTGCCATTTTTGCTCCAGGGACATTTGAAAGGGCAGTGCAGCTTTTCCTAAAACTTTCCAGACAGCCCACAAGAAAGCCCTGTTTTCTGCCCAGGTTTTATTGAGGTATAAACAAAAAGAAGAGATGGGAAAGGAAATCTCTTTCTAGCACCTTCTAAGTCAGTCTTCAAAGCAAGAGTCCTTGCCTTGCTGGCAGGGAACATCCACAAAATTTTAAAGCACGGAATTTGATGAAAAGCACAAACCCATTTCCAAACCAAATTCCAGTGAGTTTTGGATAGGCTTCTCTTCTCTTGGTGCAGAAAATGGAAAGTTGACTTCATTTACATTCACACATTTTTGTCCTTCGAATTTGAAAGATGTTAATCGCTCTCTGGCTATGCAAACAGGGCTGATTCTGACCTGTCCAAAAGGAAAAATCACCCCTTGAAAAGCGTTTGGAGAACCTGAAGGGATCAACCACATTTGTTTTACTCTCATGACTAAGTCTTCTCAGCTAAAACAAAGTAAGAACATTATGCAATTATTTAGAGGAAATTCGGGACCTTTGGGACAGTCAATCATATAATTCAGGCAAAAGTGGATTTGGGGCCATTTGCAGATAATTGTGCAACCCTCAGCTGTGTGAGCTGGTCCTAGGAGAGCTCGCACCTTCGATTTGCCCCTTTTCTCCCATTCTGTTTCACTTTGTGCTTCTTGATTAGCAATATAATGAATAAATCACACACAGACCCTGTCTTGGATCTTGTGAGATATGCTAAGAGAAACGAGTACGAAAACTGCAAAATACCAAACCGAAGGTGTCCTCCCCAACCTCGTTTCTCATTTAGGAAAAAAGAAGAGAAAGACTCATTCAGCAAACATGAGCTTCGAAACTAAGGTTCAGCCCAGATGTTATTAAGTATAAATATTTATAAGACCCATAAAGATCCTGGCTAAGCTCAATTTTGCCTTAATGTGGCAAATGTTTCAAATTCGGCTCTTTCACTGTTTGAAGCCTTTAGAAGGCAGGATACAGTAGAAAACGCATTACTGCTGGTGAGAGCAGGGAAGTTTCTCTTTTATGTTTTATGACCAGTTTTTCATTGGGGGTATTGCTTTTCTCAGGAATCACTTCTCGAAGCCTGTCTTTTCCAAGAAGCCAGAAGAAGGTATGTTTGCTGTAGTCATGAATTCAAGGGGGCACTGAGGAAGGCCCCCCCATGTTAAAACGTGCATCCTCGATGTGAACGGGTGGAGGAAAGCCAGGTTCTCTTTGTTCTTTCCCTGTTTCGGGTATCATGAAGCATACAGCAAGGTCCTAAAAGCCTCAGTCTAGTCATCCATTCAGTGGGTATGCGTCTATTATAATAAGCAACGCATAGTTACCTCATGCTTCTAAACCTTTAATTTGGCTAATTAGTGCGTGCTTTTCCAAAGAGAAACATCGAGCCACGCTATGAAAACAACTGCTCTGGTAACTTTTAGAGGCTTAAGTGAAAGAACTGAGGGCATACAAGCTCTGTGATGAAACAGTTCTAACTGTAAGACGGTTGGAGCTCCGGGTTCTTGAACAAGGCTCGATGTATGAAGTCATTATGATTTTTCATCCATTTGTTTTATGGTAAGAAAAATCATCTTTCCACATGTCTTGTCCACCTATGAACCATGCAATGCCAGGGGATCTACAACCCCTTTGGTTAAACACATCATGTTAAGATAACAATTACCCACCTGCTGCAAAAAGACTTATTAATAAATAGGATGATTCATCTGTGTATGGGGATGAAAAAGACCTTGAGTTTCCCCCTAAGGATAAGTCCTAATCTGTGAAATAATTCCTGCTTCGTTGGGAAAGTCTTGAGGCTCTTTCAGCCAACTGGCAGCAGCCTGGGTCTGGACCCTGTCCCCCCACTGTGGTGATAGGAGGCCTTCCTGCTGCCGAGAGCTCAGGAATGGAGGCCCGTGGCCCAGCACCTGGCTTCCACAGCTTCTCAGCAAGTGTTCCAGGCATGTCCATGCCAGCCCCACCCGATTCCCTACCCCCATTCTCACTGCTCAGCCTTTTTTGGCTCCTGAACTTGGCAATTAATGTTGACCCTGGGTGCACTGATCCCCTCAGTGGAGGCCTTCAGCTGCTGGACACATCTGGCAAATGCTCCATGGTGCTTACCTGGATTCCCTGATTAATGTAGATGTAAAGATTTTATCAAGGCTCCTGGCGGCTGGACTTCAAGATGTAATCACAAAATCAATCCACATAGACTAACTGGACAGAGACTCACTAAGAAGACATCCCACAATGTCAGGCACTTAATTAAGGCACTTGGGCTCCCCTGCCCCAGATTGATTCTTTTCTTTACCTAACAGGTGATGCTGCCCATCTAGGTGGACGGCCACTCCGTGCTGGAGACCACCGTGCTTTCAGAGCCTTGCAGTTCGTAGGATGACCACGAGGGGGCACCTGTGCATCATCCCACTCCCCAGGGAATGGACCCGCTAGGACCTGCAAGATCCCTCTTGCAGTTGCAGCCCCCCAGCGGGATCTGTAACATCTGCTCTGCTGCATTTTGTTTGCAGAGCTCCATGATTCTTCTCTTAGCTTCAGGCATCTACTGAGGAAAAGCAGAGGCTCCTCTCTTCCCCTCTCTCTCCTCTCCCACTCTGTGCACCTGAGTGGACAGTAGGGCAAAGGGATCGTCCAACCCCTGGGCGCTCAGCCTGCTGCTCTGTCCTTAGCACCTGGGAACACCGGCCAGGTTGGCTGGCTTGGCATCGACGTTTCTTATTGGAAATTCAAAGACTTCAGAAATAGAGGGTATTAACCATGTAAGCACCTTGTGAAAAGTAGCACAGATCAGAGATTATCAATTTACTGCCGCTTGACGGTACTGAGCTCAGTCTGTGCAGCCATTGCCTGGCCTTGATTCGTCAGCCTCATCTGGCGTGATTTTAGCACATTATCATTTAATTCCGCAAACATTTGCCAGGCATTGTGCTGGGGATATACTTGTCATGCTCCAGTAATTTACAGGCTAGTGAGGGAAGAAAGTCAACACGCCATTATAAAACAGGGCGTTCTGGCAAGAGCTGAGGGTAAAGGGCTTCCAAAATAAGGCACTGTCCGACCCAGTCCTGGAGGGTGAGTCACCTCGCCAGTCCTCTGTGGCATCTGAGTAGCCCGGGGCAAGAACCATCCATAGCAGCTCTGGGGCCTGAGGGCCTGGCTATAGAGGAGTGATTCTATTTCCCCGTAGCAGCAAGGGACAGGAAGGCTCCAGGGAAGTTCAGACTTTCATTTATTCATTCAGCATTTACCAGACTAGCTATTGCACGCCAGACAGCAAACCCAGTCCAAAATAAGCCAGGCTGGCTGGTGCTCTTCACCACACACGGGGGTTCCTCATCAGGTGGAACCCACATTAGGCACCAAAATCCTGAGTCCAACAGTCAAGTCAAATCCACCCAGCCCTGGCCTGAGAGACAAAGCACCCTGTTCTTCCTCTCTGGGTCCAGGCCAATGGCTGTCCTGGGGGATCAGCTGGGGCTGGCAGCTTTGATGGGGCTCCCTGCTACTGTAGCCAGAATGAGTCTTATCCATAATCCAGTGGTCTGAGAAATACAAATTTTTAAATGTTTTCCATAACTTTATTTCTATTTCAAGTTCCTGTTCCACCTGACGGTCAGAATCAGTTTTTCCATTTATTCTGGATTTCCTCTTCCCACTTTTCTCAGAGTGGTATTGATGTTCCATGAACTTGGTTATATTGAGGCAGGAGAGTGGGGGGCGGGATTTAGTCCTTGAGTCACCTGTCTGGTCTGAGGTGTCGGGTGAGCTTGCCCACATAGCCCCTCAGGTCAAGGCTCTTTTCACCGAGGAGAGACATCGAAATGAGTTCCTTCCCATGGGGCCCGGGCCCACCTGCACTCTCTCTGCACTCTTGACTTTTAAGACTCTGTCCTGGAAAACTGTCGGGGCACCCTCTTGAGGCAGCCACTCTGGGACTCCATTCCCATTCCTGGGGAGCATTTTTTTTTTTTTGGAAGCTAGAGGGGAAAATCCTTTTTCATTCTGGAGGTTTTTCTCTCAGAGAAATTTCCTGTAACTTCAGGTGTGCTTTGGAGGCATGAAACAATACTCTTACGGGGTTAGGCTTTGGAAACCCAAGGTAGAAGGCAGGTCTCCCTTCTACTTTTTTTTTTTTTTTAAGAAAGTGCTTTATTTCAACCTTATTTCCATTTTCTGTTTAAGAGTCTGTGGAAGAATAGACTCTGAACGGTTCCTACCCTTCCGGTGGTCTGAGCAGTGAGAGTTGCAGACCAGGCTTTGTGACGGGCTGAACACTCCGGTGCAGTCGTGGACAGGCTCAGGGGACACCTGCACCATTGGACTAGCCTGTGACCTTGGGTTGAGTGGCAGTCAAGCCGGGAGCTAGAACGGTCCACTCGCCCTGAAATTCCTCTTTGCTCCTGGCCTTCTGGGCAGCAGCCCGCTCCTCCTTCTCCATCTCTTCTGGGTGTCTGTGGAAGTAGCCATCAGGCAGGATCGCCCACAGGGGTTCAAAGGAGACAGTGCCATGCATGCACTAAACTTCCCCGGCCAGCACGGGGCACATCAGCCCCGCAGAGCGAGCGCCCTTGATGTTGCATGGGGTGGGGGGCAGTGTCTGCACTGTGCAGAGGAGTCCGTGTCATACAGAGCAGTGGGGGGCCCCTTACGGCGCATGTGTTGGGAGGCTGGAGGACAGCCCTGGTTAGGAAGGCACCAGAAATCTCAGCTCCGTGAAGGCTGGTTCTCGTTAGTGAGGGTTCCAGCAATAGGCAGCAGCGAAGTTCAGCACAGCCCACTGGCCCGCCAGAATTCCTGGAGGATGTGACAACCGACATCAGCCGGGTTCTCAAAGGCAACAATGGCTCGAGCTGTAAGCAGAAACTTCTCCCGGGTTCTCTTCATATGTATGATGTGGATGCCATCGCTTTCCCTTTTGCAGATTTACTGATCCATTTGGAGGTCAAGGTTGGTGCCACCTAAGTGGGACGTCCTCCCCTTTCAGTTGCAGGACATCAAGGGCTCCGGACATTGAGAAAGAGTCTCTTTACCCAGAACAACACTGTATGGACTCCGCTCTGGGTGCTGCAAAAAGGTGCCTTCTGCACCTTGTGGCTGTGCCATCTACCTGGCCCTCAGGCACTGCAGAATGAGGGGACACGAGGGAAGGAGGAGGATTACCAGGAAGAGATTTTAAAAATCAGTTAATATCTCCGCTAAAGTATCAAAGATGTTATCTACCACATGAAGGCATTCTTCATTTTTAATTTCTGCCTAGACAAAGTTCCAAGTTCACTTTAAGAACAGTATTTCATCTACTGGCTCTGTGTGGTTCCAATGTGTTGTGCAAAACAGTTGCTTCCAGATTTATTTCTGTTCCTCCAACCCTGTACCTGTCTCTCTAAGGGTAAGTCTCCCAGCACTGAGACAAACAAAGGGGTGGATATAATATAGCTTGATGGAAAAGCTTCAAAGCCATAGAAATATGGGTTAACCAGATACCCCATGAGCCCCAGCTCCCCCACACTTCTCCGGGTAAATCAACCACCACACATCTCTAGGCTACAATCACTTAGGAACGTCACTAGGCAACTATCTCACCATGCACCCTCCCCTTCACAATAAAGAGAATTGACTAGTAGCAAACCATAAGGGACTCTTAAGGATAGAGAGCAAACTGAGGGTTGGTGGAGGGAGGTGGGTGGGGGATGGGCTAGATGGGAGATGGGCATTGTGATGAGCATTGGGTGTTGTATGTAAGTGATGAATCACTGAATTCTACTCTAGAAGCCAATATTGCTCTGTATGTTAACTAACTAGAATTTAAATAAAAATTTGAAAAACACAAAAACAAAACAAAGCAAGAAAGAGTTGACTAGGCTCTGGAAAAAAACAAAGATCAAAGCCACAGACAGGCCTGCCCTCAAAGAGCTTACAGTATGGGAGGCAAGGACACCAAACATGTGTTTTGATGTAAGAAAAGGAGTTCAGGTGTGAATGTGCACTGTTTGAGTTGATTGGCAGAAATTTCTGGAACTAAGGATGGAACCAGTAAGATGTAGATGATAATTCAACCCTGATAGGGGACAAGATCATTACTACTAAGAAGAGCTACTGCATTGAATACTCTATGTTCCAGGCCATGGGATATCCTAATGTCTTCACATGCATCACCTCTTTTAATGAGGTTGCTATTATTATTATTGTTATTATTATTATTATCCCAAATCAAAAGTGAGAAAACTTTACAAAGGTTGAAGAACTCATCCAAGGCCTTGGAGCTGATAGGTGGGGATGATGGGAGTCAAGGTCAGACTGAAGGGCTCTGAGTCCATGCTCCTAACCAGGGTGCCACACGTCTTGACCAGACAGTTGTTTCCCTGATGTGTCTCCACCATTCTGTTGCGAGCAATTGAGAGAAGCAGCGCTATCCTTTATCTCTCGGATTTTCTCCACAGCACCACACGCACACCTGGCCTCCAGTTAGTGTCAGTGACTGACTGACTTTTTAAGCCTCCTCCTTTGTGAGGTGGCTGTGAAATGTATCTGAGACATTGAACTTCATTCCACAAACTTGCATTGAATATCTAAAGCAGGCAGGTGTGAGGGTGGGATTCAAAGATAAGACAAGATCCTAGCCTCAGGAAATGCCTGATTTGTGTGCGAGGAGGAGGGAGAGCGAGGAATAGAAAAACAACTTAAACCAGCTGCGTGCCACAGTGCAGGCACTGGGAATCTTCTGGGCTCCAGGCCAGGTCCAAAGACACGATGACCCCTGTGAGCAGCCTTGGGGAGTTGGGGAGCCTCGATACAGGACTGACTTCTCCATTAGGCACAGCAGGGCAAGTGCCTGGGGTCCTGAAAATGTTTTTCCTTTTCTTTTAAATCAGATAAAAAATGAATAATAGAAATGAACTCAGCCTAGTTATCTTATGCCAACATAGATATTTAAATTATTTATTTATTTATCTATTTATTTACTTATTTGTTTACTTGTTTGTTTATTTGCTTACTTGCTTGCTTACTGACTAACTTACTTATGTGAGGTAGGAGCTCACGAAAGCAAAGTGCCCAGGGCCCATGAAAGTCATGGCTCCAGTGTGGTGGCCAAATCAGACGTTCAATGCATACTGGATTTTATAGGTACTGGATTTTATAAGGGACCAAAAACTGTCCTTGGCTCTAAAACTTGGGGTAATGTTTTATCATTGATCATAACATCTCGAGGGAAACAACCTTAGAACCATGAAATTTTGTCCTTATAAGACCAGGGGAAAAAAAGAAAGATCCAAATCCCAGCATCCCCTTCTTGAACCCAAATAGCATCACTTTGTGTCCCAAACCCTAGAATTATTCATTCAGAATCGATTGCTAAAAACAGGGCCTGATCTCTCTCCCTGCCCTAGGTGAGGATGTGAGAGCGAAAGCCACATTCTGGCAACACACACGTAATCCATGCATGGTGACTGAGAAAGGAAAGCCATGCCATCCTGCCTGCTTCAACTCTGCTGCTCGTCACTGGGCACAGGAGGCCCCACTGGCTACTGGCTGGGGAGTCGGACTCAGAGGGGGCACCAGAGCTGGAACCCAGAGCGCTGGGTGGTTTCAGGAGGAGGTGACTGTGGACAGGGGATTGCAATCCCTGTCAGGCCGCTGGGACCAGAGGTGGTGGGAAAGGCAGGGCGGTCAGTGGAACCCGGAGAGCAGGTGCTAGCCCAGAGGGAGCCTATTCCCCAAACCCCTCAACGGATGGTCCTGGCTGTTAAGCTTCTTTCAAAGCACCACAGGGACTTGTTGGAATCAGGGTGAGGGCAATTAGACGACATCTGTGAAGGGTACGATGAGACAGTGACTCATGCTTGCAAATGCTGACCGATTCTACCTCATACCTGAAGCGCAAAGTGACATTTCTCGCCCTTTCCCCCAAATAAATCTTCCCTGCGCTGCATTCTCTGAGGACCTCAAGGCCTGTCAAGGACTTGGCCCTGAGCTCATTGAAACCACAGTAGATTGCCAAGTTTTGCAGATGTTTGCACTGACTGCTTTATGTTTTGCAATATTCTAGAGCTGTTCCCAAGTGACGTTCATCCATTCACCAAGTTAATGCTTAATAAGAATGATCTACAAAGGGTGACAGCTCCAAAAGATGGGAGAGGGAAAACCACCTCCAATGAGAGTGGGTGAGTGAAACAAACAAACAAACAAATACAGTGCCATTCCCAATGGCTTGAGGAAAGGGAATTTGAACAGCAATTCCTAGGAAAAGAAAAAGAGGACAACAGTGCTTATTTATGGACACATGGACATGCTTCTTTTTCTCAGAAGTGCTGTGAGACCCCACCTGGGCTGGGAATGCTCCTGCTGACCCGAAGCAGAGTGGAGATGACCGTATGGTTGAGCTCGCCACAAATGAGCTGTGTCTGAACTCGACAAGGTGGGCTCTTACGGAAACAGAGATCAATTCAACAGCCAAGGAGGGGTTAGTTCCCAGGACAAGAAAAGTTTGATTAACTCTGAAGGAAGCAGAATGATCCCAAAGCTCCAAAAATGGAATTACAATTCCTACTTTTGAACCTGCTTTTATCTATAACATCTCATTTAATGCTGGAAAAATCCTGTGGGCATCTGTATTAGTGTCTCAACAGAAAGATAGAGAATTAGAGGGTTTCCTAAAGGTCAGCTGACAAGTTAGCGGCACATCCGGGATTAAAGGACGGGTCTCAATTCCTTCCCAGCGTTTTGTGTGCTCTATAAAATGTTAAGTACACTTTCTGGCTGTTATGCTCTGCATGGTTCACATGGAGTGTCTCCAAACCTCCCCTCGACGTTACAGGAGTGGTATTATTATCTTCATTAAGAGATGGCAAAATTAACGCTCAGGGAGAGATTACGCAACAGACCTGAGGTCACAATCTATTCGACAAAAATATGGGGCTTCTGTCTTGTGCTAAGCCTGGGCTTTCTCAGATACCAAGCAAAGCAAGTATAATTGAGAAGAAGGAATTACTAAAAGGCCTCAGTCAAAGTAAGTTGTATTTGAAAGAATTTTTTTTTAAGGCAAAATAATCATTTGGTGCACTGTGGGGTTTTTTTTTTTTGTGCTAACAGGCTGAATTCCATGTAGGAATGGGAGAAGAGCCGTAATTGCTTGGAAGGACTGCAGATGTACCCAGTCTCGTTTTATTAATTAAGCAGGCCTGGATGCTAATTCAGTTGCTATGCACCAGAGCTCCCGGGAAATGCATGCGGAGGCGGAACCTTTAAGGAGATTTATACAAAATGCAGGTGGGAATTTGAGAAGATGAGAGGAGGAATGTGCTTGCACAACCATGCTATGCAGCACAGAATCCAGTTTCTTTATAGTGTCCGTGGCCTGTGCTACCCCTAGCTCCACACCAGCTGGAGGACATGAGGAGGGATATGGACAATTAGTAAGTATAATAGTGATGATCATAGAAAGAAACCTTTTTTTTTAAAAAGCCACAATTCTGGACCTACCTACCCTCTTTGTAGGAACCCCAGCCTGCCTCAGTTTCCCCCCAGCTCATGATGGGACCCCGAGGCCCCAGGGAAGACTCGCTGTCTCACAGTGGGCACCAGCTTCCTGCTGCCCCAGGTCCCCCGTGGCAGCTTCAGCCTCTGAGCCGCCAAGCTGCTGATGCTGCAGAGGCCTGACTTCGCCCTCCAGCTGGAGGCTGCCCCGGCTGACCCCGGGGCTGCCCTGTCCCTGTCCCGCTCTGGAGACTGGCCTCAGGGGCAATCTTGTCTTTAACACGTGGCCTCCTCTGTTGCAGAGGTCACAGAAGACTGCGCCCAGAGCTCCCCACGTCTTATGGAGATTTTAATGAAACAGCTCTCCTATTTATTTGTGTTGCTGCCTCCATTGCCCGGGGCCATGGCACCGGGCCCTGAGCAGGGGGGCTGAGGTTTGGGGGTGGGGCTCAGCCAGAGACAGCACACTTTCTGTCCAGTCGCTTAGCTCCCGGCCCTGACCCGCCATGCCGCATCAATTCTTTATCCTCCCCTGTGTTTTTCTCAGGCGCGTCTGAATCCTGGGGTGAACACAGTTTAGCTTGTACCCTGTGACACTCACTAAAACTAAACAGGTTTCCCCCCCAACGTGGGAGATTCCACCAGAAGGAGAACAGAGGTCAATGCGGTCATTTGGAATCTGATTAACACAAAGCTGCAGAAACAGGCTCCAGGATTAAGTGCTTTCCCCAGCCACCCCAGGCCCCTTGGGCAGCAGGGGCTGCTCCTACCCTGGTGGAATATGGGTCAATTTGCTTTGCTTGCCCAGTGGGATGGCTTTAGCACCCACATTTCAAGTTGGGTTCTCCTATTGTTATTTAAAAGTGATGTATATCTAAGAATGACGCTATTGCTTGAATTTAGAAGGAAAGGAATTTTTAAAAAGTTTATTCATTGGCATAAAGAAGAAAAGGTTGTTTTTTTAAAAATCAGGATTATGAAGGCGTCATGTACATACCTCCTCTTCAGTGTATAGCTGGGTGACAAATACACACAGTTGGGTATGAACCACAATCACGTTTCCACTCCTTCCCCCCCCAAAAGTTCCCTGTGTCCCCTGGCACACCCACAGCCTATACCCCAGCCCCCCACAACCATCAATCTGTTTTCTGTCCTTACAGTTTTACCTTTCCTAGGATGTCATTTAAATGGAATCATACACTGTCTATAGTGTTTTGTGTCTGGTTTATTTCATCTAGCACAATGCCTTTGAGATGCATCCACGTTGCTCTCTGTACCAGCATTTCATTCCCTTTTACTGCAGACCGGTATCCCTTATATGGGTGCACTGCAATTTGTATGTACATTCACCAGTAGATGAACATTTCTGTTGTTTCCGGTTTTTAGCTGCTATGAACATTTGTTTACAAGTCTTCATGAAAACATATGTTTTCACTTATTTGGGGTAAATACCTAAGAGTAGGATTGCTGGGCTGTTTGGCAAGTATATAGGGAAGATTTTTTGAAGCTGAGGGGAGTTTAAGAATGAAGCATGAGAGACTATGGACTCTGAAAAACAAACTGAGGGCTTCAGAGGGGAGGAGGGTGGGGGAATGGGATAGGCCGGTGATGTGTAGTAAGGAGGGCATGTATTGCATGGTGCACTGGGTGTTATACGCAACTAATGAAGCATCGAACTTTGCATCAGAAACCAGGGATGTACTGTATGGTGACTAACATAATATAATAAAAAAAACATTAAAAAAAAAAGAATGTTGCTTGGGTAACTTATATAGGGAGTAACATAACAAGGTGATGGATTTTAACAAGTATTAGCTCAGCTCTGGGCTCTGTCCCGTCTTCCAAGGCCTGAGCTTAGTCACTTTACTGCTTTGTTTGTCTGGACACAAGGGATAGGGCAGGTATCTTTCATTATGAGGGGGCTCTACCACTTTTCAATGGCGTGACCTTGGGGAAGTACTGAAGTTCACGGTGCTTTTGTTTCCTTCATTTTAAAACGAGCCATAGCACGGTGCCTATCTCACAGAGACAGTGTGAGGATTTTTTTGAAGTATACAGGTGAAGTGTGGCTTGTAACGCCTGCCACCCAGCAAGGACTCAATAAACACCACCTACTTAAAGTCTAGGGGGAAATCAGAACTAGAATTTAAACGGAAAGAGATCATAGCAGAGATCACTTGTCTTCCTCAAAAGCTCTGGTATTTTGAATCAAATATGCTCACCAGATACCACGAAGAACACAGTCATGCATTCCACACACATTGAGGGCCTGTTGAGTGCCAGGTGAGGAAGACCGGCCCAGGTCCCATCCTTTGTATGGAGTTCACAGTCTAGTAGGAGAGACAGGCAGCATGAAAGGTACGTCTTGTGTGCCATTACGAGCTTGAATGAGTGCAACGGAAGCAAAGAGGACAGGGGAGATGTACACGGTGCAGGTCTGCCAGACCCCCTTCCCATCCCCCCCTGGGGCACTAGGTACTAGGATACCCTTTTACAGTTTCTACCTTCAGCTCAGTGATTACCTGTGCTTAAGAGGAGGGGAAGAGCAGCCCCCTTGATCTCCTTGACTCATTTCGCCCCTTACTCATTATTCATCAGCCAACACTTGCCTGATGCCCTTTAGAATCAGGCTGCTGTCCTGGGCGCCGAGGCCACGTGCACACGGCAGTAGGACATGCTTCTCCTAGTGGGGGGGGGGGTGTTACAGCAAAGTCGAGGATGAGACCAGGATGTATACACAGTGACAGCTCTTCTCCCTGCTGCAACAGCTCCATGAAAACGATCATGAAACTTTGATGAGTTCACGGGCGAGGCAGCTAAGCACCATTTCCGCTGGCCCAGATTTAGCAACAGGGTGATGCCGCAGGGACTGAAGGGACAAACTTGAGGCTTTGGTGGAATGGGACCCACAGACGTGGGGGGTCTTCTCCTTGGGGGCCTGAGGGAGAAGTTAAAGCGCCCCAAGGAGGAGGCAGTGGAGCAACGGAGGACCCACCATCAGTCCCCTCCCTGAAGCCAGATGGTGCTCGCCAGAGACTTCCAGAGAAAACCGAGGGTGAACAAGCAGCAGGGTTGCTGCGGAGATGTGGAACATATCTTGGAAAATAACAACTGTTTCAGAAAATTGGAAAGGCACTAACATGCTGAGAAGCCATTCCTGATGTGCAGGAACAAGGACCTGCGCAGCAGTCACAGGGACTAACAGATTTGCCCTTCTCGTGGGTCTCAGCCAAGCCCAGCCAAAGGCAGTGACCTGCCAAGCCGTAGAGTTCATGACACCTATGTGTTTCCCTTTCATCCTTACTTAAGTTTTCAGGTGCACCCACTGGATGCCTTCTGAGTACTAGGCACAATGCTCAGTCCTATGGGTAGATGTGGGTTGCATTGGTTTCTCAACACCCTCAATTCCTTTGGGTACCTGTCCCCCCCCGCCCCCGCCCCCCATGATCACAAATCATGTGATACTGTGGAGCTATCACTCACAGATTCACACCCTCCTAGTCAGGAGATGGCGGTGACATCCAGGCTCCATCACTCTACCCCTTTCTCTGGTGGCCACGATTGGTCTTGGGGTGATCATATGACCTGAGCTAGACCAGTTAGAGACTTTTTTGCAACCCAGGTGTGAAAGCTTTGTGGTGAACTATGGTACTGAACTACATACCCTAGAATTTCCTTTCCACTATGTTTTCAGACAGGGTGGGCTATGAGAGACATTCTTTTGGGAGATGTGAAGGACTGAAGGGAAGCGGTAGCCATTTTGTAGCATACCTACACCTTCTCCCAGTTATTCACTCAAACACTAATTTGGATGCTGGTGTAGAGGGATTTTACAGATGTAATTAAAGCCCCTGATCAGTTGACTTGAGGTTAGGGACATTATCCTGAGCTGGCCTAACGTACTCAGTTGGGAGTCCTTAAAAGGAACGTTAAGCCTTCCCTGGACCATGGCTTGCACCCATGCCTGTGGGTCCAGCCTGCTTCTGAAATTCCCCTCTACAGGTCTGCTCTCTGGATTTCTGATGTGCTTCGCCAGCCAATTCCTCATGATAAATCTCTTGAAGTGTGTGTGTCCTATTGATTCTGCTTCCCTGGTTGAACCCTGACCCGTACAACAAAAGACAGGGTTTTGTTTTTTTGTTTTTTGTTTTTTTTAAAAGACAGGGTTTTATGTTTGGGTTATTACTGTGGTCTGCTAGCTGTCCCATGCATCCATTTTCTTCTCCTGTTATCCCAGGACTTCTGATTTTCAGCTAGGCTCACAGCCACCCTGAGGTTCAAAAGTCAAAAAGTAAAAATTGACCCAAGAAAAGTAAGAATAAATAGCCACAGAAAGTTTTGTCCACTGATATTTGTAGCAGCTTTTTTTTTTTAATCAAAACTAAGAACTAGAAAAAAAAACCCAATTGTGCATCAAGTAGTAAATGAATAAATAGACCATGTACATCCATATAATTGGATATTACTCAGTAGTAAAAAGGAACAACTACCATTCACAAAGCAACATGGATGTATCTTGAAAGAAACCAGTCACAAAGGCCACATATTTGCAAATCGTATATCTGATAAGAAAATTGCATCCAGAATATCTACATAACTCGTACAATGCAAAAATAAAGACATGTAACCGAATGGAAAAGTAGGTCCAACAAAATCTGAATAGAGATGTCTCCAAAGAAGATACATAAATGCCAATAAGCACATAAAAAAATGATCATTATCAATAGCCATTAGAAAATGCAACTTAAAACCACCATGAAATACTATTTTATCCCCACTTGGATGGCTTAAGTAAAAAACAAAACAGACAATAACAAGTGTTGTCAAGGAAGCTGAAGAAATGAGTACCTTCCTCAAGGCAGAAAGAGGAAGTGGGGTCATTGACAGCGATAGGGAGCAGAGGTAGGAGGTCCTTTATACTTCAGAAGAGGATTGACTCTGGAAAAGTCCACAGGCAGCTGCTTCAGGTGCTTCTAAGTGGTTGGGGGAGGATCCAGACAAGTAAACAGGGGCATGAACCAAGGAGGTCATCCATGTTCCCCAAGATAGCCCCACTGGCTGCACCACCCCACTGTGACTTGCAGGCTTGGGTAGAGGGGTAGGAAGAAGAGCTTGAAGAAGTCATAGGAGTGAGTGAGATAAGCTCTTTAGGAAGACTCGGACGCATTTCTGGGTGCAAAGGACTCCCCCAAGGAGCACAGTGCAGTGGGAAGAGGCTGAGAGCCCAGGAGGACAGGATGGGCTGGATGAGGATTAGGGCCTATGGTCTGCTCCCTAAGCGGCAAACCTTGCTCTTCTTTCCCCAGTAAGAGCGAATAGCAGATGTCTTTGCTCAGTGTACTAGAAAACTTTGTTTCTCCGACTAAAAGCCCTTTGGTGTGATAACAATTGTAACTGATTTTTGGGGGATATAACTCATTGGATTTAAGCATGAAATCGTTTTATTCTTTCCAATAACTGGCCCTTGATAAAGTCCATGTTGAACTCTCCTTTCTAACTCAGGGCCAGGTGCCCTCACCACACAAATTTGACCACATCCCATTAGTTTCCATCATTCTTGGTTACTAAAATAGCTCAATGTTGGCATCTAAAACTCAGTCTGTATCGTGGAAATGTCTTCACTCTTGAACTGGGGCTATCTCTGCTTTGAGAGGAGGTGGGTGGTGTGATCTGGCTCTGAGACTCTTTCCTTCCAGTAAGAGCTGGCTTCCCCACTGTCCTGCAGGAAGGAGGCGAGTGTCTCCCCTGATGACTGTCAAGGTGGTACGTGCCCCTGGCCTTGCATGGCTCAGTCTGGCTCCATGTGCCCCGTGGGCAGCCTCATCTGAGGCTACATATGCTACAAAAATGGCTACCGCTTCTCTTCTGTCCTTCACATCTCCCAAAACACATAGGCAGTGGGCGGGGGGGGGGGGCTCTTCTAGAAGAATTGTTCAGTTTCACCTCCACTCCTGAAAATAGTTCAGCTCCACTAGCAATGCCTATTTTCCACCCATCCTCCAGATGTGGTGTCTCATTAACCTTGAAATGTCCCCGGCTCTCACAACTTTAGTAATGTTGTGCTCCTTCATGGCCGTAAAAACCACTGGGTTCCTCCTCCATAACCCACGATGGCCATGAATGTTCACTTCATAACCCAGGTGGGGCTCCCTGAGAAGCAGTAGTGCCATATAAAATATGCCAAATATACTAGAAAATTATTCGTTGTTCTTCTGAAATTCAAACTTACCAGGGCATCCTGCAGCTTTACTGGCTAAATGTGACAACTATAGTAGAAACAAACTCTGAGCTGGAGACTTGCATGCAGAAAGTTCATGGGGAGTGCGCTGGGGATTGACGCCTGAGGGGGAGCGAAGCCCGCAGAAGGCGGCAGAGAAAGACGTTGAACTGAGATGCAGTCACAACAAAGACCTCAACCTACCCTCCAGAGAGCTCTGGAGCTGGGTAGATCCTTCAGAATTGCCCCACATTGAAGGGAAGGTGCCTGGGGTTTTATACTCCCCCAAAAGACCCATCAGTAGATGGGGACTGCCCCTGGAAGGTGTGACCTTGGGCAGGGCAGTGCTCTTCAGCAAGATCCAATCTGAGAGCTGGGAGTCCCTAGCAAGTCCAGCATACAGAAGCTACACCTCTCCATGGAGGGAGACCCACGTGCCACTGGAACTCACCATGCAGAGGGTTCATCTCCATCAAACAGCAAGTAGTGGCAGAAGGATTTGAATCATCATGAGGGCAAAGTGCAAGAAGCCCAGGTAAGAAAAAGCTGCCCTGGGGCGCCTGAGTGGCTGAGTCCTTAAGTGTCTGCCTTCAGCTCAGGGTGTGATCCCCGCATTCTGGGATCGAGCCCCACATCAGGCTCCTCCTCTGGAAGCCTGCTTCTTCCTCTCCCACTCCCCCCCTGCTNATCATGGGTATAAAATGCACACAGCTGAGTTTAAAAGTTATAAGCCTAAAGTGTACTGTTTTATGACCTCTTCAGATTGCACAGCGGGGCTCCGTGACCATCCTTTCCCTTTAACAGAGGTGTGTGCGGGGCTCGCATTCTGGAAGCGAGGTTCTAAGGCAGGTGGGCGCTGCAGCCTGGTCCCGCACCCCCTTCCGGCGCCCCGTCCCGCCCCCTCCATAGCCCTCCCCCTCGCTCTATCCCACGGTCCCCGCGAGCAGGGGCTGACTTCTGACACAGCGGACACTACTTTGGCTGACTTCAGGGAAGGTCTCCGAGGTGGGGGCCGCCCCCTCTGGTGTCCTGGAATGCCCCGCTCTGCTTCCTACACCCCTGCTGGCTCGGCAAATTCAGCCACTCACACCCGCAGCCGCGCCCAGGCCTTGTCATCGCCGGGCTGCCCTCGCAGACACCCCGCACTCCATCATCCCACTCGCTGGCCACAAACGCTGTTTTCCCAGTTCTCTCCCTCCCTCCCTCCCTTCCTCGGGCTGTTCTCCCAGCAAGGCCGGCTGCCCCGGGGCCCTCCCTCCACCACAACTCAGCACCTCAGCCGCTCTCACATCAGCGTCCCTACCCCACTTCCCGCGTCCCGCCCTCCTAGCCCAGCGCACCGGGGGGCTGCGGGAGCGACGCCCACAAGATGGCGCTGCAGAGTCAGAGCCCCCCGTGGTGGGCCGTTCTCCCAAAGTCACTCAGTGGCCCTCTTCCTCCAGACGGTTCCCTCTCCCTCCTCCAAGAACGTCCCAATTCCTCCTGCCCGCCTCTCCCCCTCCCTCCAGCACGTGACCTCACCTGCACCTCACAGAAGATGAGAGGGCCCTCAGAGGAGATCACCTCAGCTTTCTGCGGCTGCCTCAAGCTCGCGCACACCTTTCCATTCTCCCCTCTTCGCCCTGGTGTCCCAGGAAGATGCGGCCCTCCCTGGGGCCCTTCCTTCCATCGGGACTCCCAATCCTCTCTTCTCCCCTATCTTTAGTCTCCTGCTACAATGGTTTCCTCTCTTACCAGATCGCTTCCTTTCTGCTGTCTCTATCTGTTCTGGTGTATAAATACATTCAAGATCCTACAGCACTTTGAAATAAATTACCAACGGACCCTACACTTCCAACAAGTATCACCAGGTCCCTGTCCTGTTGGCACTTAGATTACCTGCGACTAAGCTACGGGTAGACTTTCCATTTCCACACGCTCCACCTACAATCCAAATCTCAGAAACATGCCTTTTGACCCAACCACGTCCCTGCAATGCCTACGTCGTGACCCGTTTCAGTCTTACTGGATCTCACTTCAGTTCTTGGCTCTGTTGACTGTTCTCTCCTTGAAACTCTCGTCAGGCTGCTCTTGCTCAGGTCCCTCCATGGGCACTGACACGTTGGTGTCCTCTTTGCTCCCCTCTGTGCTTGTGCTCATCCTCCTGTGGTTTAACCCCTTCTGAGCAGGCCCATGACTCCCCAAGCATCATCATCCCCACCCAGCCATATCCTGGGAGCTCCAACCCAGAGTCACAGCTGCCTTCCAGACTCTCCCCCTGAATTTCCTGGGTAGAGGGGCGTTCCTCAACCCATCACAGCTAAACCCACAGATCTTCTCTAGACAGGTCTGCAGGCTAAGTGTGTGTACCACCTTCTACCAATGGGCTCATAACCAGAAACCTAAGAGGTGCATTTGATTCTTCCCTCTTTCTCCTTCTATATCCAGTCTGGACAGAAAACAAGTATACAGGACACCTGGCAACCACCTGAGGGCAAACAAGACTGAACTTTGAGTTTCTTAAGCGGTATTCTTATATTGTGAGTTTGCATCTCAGCACTCATTAGCAGTGTTTGTTCATGCCTTTACTCTTTCCCTCACTGGCTATTCAGCCACAAACCAGAGCTGAGTGTCTTCCAGGACCAGTGCTGTGCTCAGCATGGCCTGGAGTGGCATGGGGGATGGGGAGGGACTGCTAATGGGTACAGGGTTTCTTTTCAGGGTAATGAAAATACTTTAAAATTGGATTGTAGTTATGCTTGCACAAGCCTATACTTTTACTGAAAAATGTTGCATTGAATAATGTGTGAATTATACCTCAATTTTTAATTGGCTTATCTGTCTTTTAATTTTTGAGTTGTAAGAGTTATTTGTACATTCTGAATACAAGTTCCTTATCAGATGTGTGATTTGATAATACCTTCTCCCATTCTGTAGGCTGTCTTTTTACTTTCTTGATGGTACCATTTGCAGCTCCAAATGTTTGAGTTTTGATGTAGTCTTCAGTTATCTATCTGTTTATTATTGTCACCTGTGCTTTCCATGTCTAGAAAGCAATCACCTAATCCAAGGTCGTGAAGATTTACTCCAAAGTTTTCTTTTAAGGTTTTCTAGTTGTAGTTGCTTTTCCAATGAGGTCTATGAATTCATGTGAAGTAGGGATCCAATTTTATTTTTTTCCCCATTGAATTTTCTTGGCATCCTTGTTGAAAATCAATTGACTGTAAATGTATGAACTTATTTCTGGACTATCAATTATATTCCATTACTCTATATATCTATCGTTATGTCAGTACCACATAGTCTCGATTACTCTTTGTTATAAGTCTTAAAGTTGGGACGCATGAATCCTATAACCTTTTTTTTTTTATTTTTCAAGGTCGTTTTGGCTATTCTGGGTAGCTTGAACTTTCAAGTACATTTTAGGATCCTCTTGTCACTTTCTGCAAGGAAGCCAACAGGTCCTAAAAGATAACATAGGAGAAAACCTACACGACCTTGGGTATGGTAATGACTTTCTAAATACAACACTGAAGGCATGAAATAAATAATTGGTAAACTGGACTTCATTAAACTTAAAAACTGCTTTGTGAAAGACAGTGTTACAAGAGTGAGAAGAGAAGCAAAAACTGGAGAAAATATTTGCAAAAGACACATCTGCTAAAGGACTGTCAGCCAAAATATGCAAAGAACTCTTAAAACTCAACAATAAACAAAAATAATGCAATTAAAAAGTGAGCCACAAACCTTAACAGACACCTTACCAAAGAAGATACACAGATGATGAATAAACATAGGAAAGGAGGCCCCACTTCCTTTCTATGTCACCAGGGAAATACGAATTAAAACAACAGTGAAATATCACTATGCATCCATTAGAGCGGCCATAAAATGGAACATTGACAGCACCAAATGCTGGCAAATATGTGGAGTGACCGGGACCCTAAATCATTGCTGGTGTGAATGCAAAATGGTACAGCCATTTTGGAAGACAGTTTGTCAGTTTCTTACAAACTAAACATACTCCTATCATACAATCCAGCAATTGTTGAAAACTTAGATCTATACAAAAATTTGCACATGGATGTTTATAGTAGCTTTTTAATAATTGCCAAAACCTGGAAGCAACCAAAAAATATCCTTCAGCAGATGAAGGGATAAATAAACTACGGTACATCTAGACAGTGCGATATTCAGTGCTAAAAAGAAATGAGCTGTCAAGCCATGAAAAGACTTGGAGGAACTTTAAATACATATTACTAAGTGAAAGTAGCCAATCTGAAAAGGTTACATACTGTATGATTCCATCTATATGACGTTCTGGAAAAGGCAAAACAATCGAGAGAGTAAAAAGCTCTGTGTTAGGGGGTAGAGGTGGGAAGGCAAGAATAGGTAGAGAATAGAGGATTTTTAGGGCAGAGGAAATACTCTGTATGATATTATAATAGTACATACGTATTATGCATGTGTCCAAGCCATAGGATGTACAATACCAAGACTGCACTGTAATGTCAACTATGGATTTGGAGCAGTTGTGCTGTGTCATTGTAGTGTCATCAGTTGTAACAAATGTACTACTCTGGTGAGGGATGTTGAAAGTGGAGGAGGCTATGCATGTGGAGGGCAGGGAATGTATGGAAAAATCTATGTACCTTCCCCTCAGTTTGGCTGTGAACCTAAAACTGCTCTAAAAAGTTGTTGTGAAAAAGGAAGAAGAAGAAGAGGAAGAAGAAGAGGAAGAGGAAGAGGAAGAGGAAGAAGAGGAAGAGGAAGAGGAAGAAGCAGCCACCACCGCCGCCATGAGGAGTTTGGTAGGTATTGCATTGCTGCTATAAATCAATAAATCAATTTTGGGAATATTGCCATCTTAATAATATCAAGCCTTCTAATCCATGAATATCTTTCCATTTATTTAAATCTTTGTTTTTAAACAATGTTTTGAAATTTTCAATATACATGTATTATTTTGTTAAATTTATACTTAAGTGTTGTTAAATTTATATCTAAGTATGCTATTGTAAATGAAGTTGTTTTCCTAATTTCATTTTCAAATTGATTATTACTCATGTATAGGAATGCAACTGATTTTTGTACATTGAGTATTTCTATAACGAAAGAGTGTTGGATTTTGACAAATGTTTTGTCTATGTCTATTGAAATGATCATGTGGTTTCTTTTTTTTTCTTTTTAATTTTTTATTATGTTACGTTAGTCACCATACAGTACATCCTTAGTTTTTGATCATGTGGTTTCTGTCCTTTATTCTATTAATATGATTTACTATGTAGATTAACTTTTTATATGTTGAGCCAGCCTTGCATCCCCAGAATAAATTCCACTTGGTCATAGTATATAATCCTATATACATGTTGCTGGGTTTGGTTTGCTAGTACTTTGTTAGGATTTTTGCATCTGTATTGAAAAGGGATATTGGTCTAAGTTGGTTTTCTTTTTAACTTGTGATGTCTTTGGCTGGTTTTGGTATCAGGGTAATTCTGTGGCCAGAAATGCATAATTTGAACTCAATCATGAGGATATCAGACGTACCTAAATTAAGAATGACTCAGCAAAACAACTGGCCAGCGCTCTTCAAAAGTGTGAAGGCCATGAAAGAGAAGGGAAGCCAGAAAAAATGGGCCATAATAAAGGCTACTGTGTTGACATGATAACTACATATGAGGTGTACTATTAGATGAGACACTGGAACACAAAAATGACATCAGTGGGACAATTATTGAAACTTGATATAGATACACAGATTAGATAATAGCATTGGATCAATGTTATTTTCCTGACATTGATAATTGTACTATTTCCTGTACAATGTTAACAGCTGGGGAATTCTTTTACTAGTTTCCCAACTTTTTTATGTCAGAAATTATTACAAAATGAGGAGTTAAAGATTACCACACACACACACAAAATTTTAAGTGTCTGTGTATTAGGTACCATTGGTTCAAGGAGGGGAAGAATATTTGAGAGCCAGGGAAGCATGAAAACCAAGGTCTGGCACCTGTAAGTGGCTGAGTAGTTTCTGGAACCCACAGTGTGGGAAAGGTAGGGTGGGACCAATGGAAGTGCGGATATCCTGAAGACAGTGGGAAGTCCTGGGGGGACTGGACATTGACATCAGTTGAGCTTTTTTAATGGGTGATTTGGGAGACCAGCAGGGACAGATAGGTAAGCAGGAGACAAGGGGGGGAGACTAAGGGGAGAAAGTGATAGAAATGGAAAGAAATACAAAAATTCTTTGTGAACTTGCAAAGAGAAATTATTTTGCCCACTGCTGTTATAGTCTCCATGGTTTTATTGTAGATTAAAAAAAAAAAATCTAATAATGGAGGGGCACCCGAGTGGCTCAGTCAGTTAAGTGGCTGATCCTTGACTTCAGCTCAGGTCATGATCTCAGAGTCATGAGATTGCACATTGTGTTGGGCTACACACTCAGCATGGAGTCTGCTTGTCCCTCTCCCTTCTCCCGTTTTTTATGCTCTCTGTCTCTCAAATAAATACATAAAATCTTTTTAAAAATGTTTAAAAAAATAAAAATAAATTAAAAAATCTAGTAGTGGAAAGAAGGAAAGGCCGTACTGATGCCTGTATCTACAACAATTACAATCTTCAAACCCCAGTTCAATCTCTGAGAAGTGAGGAGTGTGTTTGGGCGAATTAAAATGAAATGTGGGCTTTAAATGCAGGGAGGGCAAAGCAGGGGAGTGTCTTCCTCATGCTAAAGAGATCTGGCTAAAGGGTCTCAAGATCCAATCTTTAGGGGATACAGTTTCTTTCTTTGAAGATGGGGGATTCTCATACTGGCCTCCAGGGGAGACTTGAGAAAACTTCCGTCAATGGAGAGCTGAGGCAAACTGTATCTGGGTTGTGGTGACCTTTAGGGAAATTTTGAGAACTAAGGAGCTAAAAGGGAATGACAGTCTATAATGGGAAGTGCAGGATAGGGAGGAAGAGAAGAAGCAGGGTGCCCGTCCACCTTCCAGCCAGTTCCATGGAGCTCCAGAGACACTAGCCACTTTACTGGGTCTCTAGTATACTTTCAAAAAGAAGGGGGAGGGTTGAAACAAGTTTACATACATTCTGCCATATTTAGAAAAGTTTACACCCAAGAAGTATTTTTTTCACTAGCATAATTCTAACTATATCTATTGGGTTGTACCATACAACATTGACAAGTTGGCAGCAGTGAGTTGTGGGGTAAATTGGATGCTAATATGGGACTAAAAATAGTCTGGATAGGACACAGAAGGGTGCAGGCAAGAGACAGTGAGGTCCTATGTGGCTTGGTAGGTGGAGTCCCTGCACCTGATTCTTGATTTAGCAGTGGGTAAATGAGACTCTAAGGAAGAGGAGGTTCAAAGGGCATGATCAGTTGTACCAAATACTTCTCCCAGGAGACATGGAGACTGAAAGATAGCCAACAGATGTCTTATTGAGCAGTTCTTAAAGACAGTATTAGTTTCCTGTGGCTGCTATGACAAACGGCCACAAACTTGGTGCCTTAAAATAACACACATTTCTTTTCTTACAGTTCTGGAGGTCAGAGGTCCAAAATCAGTCTCTTTGGGGTAGAGACAAAGTGTCAGCAGGGCTGGGTCCTCTGGAGGCTGTAGCAGGGAAATCAGTCCCTTGCCTCTTCCAGTTTCTAGAGGCTGCTGGTGTTACTTGGCTGGTGGTGAAATTGACTTCCACTATCACAGTGCCTTTTCCTTTTCTGTGTCAAATTTCCTTCTGTCTCGCCCTTATAAGGATACTCATGATTGCATTTAGGGTCCATCCAGATAATCCAGAATAACCTCCCAATCCCAAGGTCCTTAGCTTAATCACGTTTTCAAAGTCCCTTTTCCATGTGAGGTCACAGCCACCAGTTCCAGAGATTAGGAGGTGGGTGTCTTTGGGGGCCATTACTCAGCTTCCCACAAAGACCTTGGTGAGAATAGTTTTCTCACAGCCGGGGGTGTAGCAGCAGAATGCACAGGGACAGGGACGATGTTGGCTGGGACCCTGGCCAGATGACTCATTTGAGACTGTGAGGGAGATCTGGGGGTGGGGGGGGGGAAGAAACCAACACCTAGGAATGGACTAAAAAACAGGAGTCTGCAGGAGAGGGGAAAAATTAGAAGTCACGAAAGGCAGGGGCGCCTGGGTGCTCAGTTGGCTGAATGGCAACTCTTGATTTTGGCTCACGTCATGATCTCAGGGTCCTGAGGTTGACCCCCATGCAGAGCCCCGCATGGAGCCCCACCTCAAGTCCCGCCTCAGGCTCCGCAGTAGACAAGGAGTCTGTTTAAGGATTGTCTCTCTCCCTCCTCCTCAACCCTCCCCCTCCTCGTGAGCACATGATCGTTCTCTCTCTTTCTCTCTCTCAAATAAATAAGAAATCTTTAAAAAAAAAAAAAAGCCACAAAAGGCAGAGGAGAATAGGAGAGAGTGTGTTGGGAAGTTTGGGGAAGTGAGAGATTCTAGAAGGGAGAGGTCAACAGCAGCAGGCAGCATGGAGAGGACAAGAGATGGACTGAAAACTCCCCTCTACCTTGGCAGGCAGAGGTCGTCCATAAAGTGCCCAGGCAGGGGCAGTAGCAGGGGCTGGGTGGGGAAGTCAGTCTCTGGAGCTCTGGTATAGGGGCAGGGCTGAGGAGGAGAAGACAGGGATATTGATTATTTTTGCGGAGCGTGATTAACATGAAAATGGGAGCAAAAACCACAGTCTGGGAATAAGGATGAAGGGCCCCAGACTGTTTGGAGTGTAGGCAACACGAAAGCGTGTGAGAAAGTTGCCCAGCCTTCAGCCTTCAGCCTTCTGAGCTAACAAAGACGTTGATGGACGAGGTATGGTCCTGAATGATTCTACCCTAACTGCTAGGATATTCTGCTGTCTTCCATGCTTAGTTTCTTAAAGCTGTGTATATCCAGAGCATAAAAGGACCAAGAAAAGTGTGAGGGTTTTCAGATCTTTGTGTGGTTCCTCTGCACAGCCCCAGGTACCGGGAAGTGGCAGGTGTGTAAGCCTGGCCCCCAGACAGGGGATGAGAGGACACCCTTCTCTCTGGGCAAAGGAGCTATTAAGTCAGGAAAGAGCTATTTTGAGAATAAAAAGGCACAGCCATGCCACTACATGGGCAAAACACCTTTCCTTCTCCTTCTGAACTTCCTTTTCTTCTTTTAATTGGTTATGGCAGATGTTTGAAATGCAACTTCTCTGATTCACCAGGAGGAATCACAATAATTTGATGTTGCTGGCCTGGGTTCAGCTTTCCTTATGCCTTTTAAAACGGGAACAACTCTTGTATTTTTTAGTTTTCTATTCCTTTCTCTTCTTCCCCAGGCTTTTCTCTCTGGTCCCTGGAAAGCTCGTTGTGGGTTATGGCGGTTTGTATTGTACCTTCTGCTCCTTCTTTGTTCTGTACTCTCTTCACTCCAGCAACACCCCCCCACCCTTGCTGGCCTCTATTGTCCCCCATTTTGCTAGGGAGAAGCTGCTCCCTGGTATCAGAAACAGTCTTCTGAGCAAGAGCCCCAACCCTCCCGGGTGGCCTCCAGAGTCCCTGCCTGCACCGGGCTGGGGGGCGGGGGGGGAGGGGGAAACCCTAGGCCATCCAGGGCTCCTACCCAACACAGACAAGGCGACACTCCTCATCCACCTGGAGGCGGAATCCCAGAATCCCAGAAACACATTTGGGTCTGTCTTTGTGAAAGAAAACGATACTCCTGCAGGCAGGTGGTACTATTAGGGGGGACATTTTAACGTGCAATTTAGAGTGCACATTTTACACACAGCTTGGACAGAAATAATCAGGTTAATGTGTGTCTGCACTGTCATATGGTCAGACTTTAGGTGAGAGCAGATTTATACACCGAAATCAAAAGGAAATCGCGGGAGCCGTCTTCTGCTACATTCCATGACAATAAATGGTCACGCGATGGAGGGCTGCCAACATGACTCTGCGCTCCTTTTATTCCTTCCCAGAAAGTTCTTGAGTTTGAAAGAAAATGCGTTTCCAAGGTGCTTGAGTGCATCTGATAAATACAGATTTTTATTAACAGGGGGCACATGTAAACAAAGGCTATGTAAACAGAAAAACGCCTGGCAGCAAGGGAGACGTATGCTCAGTGTCAGGGAGATTTTCTTAAAATGAAGTGTAAGGAAGTTTATAGGAATTCTTGAGCAGATGTTTTGGTTCAAGAAGACATCCTGCCTCTCTGATGTCTGCTAGAGAAGATGGTCAAACCAGAGGGCTTGATTTCTGCGGCATCGGCATTTGTCATTGTGTGTATTTGTTCAAGGAAAAGGTTTTTTGGTTGTTTGCTTGTTTGTTTGTTTGTTTTTAGGGGCTAGGATGCTAGAGGAAAAACATCATAGATTCACAGCGTATTTTTTCAGAAAGTTCAACCTGCAAATGAAAGAATCGTATCATGGGTTATTTTTTAAGTAAAGACGCCATTGAAAGCGTCCGCATGTGAACACATCAACAAGTAGAAGCTTCCTCCATCAAGCCACGACACAGATCTGCCCACGGGGTAATATTCAAAATATGTGTGTGTCACCCTTTGGCTCCCTGAGGTAATGAATCAGTGCAGACTTTGCAAAAGCAGCTGTATCGAGTCTGCAAGTCACCTCGGCCACAGCCTTCAGAGTTGGAGAGAAGAAACTTCGAGATTAAAAGGCAGCATTTTCCCTCTGAAATGGAATAATTGTGATAGGGGATTTGCTTCCCCCCCCCAAGTTTTGAAGAAAAACAATGTTCTTCCTGCTGTGATGAATTTCTTCAGGAGGTTTGAAAGGAAAGCCGAGACCCGAGAGGAGGAGGACCCTGAGTCAAGAGGGTGAAGGCCGGGTTTTCAGCACATGTGTTCTCATTTATCAAGGGGCGGTGCTCGGTGTGAAGGGGGAAAATACCCAGGGTGAAAAGATTCAAGGGGATCAAATTATTTTTCCATTTGTCTCAGAAGGAAAGGAAGAGAGGAAATAAAAGAGGGAAGGAAAATCATTTCATTATGTGGTAATCAAATGCAACGTGGGCTGGTCAGCGAGTGGCAACTTTATTTTTCAGAGAAGCTCACTCTAGGGTGTCCTGAGCCTCCCAGGGTGAGGCTGTGACTGTGGAATCTGAAAACAGCAGGAGCACAAGAACAGAAGTTGCAGGGATGTCTACACTTGTCATCTCTCACATGACCTCTTGGCTACGGTCCTTCTTCACCCCACCTGAATGAATCGGTTCGAGGGGGAAGAGGGAAAGGAGAACTAAGTTGAGCACTTACTGCAAGCGGGGCATTGCACGTGCATTTTCTCCCCCACAAGAAACCTGCAAAGTAGATACCATTGTCCCTAGTGTAGAGGTGAGCAAACAGTGTCCGTATCTTGTGGGCCTTGTGCAAAGGACCACCGTTAGGAAGGGAGTGGACCTCCACTAGCACAGCAAAGCTCTTTTTAGTTATTCCACACTGCCCTCCTGACAGGTGTTCCTGGCATGGGAGCTGCAGGGCTGAAGTCCCTTTGGCATCACAAGGTAAAGGCCCCAACGATCTCCCTCCACAGCTTAAACCCTATTGAACAAGGGACATCAATGGATTGGGTGATGTGCTCAAAAGGCAGGACTGAGAAAAGCACTGTAGGACTTAATTGGGGGAACAGAAACTGTGCTTTCCGGGAGGTGTGGGGTAAGGCAGAATGGGGCCAATGTTAGGGGCTCTCGAATTCAGCGTGTATTATAGAGATGGGGCAGGCTGTCATTCATCACCCACCGGTGATGGGCTCCATGGGGCCCAGCCGGCCGGCTGTGCTGTAACACCTCGGGCTTGCTGATGGTCCGTTGCTTTGCCTGCTTACAAGCATAGCTGTGGTGTGAAAAGCCTGGGTCCTGAAGCTATTCAGCCTTCCTGATCCCACACACTTAGCACGGGTGCAGTACCCTAACATAGAGAATTCAGTCCCACATCCCCCAAAGGCCTTGCTCTCAGATCCTCCCACAGAGCAAGGGCCACTCATAAAATTCCTGTTAGCTGCCATTACCTTCCGGAATTCCTCAGGAGGGTAACAGATTGGGCTTCACCTTGACCTTGCACACTGGGGTTGGGGGAGAGAGGTGCTCTGTACTCAGGCTTCCCAGAGCTGTGGAGAGAGAGAGCGATAGAGCTGTCTAGAAGCTGAGGTTTCTGCAGATTTTTGAAACACAAGTCTCCTACTTTTCTTTTAAGTTTAAATGTGGGCCTATTGTCTTCTCTTGATAATAATGAACAGGGTGGGGAAAGAGGAAGACACATGGGGAAAGAGGAGGGGAGGTCAGGTTGCAGTCATGTCAAGTAAAATGATCCAAACTCAGTTCCAAAGGGGTGTGGATGCAGTTCTGTGGCAGTCGCCACAGCGCGGGCTCTTCTCTCCGTGAGAGTGAGGGGAGCAGGTCAGACACCGGGAGGCCCCATCATGGGGAGCAAACATGCCCCCGCAGGCCAGTTCCAACCTCCGCCAAGCAGACAACTCTGATGGAGGAGTGGATGGGATGGATTTTGAAAAGAAATCAAGAGAGCCCTGAAATGCGATCACCAAGGTACTGGGGAATAAGATCCTCAGTGTGGAGGCTCGGGGCCCATGGTCCTGCCCGATGTACAGAGGAAGGTGACTTCTGTTCACAGGCCCACGATAGTCCGGAGGTGTCCCTGGCTTCTAGCAAATGGGCCCAAACCACAGGCTTGCTTGGTCTAGAACTTTCTCCTTGAAGTAACAGAAATCAATATTTGGAAAGAAAGATGCAATAAGCGTAACAGCTTGTGACCTGACTTCGGTGCCAGTTAGCCTAGGTGGCACCTGGGGACTGTGCCGTCGGGTCAGGGTCAGGGGTGATCCCTGCAGTCTCACTCACAGAGACAGACCAAACAGCCCGGTCTCCCAAGGGCAACAGTGTGTGAATCGCCTGTGGATACAATGGGCTTCGGGGAAGTGGAGACGCTCCAGGCCACAGGAAGGTCAGAGTGCAGTAGAACACAGACATCCCGGCGTCAGGGTGACGGAGCCCAACACCAGTTCCATACACGAAATCATGGTAGCTCGGGAAACAGACCTGAGTGCAAATCCACAGCCTCAGTCACCTTACAGTGTAGGGGACCTTCTGAATTTTAGCCAGTGGTTCCTCGTCTATGAAGATGGAAAGAGTAACCCCTGCTGCTGGGGACTGATGTATGGATTAAATGAGACAACAAATACAATTACTTATAATAGTCAATCACCTGGCAATGATTACTCTCATTATGTAGATAAAAATCCACTAAGGAAGCTTCATAAAGGTAACAGCCTTGCCCGAAGTCAGTCAGAGGCAGGTGAGGGATTTGAGCCCTCTGTCTATTGGGGTAGGGAGCTTCCAAGATGGTACCAGTGACTCTTACCTCCTGGAGGTAACATCCTGGGTAATCTCCTCACACATTGTATCCGCAGGTACGGCAGAAGTTACAGGATGTCACAGGATGAGTTTGGAAGAGCCTGAGGCTCAGAGTGGAGTGGTGGCTGCCAGGAGAGGGTGGAGGAAATGGGAGGTGTCCATCAAAGGGTGCAAAGTTTCAGTTATACAGGATGAAGAAATTCTGGAATGACCGGCATGGTGACTCTATAGTTAACAGCACTATATTGTATATTTGAAATTTGCTAAGAGAGCCTGTCTTAGGGGTTCTTACCACACATATACGCACAAGGTAACTCTGTGAGGTATTGTTAATTTTCTTGATTGTGGTGATTATTTTACAATATTTACATATATCAAAATATCAATTTATATACCTCAAATACATACAATTTTAATTTGTCAAAAATAGTTTAATAAAGCTGCAGAGAAGAGCCTGTGGCTTCCATCTTGGCTCGGTCTCAGTCTCTCGCTCTGGGGAGAAGTCAGCTGCCATGTCCTGAGGAAGCTCAGGCAGCCCCTGTGGTGATAAGATGTGCGTGGCCAGCAAGATCCTGAAGGCTGCCAGCAGCCACTTAAGTGATCTGCATATTTTATTTTAGCCAGCCTCAGCCAATAGCTTGCCTGAAACCCAGCAGAGGTGCTCCCAATTCCTATCCCTAGAAACCATGAGAGAATAAACTACAAAGTTTGGGGTAATTCATAGCATTGTAATAGATTAGTACATCTGTCTTTACATTACTCCATTCAGTATTATCATTCATTTATTTTTTTTTTCAATGAACTTATTAACTGAGTGCCTGATGTATGCCAGGATTCGAGTTAGGGGATCCAAAAAGAATCTCTAGAGGGCTTGCAGGCAGCATGGCTGGAGTGAGAGAGGACAAAGGAAGATTTTTTTTTATATAGATTTTATTTGTTTACTTGAGAGAGAGAGAGAGAACATGAGCCGGGGGGGGAGGGACAAAGGGAGAAGCAGACACCCCTCTGAGCAAGGAGCCAGACGCTGAGCAGGCAGCCTGACATGGGGCTGGATCCCAGGACCCTAAGATCATGACCTGAGTCAAAGGCAGATGCTTAACTGACTGAGCCACCCAGGGGCCCCAAAGGAAGCCTTTTTCAAAGGCAACTGAAGGAAAGCCTAAAATGAGGAGTGGGAGATAGGTGTGGGCATGGAGGACACTTCTGGAGAGAGGAAGCTGACGAGGGGCTCGGGGACAGAGCAAATCAGAGTCATCAGGTGTGAGTGTGAAGGTGAGGGAGGGGGAGAGATGAGTCTGAAGAGATCTACCCTTGTACACGAAATATGTCAAATTATCAAGGCCCATAGCTGCCTGGAACAACAGATGCTGGCTGGAACCACAAGGGGGTAATTCTCATCAAGTTTCCAGGAGATGAGCGGAGAAGTACTGCACAGAGATGCTCTAATCATGGCTTGGGCCTTCAGTGATAAAGTACCACAGATTTGGGGGGCTTAAACAACAGGGATTAACTATCTCACAGTTCTGGAAGCCTCAGCCTGAGATCAAGGCATCGGCAGGGTTGGCTCCTTCTGAGGGCTGCGAAAGAGAATTTATTCCATGCCTCTTGCCTGGCTTCTGGTGGTTTGCTGGCTATCTTTGGCTTTGGCGTGTAGAAACATCACTCTGATCTCTGTCTTCATCTTCACATGGCTTTCTACCTGTGTTGTCTGTGTCCAAATTTCCTCTTTTTATAAGAACACCAGTGATATTGGATTGGGACCCTTTTTTTTTTTTTTTTTTTTTTTTTTTTTTTTGCTAGTGACCTCATCTTAACTTGATTACCTCTGTAAAGACTATTTCCAAATAGGGTCACTTGCTGAGGTACTAGGGGTTAGGAACCAACATATCTTTTTTTGGCAGATGGGGGTGCACACCATTCAACCCATAACAGGGACACTGCAGATTGTAAGAGTTAGTTGATGGAAGTCTTTTAGGATGACCCAGAAGTCCATGGATAATTATACAGTTCCCAGATGGATTTAGAACTCACCCTGGGCCGTTAAGGAGGCTGAAACTATGCAAGTGCATTGGTAATAGGTTAAGAAGCCAACCTATTCTTTTCATGTTGGGGCATGCAAGAAAACTACCCTTCTTCGGTGCTATGGGAATAGTTTCCTTTAGTAGTAAATTCATTTGCTAAAGGAGCCTTAACAAAATACCAACAAAAGACTGTGTGACTTAAACAACAGAAATGTATTTTCTCCCAGTTCTTCAGGCTGGAAGTCCAAGATCAAGGTGCTGGCAGGACCGGTTTTTCCTGAGACCTCTCTCCTTGGCTTGTAAAAAGCTGCCTTCTTACTGTGTCCTCACACGGCCTTTCTTCTGCATGAACATACGACTAGTTCTAGCCTTCTTCTTATAAGGATGTTAGTCCTACTGGATTAGGGTTAACACTAACAGGCTCATTTTAACTCAGTTATCTCTTTAAAGGCCCAATCTTCAAGTATGGATACATTCCCAGGTTCTGGGGGTTGGGACCTCAACCTATGAATTTTGGGCAGATGCAATTCATACTATAACGAGTAGCTACAGAGGAAGTCACTGTTCTGACTTAGAGGAACAAGCTGGTGGTTTTAAGTTTGGTCTTTAAGATGAACAGATGAATAGCTTTTCCCTGGGGAGGCTGTGGGGCGTCTCCTGGAGGGACCTGTCTTAAATCCAGGCCATCCCCGAATGTCTTCTGACCCTTTGAAGTCCTGTCCCAACCCAGCCCCTCACCTTTCGGTGTGTGGATCCCCTCCCTTCTTCCAGGTTCTGCCATCCAATCTCAAGTCTATGGGTCTGGCCCTCAGAAGGCTGCTCTGTCCCCACCCCTCAGGGTGGAGTGGCGGTCGGCCCCTAGGGCCCCGCAAAGAGGACTCTGTTTTGACTCTTCATTTTCTCACATTTTCCCTTTAAACATAGTCTGTCTTATATCTCTCTTTCTTATTTTTGTTTCTAACCCCCTCTGTTCCTCTTCAATGTAATTTTAAAGTGAAAACACATGGCTGCAAAACCAGGTCTCTCCATTTACTCAGCTGCACCTACTTATTCAATTTAAACTGGAAGGCTAGTTTACAAACTTTCAAAAATAAGTCCCGGGCCAATGTGGAGAACTGTATAAACACAGGTCTAATTTCATTTCTACTTGTTTCATTTTTTTCCCCCTCTCTCTCTCGTAAATGACCTTCCTAGTATAAAAGCCAGAACATACTCATGCTCACACACATACACACTTTTTCTTTCTGGAAGCTTCTCCTTGATTTCTAATTCTGTAACAAAATAAACAGGTCCTGAACAGAAAATGAGAGTTTTTAAGAGATGGTTTCCAGCAACCTGTCAATTAACATTAGTGACATCATTCAACACAATATCAGTTTAAAGGGCTTCAGGATAGAGTGTTTGATTGTTAGAAAAATGACTAACCGAGTAAGTGAATTCTGCTTTCTCTCCATGAAAGACACACATGCACTAGTTATCTGTTAATCCTAATCCTTTTTCACTTTCGGGAGGAAAAGGAAGGCAGCTTTGGAAAATAGGGCAAAGAATCACATTTCTGGTAGTCCAGCTGTTCATATTTTGGTACAAGTGAACCAAAATGAGAAAATGAGCCCTGAAAAACTCTGGAAATAGATTCACATTGTTTTATCCTAAAATGTCAATATTATAGCTATATAAATTCCTAATTTGACCCCACCCAACTGTACCATATTGATTATACCCTTCCGAAACATACAGAATGATCAAAAAGAATCCTATTGAAGTATAACGTATTATTTACCTCCCATTTGTAGGGCTCCGGACAGCACATTTTCATGCAGTATCTCATGTGGCCTTCACAGAGACCCCGCGAAAGAACTTTCTCCCAAGTCTGCTTTAGCAGTTAAGTGGTAGAAGATTCAAAACCCTGTCTTGTCAAAGTAAAGGCAATACGTCTCCTCTCAACTGGGAGGGATACACAAGTCTGGGGTTTTGTCATATTCTCAAGGGTCACAAATGACCTTCCACAAAGCAACATTCTTGTTATGCAATGAATAGTGTCCTCCCAAAACTCCTATGTTGAAGCCGTAACCCACAGTGCCTCAGAATGTGACTTTATTTGGAGATAGAGACTTCGAGGAGGTAAGGAGGTGAATGAGGTCATAGGAGTGGGGCCCTAATCCAATAGGACTGGTTTCCTTATAGGAATAGGAAGAGACAACAAAGATCCCCCACGCCCACCCCACCTCTGAACACAAAGACAAAAAAGGCCATGTGAAGACATGGTAAGAAGGTAGCCATCTACAAGCCAGGAAGAGAGGCCTCCCCAGAAAGCATCCCTGAGGCTCCTTGGTATTAGGCTTCTAGCTCTGAGAACTTAAAAAAATTAATTTCTGTTGTTTAAACCACCCAGTCTGTGGTATTTTGTTATGGTGGCCTGAGCAGACTAACACAATTCTATTGGTGAATCTTGGTTGGAGGCTGCTTCCCTAATTTTATCCCATTTAGGGAATCAAACTCTTGTCCTTAATGGTGCCCTGAAGTTCTCTATGTGAGAGACCCCTATGATAAAACCTGGAGAATTTCTTGAATTTAGGACTTTATGGAAGAAATCAATAATAATACCCATGCTTGGAAATGAAAACCATAATTGCACAATGTGAAAAGTACTTCTATTTCTTGCCTGATTGAAAAATTGGTGAAACCCTTCACTGGTGCGACTTAGGGAGTTACTCCAGTGAGATTTAAGTCCTGCCCCTCTTCACCCTCTCTGAGCGTCCCCCGCTCTTGTCCCGCTCCAGCCCATATCCCAGTGGCACACCCATACACCAGGATGTTCTCTCCCTGCAGAAAAATTTGATCCAGGGGCGCCTGGGTGGCACAGCGGTTAAGCGTCTGCCTTCGGCTCAGGGCGTGATCCCGGCGTTATGGGATCGAGCCCCACATCAGGCTCCTCCACTATGAGCCTGCTTCTTCCTCTCCCACTCCCCCTGCTTGTGTTCCCTCTCTCGCTGGCTGTCTCTATCTCTGTTGAATAAATAAATAAAATCTTTAAAAAAAAAAAAAAAAAAAAAAGAAAAATTTGATCCAGTGTTGTGTTATTATTAGGGTTCGCTTTCAGGATATCATCTTACCAACATTATTTCTAAGGAAATTTCCACCTTTCTGTATTTTTTTGCTAAACACTTGAAACTGAGTACCCACTATTTCCTTCTCAGGCAGCCTGGTGATTCCTGTTCTTGCCACTCAATATTCTGCTTTACTTCACCAGGTCTTCACCACAAGAGCGAGTCCTGATTGGAGTCCCCCAGAAAGCAGGACTCCTATCTGAGCCAAAGCCCTCCCCGTGTGATATCATTTCACACCCCTCCAGCTGCAGGCATCCCAGGGTATTTTTTAAAAAGCCACTGTGTGCCCATTCTTTCATGGGCCACCCCTGATGAAGTCCAGAAAGATAGCTGTTCATTCTTAATCCTGACTGCTTTCCAAACAGCTGTGGAAAATGTAAGCCAAGTGTATAGATGCTTAGTCATTGAGCGCTTCCCATTTCCTGGTCCTGTAAGGACCTTCTCTTTGTGTGCACGGTCTCAGTCCTCTAGTTCTGGGTTTGGTAGCAATCAAAAATAAAAGCAAGCACGAGACGGTTGGAGGTAACACAATGACAAGTACAACACTCGAGAAGCTTCTTGTGAGTTCATTACATTTAAGGTTTTTTGCTTAAGTAAAACTTACCATGTACAAGAGAAGGCAAACAGAAGCCCGAACTTTGCTTTTTTTTCAACTAACGATCAAAGTGGAATTGGGGATGTGGTACACTGTGGTATAGTTTCAGTAACAGAGGTTGGGGAAAGAGAGTCGATGCCCCTGACAATTCTGAAGGCTCACTGATCCCGGGACAACTGTCCGTCTGGGACCCATCACCTTTTCTCATCTGATCAGCCACCTTAAACAAAGTTCCAAGAAAATAAATTTTGTATTTAAACTATTTATGGGCTTTCTTCCTTTTTAGTCATTAATTTTTTTTAAAGAGGGAAATAAAAACAAGCTTTCTTTTTCTTTTAAAAGATTTTATTTATTTATTTGTCAGAGAGAGAGAGAACACAAGCAGAAGGAGTGGCAGGCAGAGGGAGAAGCACACTCCCTGCTGAGCAGAGAGCCTGGTAGGGGACTTGATCCTGAAACCGGAGCCCAAGGCAGACACTTAACTGACTGAGCCACCCAAGCAAGCTTTACTGCTGTTCTTGTTGCTGCTCTCTGCACTGGAGGGGAGAGGGCAGCTCTGTAGCCCAAGGTGAGAGATTAAGGATCCTCGTACCTCCAGGAAGGGAATGGCTTCTGCAGATGAGAAAAGGAGAAGTGGCTGGTCTGGCGGCTTAATCAGCCTCTCAGAAGACAACACAAGGAGCCTACATTTACTTTTAAAAGTTAATAAAGCCTACATTTGCCTTATTACTGTTATGGGTTGAATTGTGCATACCTACCACCCCCCCACCCCCAACACACTAAAATTCACACGTTGAAGTCCTAACCCCTCCCCACCACCACCCCAGAACTCAGAATGTGACTGTATTTGGAATTAGGGCCTTTAAAGAGGTAATTAAGGTTCAGTGACGTGATTCGGGTGGGTCCTAATCCAATGACTAGTGTGTTTTCAAGAAAAGGAGATTAGGACACAGACCTACACAGGAGAAAGGCAGCATCTATAAGAGGACTCGGAGGAAACAAACCCTACAGACACCTTGATCTCTCAGACTGTGAGAAAATCAATTTCTGTTATTGAAGCCCCCTCATGGATGGTACTTTGTCTTGTTAGCCCTAACAAGGCAGCGCAACCACCAGTCATTGCCCTATCTACCTAACAGGATTCCTTCCTGCATCTCCTACCTTTCTCTCTGTGATTCATTTTGTTCTGCTTGAAGAATTACATTCCTCTGTGAAGGTCTGTTATAATTATGCTCTCAGTATTTGCTTACCTGGAAATGTCTTCATTTCATCCTTGAATGATAGTTATGCCATGTAAATACATTTCATTAGTTATTTTCCTCCTAGTACTTTGAAAACATTGTTCCATTGTTTTCTCATTGACAAGTCTACTTTCTGTCTGATTTTTATTGTCTTGAAGGATGATATGTCTTTACTCTCTTGGGATCTACTCTTTGTTTTTGGTGATTCATTGTGTTTCCTGCTTCAGCAGATTCACGTTTTTCATCAATTTTGGAAGATTCTCAACTTCTATCCCTTTGAATATTGCTTTCCTCCCATTCTTTGGAACTTCAACTGGACATGTAGAACTTTTCATGCTATATTACATGTTTCCAGTTTTGTTTTGTTTTTTAATCTCTTTGCTTTCTATCTTGCATTCTAATTGATTTCCTCAGATCTAAATTTCAGGTCACTAATTCTTCCTTCAGCTGAGTCTAATCTGCAGTGTAACCTTTCCATTAAGCTTTATATTTTACCAACTGCATTTTTCTTTCTTTGAAGTTTGATTTGTTGTTGTTGTTGTTGTTTTGAAACCAGCTTGGTTTTTTTGGATAGTGTGTTTTTCATATTCAGTCTCCTTTCCCCTTTTGGTTTTAAAAAAAATAACCATAAGAACTTCAGGACACAAAATACATATTAAAAGATACAGCACATATTAAACTATTTAAACCATTTTGACTTTGACAATTCCAATATCTGTAATATTTAAGAGTCTAATTCTGCTGGTGATTGGTTCTTGTTTCTGGTGGCATGTTTCCTTTGTGTGTGTGTGTGTGTGTGTGTGTGCTTATATTCCATGCAAATTTCACCATAGGAAATTGCTGCAGACTGAGAGTCCATTTGTCCATTTCTCCAGGGGCAATTTGGATTTTTTTTTTTTTTTTTTGGTGCATGGGAAAATACCAAACTAGGACCTCTTTGTGTGTGTTTTCTTTTTAAGATTTATTTATCTGTTTGAGAGGGGCATGGGGAGAGGGAGAGGAAGACAGAGTCTCAAGGAGACTCTACGATAAGCGCGGAACCCAACACGGGGCTCAATCTCACCACCCTGAGATCACAACTAAGCTGAAACCAAGAGTCCAATGCTCAACCGACTGTGACACCCAGGCACCCCTAGGACCTCTTTGAAAGAAGAATTAACTTAGGGCTTTCAGCATCACATAGGTAATAGGCTGGATTGTGATTATGAATTGTCCATGGAGAATTTTTTCCCTCTCTATACAGAGCCAAGGCAAGATAGAAAAATTCCTTGGCTTTGTTTTTTTTTGTTTTTTTGGGTTTTTTTTCTGGGCATTTTAAGACTAGACTTTCACTTTAAGAATAGGAATTCTGGCTTTACGGGGGTGAGTACAGCTCCATTCTAGCTCTTCACTTTGATGGGTCCAGGCCTTATCTTTTGCTCCCCACAGGGCCTTAAAAACTGGAGATTTGCAAATGACCTTCAGGTCATTTGTAGAATTTACCTCTCTGGATTCATGACTCAGCTTTGTTTTTGGCCTCTGGTGACCTCCCTTAGGTTTTTGTCAACTCTGGTATTTTCAGATGTTTTGTAGTGGAATGGTTTTTAAATAGCTAAACCTCCATATTGCCAAAATAGCATCTAAATGGTTTGCTCTGATTTTTGCCAATTTTTTTTACTTCTATTTGCTCTTTTGATTATGTACCTTTCTTTATAAAATAAAAATGTAATTTACCCAATTTTCTCAAAGGGTTACCCCAATATCCCTATGCCAATAGCTCACATGCCTTTTCATTTACTTACATAGTTTTCCCCTCTAAACTTGTGCCAGTTTTTTCCTCAGAACTTTAGGTCTGGATTTCTCATTATACTGTATGAGGAACAACTGGATCTCATTTCCAAATATTGGCCACTTCCTTACTTCCTTTTACATTATGAAGAAATCTGGCAAGGATAATGCAACAACTATTTGCATTTTCCTTTGGCCTATCTGTGGACCAAACATCAGTACCATTATAAAATCTGGATTCTACTTCCAAAAATCAATATAGCCACTCATGATCTCCTGACTTTGTAGATAGCTGTTTGAAGTTCTCTGAAACAGGCATTTTGGGGTTTGTTTTTATTTCCCTCATTTTCAATTTATAAAGAAGCAGTCGGGACTCACTTTTAGATGAACTGATTATGGACTCCCTTGTCAGATTAAGTGGGAAGGTGGTATCCTCTTAATTAATGGTGAGGTTTTCGTTGTTGAGGCCCGTCTTGTAAGCAAGAGATGCTGCCCGAGGAAAACTGGGACTCCTGGCACTGGGGAACTGTTTATTTTTTCCAGCACTGGTGTGTTCTGCTTTTAGGGGCAGAGCTATGGGTATGGTTGGGCATTTCAGTGAGGTAGATTTTAGTTTTTATAACAAGAAGAGTAAAACATTCCAGATCTATCCGACCCAGGAGCCAGAGTTCTGTGCTCCCCATGCCTTCCAGGACCAGATAGGAGGCAGTGACAAGGATGAAAACAGCCTTTTATAACCGGAAACACAGAGCTTGTTTCCACCTGTATTATCACGTATCGGTGAAATGTAAGCATTAGGAAACAAACAACTTCCCACCCCAGCATAGGCAGCCACGTTCTGGCACATCCATTTCGGAGTCCCTGAAGTGAACCCACACATTCAGAGTTGGGGGACATGGCAGAGACTCTGCTGCCTGAATTCAAGGTGTCGGATGTTCCTGAAGGTCCGAGGGGCTGAGGTGGGCACTATACAATATCTGCTTTCAGAATCGTCCAGACTGGAACCACCTCCCTAGGCTGTGTGTGTGTGTGTAGCAGGTCAGCTTCTGAGGAACACGCTGGCTCTGCCTGTGGTACGCCCATATACGCTTCCCCCAGGGTGGGAGTCACTACTCTCCTCTCCTCCATCCTCTTGTAGCTAAAATCCCCACATGTCAGGCCTCTGCTTCTGCCACCCCATCTTCCAGGAAGGCTGCCCCAGCCCCAGCCCTGGCAGGGATCCCTGCCCTGTGTTTCCTGCACTTGTCCCACAGCTGTCCTGAAGCGGTGATCGCAGTAACTTCTGGCTTCCAGCATTCTGGCTTACCATGTGATGTTTAAGGACAGGGTTACTGGAACTCTGGTTGGTGTAATACCCACTTTCCAGAATTTCATTCTGAAGTCATATTCATTTATACCCTGAGATGCAATTATGTAAAATAAAGACACGCTGTCTTTCCATTTTGAGTTCCAAAAAGGTGTACGTGTGTAGAAAATGCCCTGATCACATCCCTCCTCAGTGTCAAACCCTTTCCAAAAGATCTCTCTCTCTCTCTCTTTTTTTTTTAAAGACTTTATTTATTTATTCGACAGAGATAGAGACAGCCAGCGAGAGAGGGAACAAGCAGGGGGAGTGGGAGAGGAAGAAGCAGGCTCATAGCGGAGGAGCCTGATGTGGGCCTCGATCCCATAACGCCAGGATCACGCCCTGAGCCAGAGGCAGAAGCTTAACCGCTGTGCCACCCAGGTGCCCCCAAAAGATCTCTCTTTAATTCCCTTCTTTTCTTCTGATTATTAGTTTGCTCTTCCCCTCAAAGCAATTTTGGATTCCAATGTACTTCACTAGGCTGGAGAATCACTTAGAATGAGGGTGGGTTGGAATAGCACCAGGAAGCAAACAGGTGGAGCCTGCAGGGAGGGGATTAAGGGGTGGGGGAGGGAGGGAGGGGAGGACAACAGAGGGGAGGGAAGAGTTTCTAGGCTCGCTCTCAGTCTTCACCTGGAGACACACACTGCCAGCCCTCTCCTGGAGGTGGGTTCCTTCCCTTCCCTGCCTTTTATCCCCACCCCTGTTTTCCGTCTCAGCTAGAGCCGGTCGCCTAGGGCCTGGCCTCTCCTGCCTAGGAACATTTATTTCAGTCTGGACCTTCTTCCCTGAACATCCCACATGAAGAAAGCAGTTGAGAAGGACCTCAGACCCGGGCGTTAGACCTCTCTTGGCAGGAGTAGAGACTAAGGACTGATTCGGAATATAGGTATTTAGCCATAGGCGCAATAATTTGGATATAGCTTATTTAAAAATAAAATAACGCTACCATAGCTCTCGGGGACTCCATGATGTAACACTATGGAATAAATGTCATTTTGCCTATTTTGCCATCACTTGTCCAGCAGTTACACTTGATAATGAAATGATAAGTGGCTCCTTAGTCTCCCCACTGAACTGTCACCCCCTGAGGGTTTTGCTTGTGCTCTGAACCCAGGACCTTACACAAAACTTGGCAAATGGTAGAGACTTAAAACTATTTGCCACATGAATGAATAAGCTAATGAAAGGGCGGCCTTCACTCCCAGCAAAGATACCAGCTAAGCTTCCAGACCTTCCTGATCAGAGTCCTCATTTCTTATATTCAAGATTTTCAAAACATCCAGATTTGTGCTCGAGACCACCAAGTCGGGGGAGCGCGGCCTCAGGCTCTGGTCTGGGAGGTCCCGTGCCAGGCAGGACTGAACTCTGCAGTGTGCCAGCGGAGATGAGATTTCCATAAGGCTGCAAACTTCAGTCTTGCTAAGTTAGCGCTTCCAAGGGTTACCCTCGTTGAGCTGCTTTCCCGTTAAATCCTTGGATTTTCTCCAGTACCGTTACAGAGAAAGCCAAATAAAAACCGCATTTGCCCATGCTGCGGAAAAGGCAGTGCTCATCTCACACTGAAAGATGAATCAATTTCAGCATTTATGGTGAGGCCTGCTCTATGTGTGTAGCTGTCTTTCTGGGCCTCGGGTGTGTTACGTGAGAAGAGGAATGATGATGTTTCCTTACGCGGCCGTTGTTGGGGGGAAGGAATAGCGCACTGGGCTGACATAAGGCTGCGGAGCACCCAGTGGGTGCTCAGGAGGGCGCACTCAGTAGGGCCGTGAAGAATAACTCCGTGCATTGCTGACGATGCTTCTCCCCTCCTGTTTCTGGCTGGTCCTGCCCGGAGGCTCACGAGGAAACTGCTGCGCAGTCACCGCAGGGATAACCGTCCTGGTCAGCAAAGCTGCTTTTTCTTCCCGCTTCCTACTGTTCTCTCTCTGTACCTCCCTGTGGTGTGGGCCTGTGCTTCGTGCCTGTTACCGTCCTCACCGCCGGGCCTCGCTCTTGGAACCACTCGCTCCAGCTCTCGGAGGAAGCCACAGTCTCCCGGTTCTCACGCAAAACACAACCAAACACAGCAAAAGCCATAAACCAGCACACACGCACACCCCTGCCACAACCACGTCCTTTCCGGGGGCCCCTGCCCGGCTGGGCCACCCGCGGGGCTGAGGCCACCGCCTCAGGACCTCCTGTCCTGCCCCCCAAACAACCGGCTCATTGCAGGCCACCTGCCTTCCCCCTTTCACTTCGTGCTTGGCCTCTGGGGAATCTTCCTCCTGTGCCAGCTCAGGAGATGCATTTAAATGAGAGCTTTTGTATTTGACCCAACTTTCCAGTGGTTCCATTTGGGAGGGGTGTTCGGGGCTTCCAGCTTGCCACACGGCTTGAAACGGGAGGCTTTCCAATACTTCCACGAAGCACTTTTCTGCTTTAATGACCTGGAGCTGGTTTTTTGCTTGTGAGAAGCCTGGCTGATGGCGAAGACACTCCTTCTCCAAGGCTTCTGGGGCCTCTTTCTCCTGCAGGTTTCCCTGGAAGGGAAGTGAGGGCAGAATTTGCCTGTGGAGCCAGGATTCGGAGTGCTCATACCCCTTCCCCTGGCTCTGCACCTCTCAGGGCTGGATTGGGGGGCAGTGCAGATGTGGGGGGGCGCTCGCAGGAGCAGCAGGGGATTTTTGATGAAACCTATGTTCTCTGTAGGCAGGGTTGAGCCAGCGGCTTGCTGCTGTGTCCAACAGATATAAATTTGGATCTAAGTGCTGTTTAACCAGCCTGCCAGGGAGAGTTAGTTTGGTTTGGTTCGGTGGTATGTCTTGCCCACTGTACCTTTGGCCTCTGGGCCTTGGAAAGGCCTCTTCCTGGATTTCTTTCATTTCCTTTTCTTTTTCTNTTTTTCTGTCTTTCTTTTTCTTTCTTTCTTTCTTTCTTTCTTTCTTTCTTTCTTTCTTCTTTTTCTTTCTTTCTTTCTCTTTCTTTCTTTCTTTCTTTCTCTTTCTTTCTTCTTTCTTTCTTCTTCTTTTCTTTTCTTTCTTTCTTTTTTTTTTTTTTAAGATTTTATTTATTTATTTATTTGTCAGAAGAGAGAGACCGAGAGAGCGCANCTTTCTTTCTTCTTCTTTTCTTTTCTCTCTTTCTTTTTTTTTTTTTTAAGATTTTATTTATTTATTTATTTGTCAGAAGAGAGAGACCGAGAGAGCGCACAAGCAGGGGGAGCAGCAGGCAGAGGGAGAAGCAGGCTTCCCGCCAAGCAGGGAGCCCGAAGCAGGGCTCCATCTCAGGACCCTGGGATTGTGACTGGAACCAAAGGCAGACGCTTAGCTGACTGAGCCACCCAGGTGTCCCGCCTCTTCCTGGATTTCTGTGTCTGCTCTGCTTCTGAGGGCAAATGCCAACTCTAAGTCAAGTATTTTGGGATTTCAGGAAATAACATTTCAAAAGCATTCTGGACACTGACTTTATTTGATCAAGAAAGACATGAACAATGGTTGTTTACTGTTCCCCTTAATTTCATTCGGAAGGAAATGTTCAGCACACACAAAGGCATAGTCTTAGAATAAGAAGGTTTGAGTGACTTCAGCTGTGGGACAAACCCCTTCACCAGGTTTTGTTTGTCTGATTTCACTTTAGACCAATAGTATCTTCATCCTGGGTCTTCAGATCAAGCTTGGGGAGTGCTGGTTTATTTCATGGGGTGATACGAGGCCTAACCCCCCCATTGCCCTCTAGGGGGTACTGACTCCCCTTTCCCCGGAGCTGGTGACACTGGCCGTACGTACCCAGGGCCTCCCTCATCCCAAAGTCTTTATCTCCACAACCCCCATGGAGGATGCCCAGCCTCTCTCCATGCTGCCCCATTTCTGGCTATTTTGGGTGTTGGATGGCGGGTGGGGGAGCAGGGTGGGAAACCTGTCACTTTTACTGCATGAATGGCTGATTGAGGCAGGGGTCATGACCTCTTTGGCCATCAGCTTCCTAGTAAGGCAAAGTGGGAGGGCTGGGGGGATCTCTTGGGCCATGGTCTGTCCCCCCAGCCCTCCGCAGTCATGGACAACTCTACTCTTCCCGAGGCTACCTTCTGCCTGGAAAGTGCTGGCTCAGATCTGTCTAGCCCAGGGCCCCTGGGCCCACTGCAGCAGCCAAAGCCCCTCAGCCTTCAGAGCAGTTCCCATGGGAATCTTGCCACCAGAGGAGAGGAAAGTCTGTACAGAGGCGTCCAAGCTTCTAACCGCAGCTTTCCCTACCAGGGATTTGGCTCTAGAGGCAAACAGGGGAAACGTGTCATTATCCAAGAGAATCATTGCTCGGAGAAGGCCTGGCTGAGAAGTTGGATCTCCCAGTGGTGTTGAGTGGCTTCTTGTTTTTGTTTCTGTACTGGCTGAGAAGGGGCATTATGAAAATAAACAAACCAACCAGAATTAAGGCCAAACAAAATCTCTCTTTCTTACTAGGTGCTAAACAGAGCTGAAGTCCAAATTTACGTCTGCATGTGGTGATGGGAAGCTGCTGCCTAGCCTCTTCCGTGGCCGGCTCAGATTCCGTCAAAAAGTCCTACAGTCCCTCCTCCCCCGTGAGTTTTGCCCATGTCATAAAAGCACTTGACTTGGTGTTTGGAGGCTTCCTTGTTCGGCAGTCATGCCTCACAGTTCTGTAAGACTTCATGATTCGCAAAGCCTACATTCTGCACAAAGGCTCTATCTCGCATACATCTGAAAGGCCCGACCTCAGAAACAGTCAGTCACCTGCCCAAGGTCACAGAGCTGGGAAGCAGGGGAACCTGGACTCAGACCCAAGGCTCCAAATTCCAAGTTTATTATTTTCTTTCCCCGCATGACCCATGCATTTACTTTATTCATTCATTCAATCAACATTTTCAAGGGCTTAGCATGTAGGTTCACAGTCCAGTGGGAAAGACAGACACATAAATGACAGTGACAATACCGTTTTGTGCTCAATGTCTGGGACACCAAAAGGAAAACCCAACGGTTGAGCTGTCTTGTAGTGAGAGAAGATATGTGTCAGTGAGCAGTGAGGAGACAGGGAGATGGGTGCAAAAGGAGAGATGTGTGCCAGCAGTCCTGTGTAGAGAGTTAGACACCAACTGTGAGGGCAAGGGGGCTTCCTGGAGGAGAAGGCATTGGAACCAAAGTTGTCATTAGAAGAAAAAAAGTGCTCATCCAGACAGGGTGGCCTAGATGGCAGACCCACCGACCACAAGAGAAAGAGGCTGCTGCTGGCGGTGGTCACCGGCTCGGGCTTTGGGACAAGCTTAGGCCTGATAGATTTGCAGTGGTCACAAGAATCAGTGTGAGGCAGGTCTTATTTTTAATTTTTTAAAGTAGATTTTTTACTCAAGTATAACATACAGACAACTACATAAATATTTACAGAACATGCGGGTCAGTGAATGTTCACAAAGTCAATGCCCTGGGGTAGCACACCCAGCTCACGCGAGAGGGCCCCCCAGGCTCCCCCTTCCTGGCCCTCACGGTTGCAGTGACTGAGATTACCCCCTGTTCTGATTTGTAACAGCCTGTGTCAGCTTCACCAGGTGTGGCACTTACGTAAACTGCCGCTGGTAATCTTTCGTGTCTACATTTTTCTAGTCAACATCTATGTTTGGTTATTAGGAACAAAGTTGAGAAGGGCATTTTTCTCTCCAGAACTTGATGGAAAAAAGCAGGCATTTCACTTGGATCTTTACCTAAATGTGGGATTGCCGGCTCCTACTATAGGCTGGGAAGAGGCTTAGTTTTACTACCAAATGTAGGTTGTGTCACATTTTTTTCAGCAGAGGTAGGGAGTTGGGGGAAGCAGACTGTATTAGTCAAGCGTGTTTCTCTGGATCTCAAGCACCGAAAATACAGCTTTGATTAATTAAGGCGGGTGGGGGGTATTTCTTGGTCATTGAGTAAGGCAGGGGTCCGGAATCGGGCCACTTATAAGAAAGAGGGCAATTTAGGTGCTCGCGGGCTGTGGCTGGCAGACGAGGGCATATAATCTTCCATTGCTCATGGATCTATCCTTACCTGTTGTAGACAGCCTTTCTCTGTGCAATGGAGAACACGGTTGCTAGCAGTCGCTGGTTTCTTAGTGAGAGATTAGTGACACCAGAGGAGAAGACTTCTCTCCCTCACTTCGGAATATAAATTTCAAGGAAGGCTCTGGCCAACCAAGCCTTGCCCAATCACTGGTGTAACCAGAATGGAGGTGATATGGTTGGACAGACCTGAGTCCAGGAGGTCCCAAGGATTGGGTCCAGTAAATCCCGTCACAGGAAAGGGAGGAAAATACCTCCTTCCCACCAGTGCATAGAAGAACTAAGGAAAGGATGCTGAATAGATGAAACAAAACATGTTCACTAGACTGTGGAAGGCAGTGACCATCCAGACTCTACTGAGAGCCACGTGCTCCACTAGGGGCTAGACATACTTTGCAAAATCTGATTGTCAAAAACAACATGCAATGTGGATGCTGTTATGTCCATTTTAGCTGATAGGGAACTCACAGTTTACTTCCAGAGTGAGGAGCCCAATTATTGGCTCATGCCCTTCCGTGCTTGAACTGACCAGAATACCAGAAGTTCTTACCTCAAATAATCTGTCAGCTCCCCCCCCTTTTTTCCCAACTGGATGAATGTGGGTAAAAAGCAGTAATTTAAAATTTCATTCCCTTTTTTATAGTATGGGAATTGTTATAATAAGTGATTCCTTGAACCCGGTTGGAAAAAGCCCACAGCAGTGGTGATGACTGCAGCATGGTACTCTCTGGAGGACTGCAGAGGAGGGCAGGAGAGGGCAACCCGAGGCCGTGGGGGGAGGTAGGCTGACAGGCTTCTGAGCATCCCAGCCAACTTTATCACTTTACCCGGGGATCTGGTATTTATCCCTTATGCATTCAGCAAGTCTACATTTATTGACAATCTGCGTGAGGCCAACACTGTCCTAAAGAAACAAGATAAGAGAGAGCCATTGCCCAAGAAGCTCACAGCCGCCAGGGAGGAGAGGCAAGTAAGCCATGACCATACAGCACTCAGTGCTGTGAGAGGGACATATCAGGCTTGAGGAAGCTAACTCAGCAGGCAGGGAAGGCCTCACAGAGGAGGGAGCACTTGAGCTGAATCTGTAACAATAGGTAGAAATATTACGATGTTGTAATTTACTTGAAAATATCCACTATAGACATTGTGATGGTATTTGCTAATTGATACTGCATTCTAAGGGGTGGTCAGTGGCTCTGATCAGATTTACACTGCAGAGCATTTAATCAGCAAGATCTCAATATAAGTCAGGGCCCAGAGCTCCAACTTCCTTATTCCAAAGGAAATCGGAAACTTTTATTAAGTTAGGATAGTGAATGCTAAGAACGGCTTTTCAGTGGGGGAAATTATTGCCTTCTTAATTAGCATAAGGGATGCCATAAATGGTCTCTCATTGATGAAATTAGTGGTATTTAATATGTGTGAATTCAATATGCACTGGCTACAGTATTTGAGACCTTTCCTCCCTCTCCTCAACCAGGTATAGGAATCCACTGAAGCCGTTAGTCTACACCTTTAGTTTGGGTGCTCAAGGCTGATACCTAAATGATTGGTGTGGAGGATTCTGTTGGCATCACAAGGCTAATAGGACCCTGCATCTAGAATGCTGGGTTGTCAGATCATCTAAAAAGGCACTGGAATTCACCAAGCGTGAGAAGAATTCTATGCTTGTCTTATACTGGCCTGCTAAAATACGTTTGGTGAAAGGGGCACTTGGGTGGTGCAGTTGGCTGAGTGCGTGACTCTTGATCTCAGCTCAGGTCTTGATCTCAGGGTCATGAGTTCAAGCCCCACATTGGGCTCCACACTGGTTAAAAAGTCTCTCCACATGTGGCTGAATTTGGTCCTGAAAATGTCTTGCATCATAATATAGTGCACATGGGGTTTGGGCACTACCTTTACCTGCCAAAAGACCGTCCATGTCCGTATTGGTTTAGGTCCATTTGCGGCAAGTTCAACCGGATAGTAAAGGCAACGAGGTGCTCTCTGGCTGGGAGAACACTAGGGTCCAAGGCACAGGGAAGTTCTCAGGGACTTGTAAATAGGTGGGTTCCCCTGAGGTGCAGGGTGCCGGGGGAGGGATAATGAGGCTCTGTCTCTCCTGAAGGGCTTCTGTGCTCAGTTACTGAGTTTCGATTTCATCCCTCACATTAGCATTGTTGAAAATGTGCCTGAGAATGACCCACATTGGCATCACCTGGGAGGGATAGGGTGTAGGTTCTGCTCTTAAAAATAAGCTCCCCAGGCAAATCCTGCCCCCCCCCAACAACACCACCAGAGTTTAAGAATACTGAAAGCCAGTGCAGGGCGCTCAGCAGTGGGATGACTGGGTAGATGTTGGGTGGTGGTCTGAACCAGAGTCTCTGGCAGCAGGGGCAAGTATGATGGGAAGGTCTGACTGGAGACTCCAATACTGGTCGGGAGGTTTCCATGACAGTTCAGATGATGGTTCTAGAAGCAGGGAGTTGGTTTAAAGAGCCGCCGGTAGCCGGCCTGAGTGACTGATGAGCTGCCAGGAGGCTGGTTTGAGGGAGACGGCTGGGCTTCTGATGACTGACAGATGTCTGGCAGGGGGACAGGGTGGAGAGTGATAGGAGCAAGCCTTTCTCAGGCTGCTGTTGGTTGTCTTTTTGGTCTTGAGTCTGCAGATGGAAGCTTGCTTGCAGTTCTGTCACTCCGTGGGCTGGCTGGGCTGCTACCCACTGCCCGTGCCCAACCAGAGTGACCGAGCACCCTCGGCAACTCCCTCCCCCACCCCCTGCCCTGCTGGCAGCTGCTGTGCTCCAGCGGGTTGCTCAGTCCTTGCCTGTGTCATGCCTGGCCCATGACAAATTCTAGAAAGCATGGTTCAAATGAGAACAGCATTATTTGATAATAGTCATGTAACGAGCAATTATACCCTTCACCATCACCTGCGTTTAGTTCCTTTTAAATAAAATAAAAATAATCCAAACAGTGGGTTAAGTGGAAGAAACAACCGGGCTGTTTCCCTCTGGTCACTGTTGCCCCAAACCCCTGCCAGATCGTCAAGCAGAGACGCTCGTGTTTCAGCAAATTACGGAACCTCATTAGGACTCTACTTCATGTTCTGAGACGCCACAGGCCTTTATATGAGGTGATGTTGATTTCTTCAACTTGTATGACAACATAATGAATGCGTGTTAGTGAAGTGTCCAATGAAATGTGAAACAGTCAGTGAATTCTTTGCATATTTTATTTTTCTTTTTTTGATTTCCAACTCACACACATCTGGCATATTTTACATCTTTGCAATAAAACATGGTTACAATAGCTTAAGGAATTTATATATCCAAAATATTTCACCATGATCTCAAGATGAAATGAACTTGTCTTCCAGATGTTCGGTATCCTCCCAATTCTAAGCTACAAACTCAAGATATTGCTTACAGCCTGGTGATGAATAACTTAATCATTACGCTGATCCCCCAGAATTTCAGAATATCATAAATACAAACAACAATGAAGAAGGAATTCAGTGCTAAAACTTACTAATACAAGGTGGATGACAAGTAAGTAATCACGTCAATAAATAATGATATGTTTCTGGTGCAAAGTGCCAATACAAAGAACCCATTATCTTGTTGTATCTTTTTAAATAAATGACTGCAAGTGAGTATAAATTCTGAGAAAATTACATTCCTGGAACATGCCTCATAGCCCTACCGACACAATATGTACATCTATGACAATACAGCCACCAAATATACAAAGAAGAAACATGAATAAAGTGTATATACCCCTGGGTGTATAACTTGATCAGTACAAGGTATGGAAAATCATTTGATACCCATCATTTTATATCATAAAAGATGAAGTGCCTTAGGCTAAGAATGTGGCTTTAGGTGAGAATTGCACAAGAACCTAAAAGAATAACCTCAGTTATTGTTATAATAAAGTCTGACTCGTTATTAAAGAAACTAAGCTATTCGAGAACCAAAGAGGGGGAAAAAAAAAAAAACCAAACCAAAAATAGTTAGCATCAGATTCTCCTCCCCTAACGTACACACGCTAAGCCAGCAGGATGATTCTGGAAGAGATGTCCAGGAGTTGGGAAGTCATTACTATGGAACTAACGATCGTGACTCCTATTTATACAATAAAAACCAAGACCTCATCCCTAAGCCCCCTTTCTGCTGTGTCTTCAAATTATGAAGGGTAGGGCTGAATTTTCTTTGTATAAAGTAGCAAAAATGGCAAATAATGGCTTAGTATCCAAATGCTTTATGAGCAAATTTCACTTAGAAGGGATGCATTTAGATTAAAAAGTGCAAACTATATTTTGGTGAAAATGTCAAAAATTACTGATTGAGCCCAAATTCAACCCTTTCATACAAGCTGTGTCCTTGGACAGATCTTTCTGTCTCATAGTGTGAATGCACCTGTTCCATCAAGACATCAGGATTAAAGAACATGCAAGTTGTAACTCCACAATAAAATTAAGAAACGTTTTGTTCTTTATACAAGGTTTTACTTTTACAAAAGTATCCCTTTAAATAAGATGCATCTGATGTACAAAGTATCAAACGTGTTTTTTTTTTTTTTCTCAGCTTGAAAAGAGGCTGGAAATGGGATGCAGGTTAGGTTCAAAGCTTAAACTTTGTAACAACTGGACACAAGGTTCCTCAGAATTGTCAAAAGTCTCTTGTGACGCGTCCTACTACCTTTTCTCAATAAACAACAATATATGAAATAATTACCAAAACATCTCCTAATTCATATAATTTACATGATATAAGCTTGCTTGGTAGCAGCTGGTGTTCAGTCGTGAAAAAACACACAAAGTAAAATGGCTGCCGACTACAATGTACAGCTATTGCTGGGTGTGATGGAATGTACAAACGGAGGTCGATGTAGACGAGTTTTTTCCACCAGAGATATTGCCTTTCCATGCAGCACTTGTGCTCTCAGCTTCGACTTGGCTTTTGGTTCTTCTTTTGTCTTCAGTATCTGTTCTGATGCTCATAATGCCACCGATTAAAATCTATATTAAAAGCTACAATGCTACCAGAAGCCATGCCCGTGATCAGCGTCCTGGAAAAGCAGAGGCGGTAGTTAAGAGTGAGCGAACTCACCGATGTGGTCGCTACTTGCTACTAGACGGTATCACGATCTCTGAGCCCCCCTGGGTCTTAGTTTTGCGGTCATCGACACAGGATTACAATTTGTTCCTGGTCCTCCTGGGAGAACTTGAATCAATCCTGCTCAGACCGGGACTGCCAGACCAAGTGTTGCTTAGCTCTGGATCAGTCCGCTCATCAGATAAACGCTTGCGAGTAAGCGTCCTTGGTATGTGTATCGCTTCTGCGCATGTGCCACTGCTCTACCGTAGCAGGGACATTATGAGACACAAGAATACTGGAAATCAGGGATGAGATTGAAATAGAAATAGAAATGTGATCAGGGTCTTTCTTCACTCCTCTTTGGAGACCCCTGACACGACTGTGACTGCAGACGCTCCCTGTCTACCATTTCTCCTGATGCCTAGTGAATAAAGCCTCTCTTGCCCTCCTCACCCCTCCGGAAAAGTCAGTAACTTCCTTCTCCTGACATGCTGTCCCTGCTTCCCTCATGTAAATTATTACATTTATTTGAGCTCCGAGGGGGTCAGGCATCTTGGTACTTGGTGGTGCTTAATCTATGATGGTGGTAGAGAATGTTTGCAGAACGGATACATGAATAAGAATGTCAGGGAGAACATTTAAACTATTTAAAAACACAATTTCAAATACTTTATTTCAAGTACTTTAGAAACCCTCATGTATATAGACGTAATTACACAATAAAGCGTTCCCATTTACTCATGAATATGGACTACAGCATTCTGGAATACTGCTTAAGTTTTCTTTAAAGACAGGCTGGGCTACAGGTCAAAACTATCCCTTCTCCAAACCAAATTAAATTATGTTGCTTTTGTTGATAACTTCAGTGCCATTTTACTAGACTGGGTAGCTGCTTTGTTAAGTTTGTGATATAGCCTTAATATTTATAATATTTTGAAACCCATATCTTTATAAAGAATATACATACAGTTGAAAAAAGTTGGTTAATAAGCTTTTCTTATTTGTTACATATACAGCAAAAAGAAGAAATTACATACCACACTAAGATTAAAGAGTTTAAAATCTTTTAAATTTAGAAATTTTAGACTTCATATTCCAAATATCCTTTTCACTTTATAGTAAACCCCGAGGTGAGTTTTAAGAAGCAGTAAAATCCTCTTGCCAACTGAGGAACGATGGAAAATGCTAGTAATTAATTAACTTTCATGTCAATTTAAAAAAAAAACAAAGATTGTAGTGTTTCAGGGAAATATATAAAATATAGCAAAATAACATAAATGAGAAATGGGTGGATAAGAAAGTGGGGGATTTTTTCCGTAACAGGTGAGTGTTTTGTACCTTTTTCAAACAGAGGCCAGCTCTGCTGGAAAGTGCTACAAATATGCCTCACGCTGAAACACACCTGTGCTGAGAAGCATGGATCTCCTTCTCAGAGTGGAAGCCGGGGGGCCTGTCTGAGACGAGGTGAGGATCTTAGAACAGACATGTTGGTGGGAACAATTCGTTTTGGGCAGTGTCTGGACATGCCTGTTCTACCTCAGAATCATTTCTTCTTTTTTCCGCCCCCCCCTTACTCTTTTCCTCTGTTTTCTTCTTACCAGAAGCGTTTCTTAGAGAACTTACTCCCCTCCTCCATTTACCCTTTTCTGTGCTAGACTTTCTTCCATCTGGGTGCTGGAATCTTATTCACAGCACAGTTCACCCTTGGTAGAACGTAAAGAACTTTCAGTGACAGTCTTCACGTGATCACATTTCTCCCTGAGGGGGCTTACCTCTGGTCATGGGACAAGTCCATTGCTCTAATGCCGGCATCACATCCGGGGTAAATGTACAGCTGCTTGAAGTCACAGGCCTGCCACACCTCTACCACACCATTGTCCCCTCCGGTCACCAGGTTCTGGCCATCGCTACTTAGGAGAATGGCCTTCAGAAAAGGCAGAAAAACAAGAATTTCTCTCAGTTTTTCCCAGATGGTCAATGGTCATTACTGAAAAGCCCTCGATACAGTTCCCTCGTAATTATTATCTGCTTTTAGCCATTTGTCCAAGTTGCCTGAAGTCCAGACCACAGAATTTCCAATGTGGAATTCATCAGAGTTCTTATATAAACAAAGGATCTTATTAAAACCAATTAAGATTACAAAATAACAGAAGTCCCAAAGAGAATATTATCAATCTAATTCAGGAAGAACTTCAGAATTAAGTAACATGATGTTTTGTTAAGTCCTGAATATTAACAATGTCAAGCCTTTCAGAACAAATGGCAGAAGCATATTTCAAAACAGTTTTAGTAATGATAAACCAATGATCACAATTCATTTATGAGTGAAGGGCAATCTGGTACATGTAATTTTGGTCTGGGGCTCTAAAGGTAAGATTCTTTGACAATAAACTCACTTTTAATGTCAGGGGGTGCAGCACTGTTTATAAAGGAGCTGAAGAAAAATCTCCTTAGGGGTCTGACCTCTAATCAAACAAAAGCTATCATCTCTAAAATCGAATTCACTGCGTTAACTACTTGGGATTAAATAAACTTTGGGTTTGTTCAAAGCAACCATCTACATGAATTTACATGCTTTTAAAACCAGAATACATTTGGGGCGCCTGGGTGGCTCAGTTGGTTAATCTTCTGCCTTCAGCTCCGGTCATGATCTCAGGGTACCCTCCAATCCCCTCAATCAAGCCCCCCCTCGAGTCCCCCTCCCACTCAGCGGGGAGTCCGCTTCTCCCTCTCCTTCTGCCCCCCCACCCCGTTCATGCTCTCTCTCTCAAATAAATAAATAATATCTTAAAAAACAAACCAGCACACAGTTATTTATCAGGATACCAGAGAAATTCTATTACAAATCATTTAATGTAAGACAGTCGATCAATCTCGCGGCTTCCATCCCTGTTTAGCCCTGAACATGCAGACTTACCCGGGTTGAATCGTTGATCTCCATCTGAGCCAAAAGCTTCCCGTTAATGCTGAAATTGCTGAATCGCCCTCGTTCATAGTATATGATACAGTGGCCTTCACTAGAGACGGAAATCAAGCGTGGGAACAAGCAGTTTTCTGGTCCTTCAAGGGCTCGCAGCAAATCTCCAGTGATGGTGTGGACAAGGCAAGGGCCCTCTGCAGAAGGAGGATATCCATGGCCAGAGTCATTCATGATGACAAGTCACACAGGCGCTCTCACTAACCCACAAACCCTACCTGGGCGCGTACACTCTAATTCGTTACAAGAAGGCAGAAAAGAAAAGCGGTAAGGCCGGCAGAAGCCAAGCACTGATGGTATATTTATTTATTTATTTATTTGTTTGTGTTTTTTTTTTAAAGATTTTTTTTTTTTTATTTATTCGACAGAGATAGAGACAGCCAGCGAGAGGAGGGAACACAAGCAGGGGGAGTGGGAGAGGAAGAAGCAGGCTCCCAGCGGAAGAGCCTGATGTGGGGCTCGATCCTGCAATGCCGGGATCACGCCCTGAGCCGAAGGCAGACGCCCAGCCGCCGTGCCACCCAGGCGCCCCCTGATGGTATATTTAAACAGATCATATATGCAACTGATGAACCACGGACCACTACATCTGATACTAATGATGTATTATGTTGGCTAATCGAATTTAAATTAAAAAAATACATATGTACAAAGAAAATAAACAGATCAAATACAGGGAGCTGTTAACACACACAGATCTTCCCAACTTTTGATCTAGGGAAATGCTTGGTCTTTTTTCTTCATGAGATAATACTCATAAAAAAGGATACACTTCATAGACAATGTGACAACAGAAGATTGTATGTCCCAAAGTTTTTTTAGTTTGTGTTTTTCAAAGTTTTTTTAGTTTGTGTTTTTCAAAAGTTTAGGAGAATTATCAAAACAACTGCTAATTTTCTTGAGTATCATCAAAACTTTAACATTGTGCCACATAACTACATTACTATCAAATGAGTTTTACCGCCTCTATAGTCCATACACAAAATGTAAAAGGTGAAATTAAGATACTTAATCAAGTAATTCAGACTACAGAAACACTTCCTGTCTGTAAATATGAACAGTGAGGCAAGAGTGCAAAAGTAGGATGGGGAGTGACTTATTTTGCTCTGATGTTTTTTACCCCTGGTAGAAATTGTGTTGATAAGATAAAAATTTCACTAGTCAAATTGATAGAAATAACTGGTTAATATGGTTTTGGTATTACCTGCCCCCCAATAAAACAACCTCACAATGACAGTTAATGAATTACATTTCTATTTTCCAATTGACTCCAGTAGATACGTAGTTTACAAAACAAGCGGGATTATAAGGCTATACCTACATTTTTTTCCTGATTACTAAAGTGATAGAAAATACAGAAAATTAGGGAGAAAAAGAAAATAGCAATCACCTCTAATATCACCCATCACCTTTGGAAAATACCGTATTCTTCCTATACCTACTATGTGTCTTTATTTTCTTTTCCTTTTTACTTTACAGGATAGAATAATATTACACATATTGTTGTTCTTTTTTTTTTAATTAAAAAGACATTTATTGAAAATATCCTGTGTGCCCATAGGGCCATTTACTCTTAGACATGAAAGTGAAAAAACACAGTCCCTAACCTTCAGACATTATATCCGTTCTCCATAAAGCAGCCAGGATGAGCTCCTGAAAACCAAATCTGATCATCACATCACTTTGCTCTAAAAAACTTCAGTGGGTTCCCACTATGCTCGTAATAAAACACACGTGGCAAATCCCTGTGCCACCGGCCCTAACTCTGCCACGACAGTATCCGCTCAGCCCCTCTCATATTCTTGCATTTTCTCCCAGCATCCGGCTCCTTCCTGCCCCAGAGCCTCACCACGGAGAGCTGGGCATCTCATCCAGAATTAGAATCCAAGTTTCCTGACTTTGCCTGTAAGAACACTTCTACAAAATGTCAAAAACCCCTAAGTGATCATGTTTCCTTTCTCACCAACCTCTACACAGCCCCAGGCCTTATGAAGGAAGGGGCTTCTGGAGGGAGGTGGGTCCAAGGCTGTGTCTGAGAAGCAACTTGACGCTCCAGGACTCCCACTGCCTCACGGATACCTTCCCCCATCTTTTGTATGTTATTTTTAATGGCTGCATTGGAGGGATGTGCTGTAGTTTAATTTAGCAGTGTTCTGGCTAGAACGCTGGTGACCGCAAAATACTACATCAGATTTTATGTATATTCCTATTAGTACTAGTAAATATTAATAATAAAACAAAACAGCTGCAAAGGCCCAGGGATTCCATGGTCTATAGAGAGCCTCCTAAAGGAAATAAATCATAAAAAAGGTTACCTTGAGAAAATAGTACAATTTATAAAGACCTAAAATGAAAGAAATGCCTTCTGACCTTTAGCACCACTGATAACAAGTCCAAGTTCTGCACAGACAGAAACACAGACAACTTCATGGTCATGGCCTGTGAGGACAGCTCTGGGGGCAGGATAGTCACCTGCAAGGAAACAGGAGCGGTGAGTTAGTACAGACTGATGCCAGAAATGAAGAGCTACACCACGAAATCAAACATTTAAAATAATAATCATTAATGTTTATTAAGGGCATTTACTAGCTGTGTGACCATGAGCCAGTGGCTTGACCTCTCTGCTGTTTCCCCACCTGTAAGCTACTACTACAGTAAACCTACAACGTGGGTTGTTAGGATGACTGAATAGGTTAACAGGTGTGACTTGCCTACAACATTACGACAGTGGTGATACTATCCCGCTTTCCCTATTGTTATGAAACAGACACCAAGCCTGCCAAAGTATTTACAGGCTTTATCTCATTTAATTATGGCACTATTCATATGAGGCAGGTACTATTATCCCTATTTTTTATTTTTTTAAAAAATTTTAAATTTTTTTTATTATATTATGTTAGTCACCATACAGTACATCCCTGGTTTCTGATGTAAAGTTTGATGCTTCATTAGTTGCGTATAACACCCAGTGCACCATGTAATACGTGCCCTCCTTACTACCCATCACTGGTCTATCCCATTCCCCCACCCCCCTCCCCTCTGAAGCCCTTAGTTTGTTTCTCATAGTCCATAGTCTCTCATGTTTCATTCCCCCTTGATTACCCCCCCTTTCTTTATCCCTTTCTTCCCCTGCTGATCATCCTAGTTCTTATGTTCCATAGATGAGAGAAATCATATGATAATTGTCTTTCTCTGCTTGACTTATTTCACTTAGCATTATCTCCTCCAGTGCCATCCATGTTGCAGCAAATGTTGAGAACTCGTTCTTTCTGATAGCTGAGTAATATTCCATTGTATATATGGACCACAGCTTCTTAATCCAGTCATCTGTTGAAGGGCATCTCGGCTCCTTCCACAATTTAGCTATTGGTGGACAATGCTGCTATGAACATTGGGGTGCATATGGCCCTTCTCTTCACTACGTCTGTATCTTTGGGGTAAATACTATCCCTATTTTATAGCCTAGAAACCCAAGGCTTTGCAAAGTTATTCAACCTGCACAAGTTCGTACAGGCTAGCAAGTGTTGGAACTGAACCCAGAGCTATCTAATTTTGAAACCCATGCTCTTACCCATTTAAAAATGTTCCCTACAATCTCCAACAAAACAGGCTGAGGTGCGTTGATTTTGAGGGGAGAGGAAAGTAGTGAAGGAAAGAAGAGATGATCATCTCAAGTTTCCACCTAACTTAACACTAAATTGAATCTAGCTAAGAAGTCCAGCTGCATTATGTGATGTAAGCATTTTCATTGCTAAGTGCTTTCACAATCATCAAGTGAATGACTTTTAAGTGGCAGATATTCTTCTAAGCAGGCTAGGGGCTGGGAGTGTAAACAGGTGTAAGGCATCACCTGGAACTCTTGAGAACTCATCAAACGACCACGGCCTCCCCCAGGCTTGCCATTGGAGGCACTGGACAATGTCAAGTGTGAGGAAGAACAGATTGTGTGCACAGAGTATAGCAGGGATCAAAAGATCTCCATATAAAGAGAGCATCAGAATATCTGGTGAGTAACCCACAGAAAGACAGCGCAAGAAGGACCAGCAAAGTTGAGAGGGCATCATGCCTAACCTTGTCTTATGGGGCCAAACTGTTTGGAGAAGCCCGTCTGAGACAGAAATGAGGGGTCTCTATAGCCTTGGGCGCAAACTTGTGAAGGGGAAGGACACAACAGCAAGTCACAGAGGCACTGTGGAAGGTGAACGGGCAATGGTGCCAACCTGGGTAGGGTTCCCAGTGGTTCCTTTGGTGGGTGGGAAAAGAAAGCCAGGGCGGGCCATCCTGGGCAGGTGTGAGGACCCTTAAAAGACTCACTGAAGTGAAATTCTGCTGAAGGTGGGGTGATCAGAAAGGAGGATGTGAGACACTTAGTAACACTACAGTTTGGACCTGAACCACCCAACCACATTCAACAAATATTTATCGATGCCTTGTAATACCACACTATTTCCATTTTTCATCAACATCACGTTAATTAATGTCTTATGTTGCTTCTTACTTTCCGTTTTTATTTTTCAACAGTTCTAGCTGACTCATATTGTATGACATTCGTTTATCTGGATGTGTGGTTTAGTTGACTCCACAGTTTCGCCTTAGCAATGGTAAGCCGTATATATAAATACGCCTCTGTGCATATTTACAAACATATTATTTCATCTTAAGTTATCAGGATTATTGAACATTACTTTTTCTCCTTGAAAAAGCATGTTGGAGCTTGGTCTTGTAACTGCAACTCTTCCAGAATTCTTGGTATTTCTCAAACTAGGGTCTGTGTACCCTGGGCTCTGTGGATGTTCTCTTGGGAGTGAAAAGTTCCACGACAAATTTTAAATTTCAGATTTATACTTTGATGATACTCTAAAAATATTTGTTAACCAGTTATTAAAGATGAGATCTCTCTTTGCTGTCAAAAATTTATGCTGTGGCAATTTAAAATTGACATATACTTTAAAAATTAGGATGAACTAATAATGCAGTGTTTCTCAGATTCATTCATGGGGTCCAAGAACACATTCCTCAGAGCCAGAGGGTTTTTTGTGGGGGTTGGAGGGGAGTTAATGACAATTTTGTAGATTGATTTTTTTCTCCAAGGTCACAAATTCTTTTCCCTTTGGTAGCTTCCACAAAGCTATCTGATCTTCCTTTGTTTTTAGAAATAATTAAAAAGTAGTTACATATTAAGTATTTATAACATATGTATAAAATTAAAAGACTATAATAAACTCACTTGTACTCACCTCCTAGCTTAAAAAATATAGAACACCACCAGTAACTTCTGTGCTCTTTCTTATATCTTAGACTTATGCCTTTTTATTTATTTATATTTTGAGAGAGAGAGTGCAGGAGTGGGGAGAGGGCTGGGAGGGGCAGAGGGAGAGGAGAGAGTGAATCTCAAGCAGGCTCCACACTCATGGCGGAGCGGACTGGGGCTCCATCTCATGACCATGAGATCATGACCTGAGCCGAAACCAAGATTAAGATGCTTAACCGACTGAGCCACCCAGGCGCCCCCAACATATGCCTTTAAAAAAAAGTTCTGTTATTTTTCTTTTTTGTTCATCCTGTTTCACCTGATTGTTGAGTTTTTTCATCTTAATAAATGGTTGAGTTCCTTGCATGCTGGCCTGTTTCTCCCTGTCAGTCCTCTTCTGGGTGGGGTGCCCTGCACTCCCAATTCTTGTCTCTCAGAGAACCACCCTGTGCTTGGGGTTGACACTGCTGTGAGCACTGCCTCCTGGGCTGCGATGCCTGGGCCTCACCGTGGAGGCAGTGGGAGGGGGAAAGTGAATGTTCCAGGGCTGGCCATTGTGCCAGCCTCCTGGGTAGCCCCTCCCTTGGCACTGATGGGACCCGCAGCCCTGAGCAGCTACACGGGTGCTCCAATTCTATGCCCCACAGTGGCCCAAGGGAAGGCAACAGTGAGTCTGGGGAAATTCTGGGGGAAAGAGCATAACTAAGCCACCTCATCCTGCTGGCCACATGATACTGCTCCCTCTGGTTTGCCAATACCTCCTCCTTTGGACACACCCATCTTCCATCTTTCCAGGAACTGCTCAGTTTTATGTGAGCTTTCCCAGATCCATCAGTTACCATTTTGCTTTCGAGGCATCCCTCTGATGGCGTATGGGAGAAGGGGGATGGAGGCCCAAGTGAGTGTGTCAGCTTCTTCTCAGTTCCTGTATACTGCTATAATGTGTTTGAATATTGGCAAACTACCCATTTATATTTGTCAGCAGTCCTGGATTTGTCTGAAACATATTTATAAAATTATGCTTCAAAGATGCCTTACATTCTCTGCTAAGATGAGAATTAAGATTTTCTGTGTAATATTATCCTTAATTTTTCTAAGTGATTATTTTATGCCAGAGAGACTGGTGAATTGAAAAATCCTGAAATTAAATGCCTAATAAAATTTACATAAAGTAAAGAGTTTTCTGAACTTTTCCCTTAGAGGCTACAGAAAAAAGTAGAAAGCAATCTAGTTCTCTTGCAGGGAATTGAAAAACATGTATAAAACTATTCCTTAGGTATGCAATCTATTTTCTATCAGGAAATAAGGTTTTCAGAGGCTTGCATCTAATTTAGAAAGTTAAAAAAATTTTTTTCATTACAGTCTCCCCAGATCATTTGAATACACTGTGGAACTTAACGATTAGGGGATATTGTTTAGGGCCCCTAAAAGCATTGTTTCCTTTTTTAAACTAGAGAAGAGTCAATAAAATGTTCTTCAGGGGTTTCTGAGTTGGGAAACCTGCAGCAGGGGGAAAGCATATTTCCCTGCCAGGGACATTTCATTGCCAGGGACAGATGTCACACACCCCAACAATCATTCAAAATCTTGGGAATATTCTGTCACTGTCACATCACAATTGATGGATGTAGCTGGGGGTAAAAGGGCCGGTGCACAGGGAGGTGCAGGTGAGTGCCCTCCCCCCCGCCCCCCGGCCCCACCAGCCACCGCACCATCCCTCTCATCCCCCCTCATCTCCTCAACAGAAGAGCTCTCTGTGTGATGGAATTACCGTGGATGGTAAAGAACAAACATGCCCGATTTTGAGAATGCTTATAGGCAAGCATTTGGAAACTGCAAATAGAAAAGGCTTATTATAAACAGATTCTGCCTCATTTTTAAGCAAAAGTCATTTCAATATTTTCAAAATGGATGATGAAAACAGGACAAAGATATTAGATGCTGTTATTCACACGGCATGACGAGGAGAACTTTTTCAGTGAGATGGCCTCTGCTTTTAAAGAAATGATCAAAGTAAAGATACTCATGGTTCTTATTATTTTAAACCTTATTTGTGGGACTACTCATACGCAGGGGGAAGCTTTGGTCCTTCTGAATTAAGAGCTAAACAAAAACAGCAGAGTCTCTACAATCTATGACCCTCAGCGCAGTTCTGCAGGAGTCAGAAGATGAACGTCTTGATGATATATGACATTCAGATTTTATCTACAACCTTTGTTAACTCGCTGCAGAATCCCCGTGGAAGGTATTTTCATTCATGTTTATACCTACATAAAAATAGGATGGCTTGAAATTCCACAGTAAGTATTTTAATCACTGCTCCGATTTCAAGATTTACTTTAAAAAATTATTAGACAATTGTTAGGGTAGCTCAGAAGGACTGGGTCCCTGAGAAGTCCTTTATCAAGACTCTGTGTCCTCAGCCACTTGCAGAGGTCTGGCCCAAGCACCAAGAATTCCTGGGTCGACATTTTCCACAGGTCACAGGTGACCCATATAAAAACATCCCTGGGGTTAGAACACGTCCCCTGATGTGGTTTCATTTTATTACATACTCACAGAGTCCTCGCTGAAAAACAAGATAGCTCTTCATTCGCTCTAAGTTCTTTTTCTCTTGCAGAGATGACACTGACCACCTCTGAGCCCTGACGTGGCAGGACAAATCTCTGCCCCTGAAGTGTTGAACCTGCATCTAGGACAAGGTACATTACTGTCCTGCCATTACCTTTCCTAAACAGTCAACAGTATAATCCAAGGAAGCAAAGCTTTGCGTAACGCCCAGAGACACCCTCAACCCTGCCGGTGGGATCTGAAGCGCTCTGATCTTGGAAATGTTATTAGTCAACTCCTGTGGTTTTTTATATTGCTTTTGCGCCAAGCCAAAGAGCCTTGCAGCCGCAGTTCTGGAAAGGGACGGGAAAGGCACTGACCAAATGGCATTCAGCCCCCTTCTTAGTCAGGAACCCTATAAAGTCTCCTCATGTTAGGCTGAGGGGAGGCGAGGCTGAGCAAAGGATGTTACATTACAGATATCATTTTAGAAAGTCCTGGGAGTTAGGAATTGTTCACAGATAACCATACTTCCTCTGACACATTTCATAAGCCCTAGATAAGATCCCTTGGTCTGAGAAGCAAGGCAAACATACACATGTTAGAAATATCTCTGGGCTGTTCTTTGTCCAGGCTTTCACCTGGTACGTTAGCACTGGTTAGTGGTGGTCATGGAGCTGGGCACCGGGATAGCCGTGGTAAGAGAAGGCTGGGTGCAAACAGAGAGGGACAGGATTTGGCAGATGTTCAGTGACAGGTTGTGGCTGGCAGGAGGGTCAGTGTCCAGAGCTGAAGCTCACACAATGGGAGCCCAGGGAAGGGATGTGTGCACAGCTGGAGTCTCCTTTCCAATGGGCTTCCCATCTCGTAGTCTGCATAATGCTTCTACATGAGCTAAAAGACCTATTTTTGCAAAGTGAAATTGAAAAGGCATCACCATGTCTTATGCATATCACTCGATGAATATCTGTAGATGTGATCTGAAAAGACGATCGATAAATTCTCTTCCAAAGTTTCCTACTGACTTAAAAAATGTCCTATGTATGTATCGACAGACTCTCTACCAAGCACCTTATATCTGGTATAAACATTACAACCACACACTTGAAAAGCAAATTGGATTTTGAGCTGAGGTCCCAGTGTATTTTAAGTGTCTGCTGAAGAGACAACAATGTTGACTTGCCCCTCTTGTGACTATCTTGTTGGAAGCTATAGCACGTAATGAGAAATGTCAAGTCCCAAGATCAATGAAATTTTGGGCTCCAGGGATTCAACAGGAATAGCATTGATCCTTTTAAAGAACACCAGTCAGAGATGGGTTGTAATATATTGCAAAGAGGGGCTCAGGAGGATAAACGGCCAAGTCCAAGATACCTACCTGACAAAAAATTCAATCAGCTTTTAGCACAAATTGCCTGCTCTGCTCTCCTTTCTTCCAGGCCAGTAGGCTGCTTCCAATTAAAGTGCGCAAATTAATTTTTATCACTTCCAAATTAGTTTCAGAATTTGTGCAAAAGAGTGTTTCAGATGAAAGCATCTGTCCCTCACATCGCTGTGATTCTGTTATCTAGTCAGGGACCTATGTAAATCTCCAAGAACATTTTCTATGTTTGAAATCCCAAGTTTGAAAGAGTAACACTGGGGATTAGTAGTATAAAATATATTCATAAAACAACTGTAATTCAACTGCAACCCCTGCTTATTTCTTTATGGACTGAAACTTTTTGTAATAATCTGCTTATAAATGTTCATCGTGTTTGTGGTGAATCCATTACAAGTATAAAAATAATTAGGAAAAGACTATTTCTGAGATGTCTGAATCAGCCAAGTATATTATTATATACTTGACTCAATGAAACCATAAACTCTTTCTGCACCTACCTAAAAAAATCTACAAACGTTAGATTTTCTCTACGGTACTAATAGAGCTCTCCATTAAAAAAGAATAATGACAATGCAAAAGAGACATAAATATATTGGAGAGCCACTTGAATTAATCTTGAGAAAGTGATTAAGTGAATCTTATCATTTTATGTTGTGCTCAATAAATATAACTCAGCCTCTGACATACAAAGCAATTCAATGTCCACACCAAGACCAAAGCCGTGAATTCTAACGGCTGCCAGCATATTGGGTTTCACACTAGGACTTCCCCCTTCGAGTCTAGGTTAATATATACAACCCTCAAACCTAAGGGCATTGTGTCGCACACTTTAATATGAATCTAGACATGACCAGCGTTTTGGTCTTGAGTAGCAATGCATTATAAGATAGAAAACACATATAGCCTGATTCTCTGACCTGTGAATTGGTAGCTAGAAGAGATTAAACTGGAACAGAAAAAAAAAATCTTTTTCTTTTATGTTGTGAGTTTTCTGATGGCAAGGACTATGTCTATGTCAACACCCATGACTGATCCCTAATGTGACAGTCAATTCGAGTGTGTGCTCTGACTGCCTTACAAAAAAAAGTGAATTGACCAATATATGGGGTCTCTCTAGTCACGCATGTATGCTACCAGGTTGGCTAGATTCAGTGAGCCATAAATCAGTCAAGTCTATCAAATACTAGATATACTAATGATTAATTTTTTGCTATTATAATTATCCATATGGTAAAAAGCTGACACCAGTTTTTAACATAATTATTATTGTGTACCCAAGATGTAAGACCAAACATTTTGTAATATGACAGCAAATATTATCTGATAGCAATTTATGATTCATGTAATAAATACTCAATGTGTTCAGTACATTCAAGCAGAAAAAGCAGTTTGGTGATTAGTATAATATAGGTTTTTGTAAACTCCAGAAGGCCAGAGACTTTGACTATTCAGATTTCCCAGCTGCTAAGATAGGACCAGCACCCAGTAGGCCTTCAATACATGCTTGTTGCTTGCCTAACACTTTAGGTGATCATCCTGATTATTCTAGAAGACCATTTTTTCCCCCTTATATTAAGGATGATGGTTAAAATAAAGCCATATGACATACGTCCCTATTAAATGTCCAAGAAAGTCTTGACAGTGTGGGTTTTATAAAGTCATTTAGGGTTATAATGATGACAATAGTTTTGACCAAAAATAAATTCTTATAAATGGAGGCAACAATAAAAGATATGTATCAATAAAATTCTTAATTCTTTAAGGATAATCTTGTCTTTATTGAAAGTTTAAATAAAATGCTGCATTTTAACAAATATAATATTCATAATTTTGTTCTTAAGGGTTAATATAAACATTTTTATTTATATAGCTCCTGTTGTAAGGAACCTTAACCACTGTCAATATTACTACATTTAATTTTTCTTGATAGCTGATGGACTAAAGCAACAATTTTTAACCATCTTTTCATTTAAAAGATCATCAGAAAATCACATAAATTAAGTAGCTACACAGACAATTACTATAACTTAACATGTAAAAGATTCTTTACTTCATAGCAGTATGATATATATATAATATCTTATCTCAGCTACCAGATGGCAGCTTTTAAGAAATGAATCCTCTTTTTGGAAATACCATTTTCATCATTTCTGAGATCCAGTTTGAAGATGTTAGTTAATGAGATTTAAAGCACTATTCTGTTTCTTAAAAAAAATTTTGTTATCTAAAGACTTCTAATTTTTATCAATATGATGGAAGGTACTACAGAGACCTGCTGCTTAATTCAACTTCTCTAATGAGTACTACACTACTATGAAAATGAAGATTTGTAAATATGCGAAAATAAATTTAGATAAAATACATGTGATAATGTGCCATGGTTGATAATAAGAAAGCCATCCATGGTAGATCAACTGTCTTATACACACGTACACACACACACACACACACACACACACTAGAATTCTGCTAAAAATGAAGTTTCTGGTTTTCTTTAAGGGTATGGTTTTAGAAAAGAATAAATAAGGAGGTTAACTTTTTAGTAGCTGGAGTATGATATCTGTTATGCAGACTTGGTACTAGTTGTTTGAGCTGGTTGGAAATCAAGCAACACTGAATATATTTTTTTTCTCAAACCAGCATCACATCTTAGTTCACAACTTAGAACAGAGGCTGATCTGCATAACGCACACACTTTCCCTTACTCAGTGTCTACACTAAGAGATGTTACTCCATGACACACTTCTAGTTTCTTCAACTGCTGGTCTTCAGCTCCAGCTATAGGCAGCAAGAACGAAACCTCACATGATATATGGTCACATCCAGTTCATCTCCCACTATCTTCATTCATATATATATATATATATATATATATATTTCATTTTCTTCTCTACTACAATAGGGCCTTTGCTCCTATCAATCAAAAGCCATTTCCTCTTTTTGCAATGTTCCTGTCAAAATACGTAACAGTGCGGGTGGGTAGGACTTGAAGGGTAGACAGATATACAACGGGGCTTCCATCCTCAGCCTTCCCACAGGCTGGAATGAACAGACCAGGGGTGGCAGCCACCAAGCACACAGCTGAAACATAGCATCTCATCCATTGGTCACCTACTCTTAAAATATTTCAGAGGCAGACACACAGCATTCCTGGAAAACTCTTATCTCTGTCCTGTCATAAATAGGACCCGAACTCATGGGTTCAGTTTATTTCAGAGGTACCGTGTAAGCTGTGACCAATGTATGAATTACAAGTAGAATCGCCCTGGTTTAGGTACTCACCATTACCAACACCTTACAGACACCATACTCTATTTCATAGGAAATATTTGCATTGAAACTATTGAAAGCTTGGTAATTAAAAACAATGATTATTTCTAGGCAATCTCTTATCTAGTTCTTCATTTAACAATATTGAAAACCCTATTATGTGTCTCACTATACCAGGAACCAGAGATTTAAAATGGAAAGGGAGACTCACGATCTATTTTAGTGTTTCCTCAGAACAACAATTCCAAAGAATAATAACTGTTCTGCCATGAGCAAAAGATGCCATGGAAAAACACGCTTGAGAAATTGTGGGTTAAATAAATTTCAACAGATTTGCTTGTGTGAGAAAGGCTTTCAGAACTTACCTAGAGAGTAAGAGTAAATGCAGTGTTTTCTAAAATTATTTTACTCTGGAGTCTCCCCATTTTTTTCCTTACAAGATATCTTGGGGAGCACCGTTGAATAAAAAGTACTTAGGAATCATCACAAGCAAAGAAACTGTCTTACTCAGTTTTTGCCGTCCGAATGCCTAGTCTGAAGGGAGTACTCAATCATTGTTAAAAGAATAAACAGAGAAATTTACTAGACTGTGTAGTAGAAAGTAATAAGTGTGCTCACTGAGGCACAAATAAAATCTTACAGAAATTCAGAGGAGGGGAGGAATATATTCAGTTGAGAGAAATTATATAAAGTTTAATGGACCAGGTGATACTGAAGGAAATTTCTGAAGGATAGAGACATTTGGAGGTTGGGGGAGGACTGCCAACGACAGGGTCAATGGGGGGGACCTGGTACTTTCCCCAATTTGAAGGTTACAGTAGTTGCTTTTTTTTTTTTTAAACTCTGAACAACATCCTAGCAAAGATTTTTGCCACTTAAAGCTTTCATATTTTAAAATCCTTACAACCCTAGGAAAAGCTGTTAGAAAAATTTTAAAAAAGCAAAATATATTTAAAGAAACTTGTAGTCTGATGGGACATTTCTAGACAAATACTCACTGCTGTTAGGATTGTCTCCTATGATATGGTGTCGTCCACTCCAGTACCAGAGAAGCAGGGTAGCATCTCGAGACCCAGACACAATGTAGCAGTCCCCACCTATGTATGACTCAGACCTGGCCAGGCACGTGACCACATCCCAGTGGCCAAACACGATCTGAGTTAATTTCCCTGAAACACAGAAACACTAGGTTTAAATAATTTGCTAGTTTTCTTTAAATGGTAATAAGCTTAACTTTATTTTACTAGATTTGTGAAAAGTCAAACTGTAAATGTGAAAATTTATAAGCTAATTCAAATCCAGCTACAGACGCTTTCTTGAATGTCTTCTGAAAAATGATACAAGAATGTTCCTTGAGATTTTTAAGGACATGACTTTGAAAACAACACAATCACGATTTTCATTCTCCAGGAGCTGGGCCACGCTAAGGGAAGGTTTAAGGTCTTTTACTGGACTTGATTTGGGGAAAGGGACAATAGTCCCATTTGTCCTATAAAATCAGGACTCATGCTAAAGTTTGGAATGGATAGAACTATAATGAGTTAGTTACAATGTAAACATTTAACATGAATCTTGGCACTTCAGATGAAAATGCCTACATTATTAAGCATGATTTTATTTTAAGTTCTGGGTGTAACAATAGGTATTTTGAAGAGAATAAGGTATTTCAAAGCAAAGCATACCTGTTTCTGTAGAGTAAACTCTGAAGCTCTTATCCCAGAATCCACAGATAAGAATATAGCGATTATCTGCTGTGACCACAAAACAATGTGCATTGATTTGTATACTTTGATCAACAAGGTCCGTGATCTGCCGTTTGTTTACACCAGAGTTATTTGCTGAAAATACACAGGAAAAAGAATTTAAAGAAGGGTTCCACAGGAGGTTCATCAAGGAATATATATATTTTTAAAGATTTTATTTATTTATTTGACAGAGAGAGAGACAGCCAGCGAGAGAGGGAACACAAGCAGGGGGAGTGGGAGAGGAAGATGCAGGCTCACAGCAGAGGAGCCCTGACGTGGGGCTCAATCCCATAACGCCGGGATCACGCCCTGAGCCGAAGGCAGATGCTTAACCACTGTGCCACCCAGGCGCCCCTCATCAAGGAATATTTTTATGCTTCATTTATCTAGAAATGGGTTTTTAGGGCTATAAGATTATTAACATTTTAACATTTCCCCATGAGGAGGAGAAGCTTAATTTTTAGTAGCAGTGGTTATTTATGAATCATATTGCATAGTTAAATGTTGTCAGAAATTTCAGGTCCTTCTCCCCCAATAAATAGAAACAATAGGAAGACTTCAGATTGAAATTGAAAATAAAAATATTTAAATGCCTTGAATTCTATCCACGTTCACTACACACAAGTTCATCAGTGTCCAACAAGTTCTGTAATCAGGAGGAAGAAATATCGTGTGAAGCATGGTCTATAAGGAAAAAAAAGTCTTAATATTTGCCCCAATCTGTCATTTTCTGATGGCATTTAGAATTCACATGGAAAAAAGAGGGGAGAGGTTTGAGCAAGGGATGTTCTACGGGCAGCCCCACAGGGAGCTTTAGGCCAGCAGCTCTAAAGACCTGGGTTGTCAACAAACAGAAGGCCTTTCCAGAATGGGCTGGCAGGGGAGAAGAGGAATAAAAAAGATGGGAGAGGGATTGGGGAGGAACGAGACAGGCAGAGACGCCGGTGGATAGCACTGGGATTGAATCTGAATAAAGTCAGGAACTCAGAGACACCCGTTGGATTTCCCTAGTGCCTGTCTGCACGCCAGCCTGTCCTGTTCTCTGCGCTGTCCTTTCAGGCTAAATCCCTGGGCTGAATTCTTAAACAGGAGATGCAGACAATCGCCCACACTCTCTAACGCCAATTAGACTGAAGAGCTACTATTTGTGGATTCCCACTAATGCTATAATAATAACAACTAGGGAGGTAAGCCAAAAAAATTATACAGAGAAAGGTAGCAAAGAAAAAGAAAATCAAAGGTTCTGAGTCACTGGAAAACTACGTAGTTGGTCCTTGATTAATTAGAATAGAGCTGCTAATTTTTCCATGGTTACATTCCTGCTGTATGTGACACTGTCGTCGATGTCTCTCAGACAAAGGAATAGCTGGACTAGACTCTAAAAACATTCCCAGTCCTAAACCTGGTATCTTCCCAAAGACATGTAAATGCTACTTTGTGTAGGTGTATACGTAACTAACTTAAATGACTGCCTTTTAACTTATTTCTGGATTCAAAGATGAAGGGAGAATTAAAAAGTATAAGAAAAGTTATACCATAACTTGCCTATGGCTTTATACATTTTCAATTTTTTTTTTTACTAATTTAGTTCTCTACATGATCCCATGAAAAGGTCAGGACAAACATCCTGATCAGCCATCTTACAGATAGAAAACTGAGGCCCAGGAAAATGAAGGGGCTTGTTCTGGATCACTTGCTAATAAATGTGTATGTGATTTAAAAATATTGCCATTGTCTGTGGCAAAGAGTTACAGCTCATAAGTTTGCAATTCACATAAAACCTAAAATTAAAAAAAAAAACTGGCCATAATGAAAGGAAATTTCCAGAAAAGATGTCCTTCATGTTAGTTCTCTTTAATGATTTTTTTGAGTCCTTACATATTTTAAGTACTTTAAATAATATACATTTGATACAGAATAGTTTAGGCTGAAAGAAAGGACGATTTGGAATGGTTTGCCTTCCGTAGAGCCAATTAAATGACCTCCTAAAAAATCAAGAAAATGCCACAAATAATTGCTTCCACACCAAAAAGTTCTTAGATGACATATTATGATTTACACAGCTTTTTGGTGGTAATTCAGTGTTATTTGCACGTTAATTTTATGGCAGAAAAATTACCATTCGACTACCTTTTGTAATCAATAACTACATAGGAATCTGTAGACAGTCCGCATTCATGAAAACGTTTATTTCTGTTGTTAACGTACCAATTAGGGGGTCCATTTCAATGGGGAGATGATGAGCTTGATCCAAGGAGTATCCTGGAGCTCCTCTGAGGCCTAGGGGTTAAACAGAAGGAGAAAACCACCACAAAAGTCTCAGAAAGAAGGAACTTCCTAATAAGCAGTGTTTTATGATGATTGTAGAAAAGGTGTATTGCTTAAAAATTATGTGGCAAATCGTTTTAAGAATGATGGTCATACTACACATCTTTGCAGATACTCTCAAAAGAAATCATCACAACAGGGACTGCTGGCTTCCATGTCAGATGTAGGAAGCTGGAAAGAGTGCTCTTACCCTAACAACAAGAAAAAGCCACGTACAATAGAAGAGCATAACACTTCTTGAACCCATCAGAGAGCTAAGATTTCTGGGCAGCCAATGAGCTTCAGAAGGCTGTGTCTGTAAGCAGGGGTGGGCGTGAGCATAGCCGGGCTCACCTGGGCCAGGACAGAGGGGAAGATGGGGCTCCCATCTTCTCTCAACAGATGGCAAGCCAGCTGAGGGTAAAAAAATGGAGCCACTCCTAAGACCTTAAGCTCAGGAAAAGCGACTATCAGAGGATTAATATTTAGGGCTTGATTGAGTTCATTAGTCATAATTTTTTACATGTGATTATACAACATATATAATACTTTTGAACAATGCTAAAGAAAAAGTTAATCCTTTATAGTTTTTTTCTCAATGCAAAATATTTCTAGAAGCTCAGACTTCTGTGACTAAGAAAGTTGTATTTTTTCTTAAGATGTTTGTTGCGTCCTTCTGATGAAATGGAATTAGTTACACCTCATGTTGATAGTATCACCAATAAGTGCATTTAGAAATTCTAGATTAAGCTATGATTTATATGATATTGTTTTTCAGAGCAATACAGAAGTCAGTAGAATACAAAAATTCAGGTTAATTTACCGTGGCTTATCCATTTAGTCCTGGAGATAGTGAGAGTTGGGGTTTCCAAGGATATCATAAGGGATGAATTTGGCCAACTAAATCATTTGGTCCCATCCACTTCTATCCTAAGTATCAATATGTCTACTTTTGATAACAGAATCCTATCCCTTCAAGATGTACCAGCTGGAACTCTTGGGAATGAATTTTAAAAAAACGCACATGAAATCACTGAACAATTTAGATTTTGTCTTTTCTCAGACTCCACAAGGAGGGAGATGGTGTCTGTCTTGTTCGTTGCTGTACCCCCGGTGCTCATGACTACTTGACACAGAGGGGCCGTTCAAATGTTTGCTAACTAAATTAGTGAAGTGGAAGAAAGAAGATTTGAAATCATCATCTAGGAAATCCAGGTTCAAACTCACTTTTGTTTAATGTGGGATAAAAGTGTTTTTTTTTTTTTCCTGTGGGGCGGGCATAGAGTAGGGTGGGAGGACCTGCTTCAATTTATTGAATATTTATTGAACACTTAACGATCCACCAAGCATCCTGTGAGGCCCTAACACAGAGCAGCAGTGAAGAGACAGACAAGGCTCATCTCGTCAGGCTGGGCAATGACTTGCTCTGCAGCTTGTGTAGGTAATCGGGCATACTGCCAGCCCCCAGCACACTCACCTGCACCGAACTGCAGCTCTAAGACCCCTCTAGGAAGTGACGCGCGTGGACGCACATACCTACTGTGTTGTGCCAGCGGTTCACCGCAAACAGTCGGCTGCAGGTCACGGTCACCACGGCAGGGATGGTCAGGTGGGGCAGCGTGTTGGCTGCCACGTGGGTCACCGGAGAGTTTGATGGAAACTTCAGCACCATGATCACATCCTGTTGCATCTGATCTTTAAACATGAGTGGACTCTGTGGAAGGAAACACTGTTGAATAGAAAGGGAAGAGAGCAGAAGAGAACAGAAGGGATAACACAGTTAGTGAGCGCTCTGGGGAGACGGAGGTTAACACAGACGAGGCTAGCATGAGCAGAGAGCAAAGCCACGTGAACTTCCATCCCGTGGGAATGGCACGGGGAGAGGGGCAAGGGCTCCAGGCGCCCGCTGGCAGAGGACACCAGATCATTAACAACCAGCTTCGATTCAAGCCTTGCCGGACTGCGGGTGATCAGCGAGCTCACAGATCTGTCTCATGATGCGGCGGCATTACTCAGTGCGGTGGAAACATCGGGTTAGTGGAAAAATTAGTTAAGTCAGCGGCTGACACTCTTTCCATGAAAGATAAAGTGAATGGATTGATACTTCCATTTTTTACCTGGTTGATCTGGGGTCACAGCTCCAATCTAAATAGTTAAAATATACTGGCCTCCCCTTCACAGCTTTGCACACGTCTCTGCTGTGGCAATACTGACTGGGTATGGTTGACATCTCCTTTCTAGACTGTGCACTTACTGAGGGCTATCCCCTTTCCTTCTTTCAGTCTTTGCTTTCAAAGGTCTAGCATGTGATCGACAGAAGGCAGACACCGTAAATGCTACTGTTCCAGCAACTATAAACCACCATAAATACTACTGCATCGAAAACACAAAATGGGGGTGCTGGAAATAACCATTATGTTACGTTCATAAATGTTCTGTCATTGTTTTCTATACATATGAATTGTGTGCTCCGAGAACTTAGAAGGCTTAGGTTTCCTTTATGAGCAGTTCCATGCCAATTTAGTCTTTCAGAATTTTCCCCAGGAAAGCAATGAATCCTGACTGGGCATTTCTCCAGGATAAGTATTATTATTATTATTATTATTAAACAGAGACAACTAACACAGGAATAGAACTCTTCTGCCAAAGCATTTCATAAAATAAAGTGTTAGAGATATTCTCTTAGACAGTTTATTAAAAATACTTTATCTCAAGGCTTGAGGCTCCAAGGCCACATCCCCACGTCAACACTGTGACTGCGTGTTCCTATGGAATGATGTGCTTGGTGTCAACCTTTCTTCTTTGTCACATGCAAGGACCAATTTCAACCAGAAGAGTTCATTAGTGACTAATAAGGGGGCTGAAGCTGTTGGAGCCATTGTGGAGAGAAAAAACATGTTTTCAAACAAACACATTCGTTTATGTGTTTCACTAGGAGTTTGCCTATGGATTCGTTGAAGGTCTGGAGGTTGCAGTCCCCTCTGTGCTGCCAGTGCTTAGCGTCATGCCCGACACACAGAAGGAACTCGGTACGAATTCGCTAAGTAACTGAAAAAATAAACGAAAGGTCTGAACAGTACTTCCGCCACAAAATAACAGCTTATAAATCTGTTTGCACATATACTGTGGACCATATTTCAGAGCTCATTACTCCAAAATTAGGGTACTTGCTGCCTTGATACCTGCCTAGAAAAATGGATGAACTTTAATTCACTTTGCAAACACATTCTTTTACCTTCAAGCATTTTTCACTTCAGTAAAAAAATCAGTGAAAACCCACAGCCTAAAAAATAAAATTCCTTCTAAAGAAGTTTCTCAGAAAAAAGCAATTCACCACCTTCAAATGAAAGAGGGAAATGCTGTACAATTTGCTAATAAACTGAAAAAGGACTGTTTTGTTATGAAAATGAGCTTTTAAAATTCAGACTGAAATGAAAAGAATATTACCTTTTCCCTTGTGAAACAGGAATAACAGTTTTAATATAGGAGCTAGTGGACATGATGACACAAGCTAACATTTATTGAGAACGTATTGCACACCAGGTGCTGGTCTAAGTGCCCTGTGGTATTAAGTCATGAACTTCTCAGGGCAGATGGTATTTTTGCTTTCATGTAACAGATGTTCAACATAAACAGAGAGGTTAAATACCTTGCCCACGTCATTCCCTAGTTAGAGGCAGAGCTGGTGTTTGACCCGAGTGGCTCTCGAGCGCTTGTCTGTATCCTGCCTCTGCAAATTATCCCTGTATTTTTGTCCTTTTCTTAAAATGAGTTACTCCCCCTACTCCACCTTGTCCCCAAAGATTAAATTGGGCCATATCATATTGTGTTGATACTAGGTTTTCATCCTACTTTATAAATCAAATCTAATTTCCGTGACTGTATGTGTCTGAATGCGTTCATGCAGAGGCATATAGAGTCAGAGAAGACGGTGATTTTTGTGAATCCCACATTGGGTGAGCGTAGCAGGATTTCAAGGTAAGAACCGCACTCCCCTGTTTGTCCGCAGGGTATCAGCACCTACTTAGCCTGGAGAGTTAACCAATCAATCGAGAAGCCTTTAAAAATGCTGCTAAAATCACTATTTTATTTGACATGTACCCAGGTACAAGGAAGCCAAAAACTTCCTGTTCGGGCTGCTCTGTCTTACCAGGTGCATGGCAGAGCTCCGAGGCGGATGTGGCTCGATGAGCAACTGAGATGGCGTCTGTCCAAAGTTCTGTATCTGCGCCTCCATGGCCTGCAGGGGAAGGAGAGTGAGTGTCATCATCAATATGCATCAGCGAGAGAGGTCAACACACTCCCTGACAATGCAAGTGTGTCCCAAGTCAGCCATGAAAGAAGTCCAGAAAATCACCCGGTGCTCTCGTCTCACGGTGCAGAATCATCCAAGTGTTAGTATTTTGTAGACAAGCTTTGCTTCCTCCTTCCAAACATGCTTCCGTTAACCAAGTCACCCTTCTTATTTAGAAGCTGGGGTTAAACGTGGCGTGTTAAACCTGTGAGTGCATGCCGCTGAGGCCAAGGAACGCGTCTAACACTAAACACAACACGGCTACCTTAATAAAGTCCTGCGTGAGGAGGAACGTGTGGGGATCTCTAATGAAATAAGCTTCCGGGATCTTGGAAAAGAATGATAGAGATGTCCACCAATAATATGAAATAAAATTCAGAAAATCATAGATTCCAGTCAACACAGAGGGTCATCGCTAAGACTTTTGTATAATGATTAATGATGGCCAAATTGTCACTACCAAAATACATATTTTAGCATGCTATGCTGTTTTCAGATGAATGCTGAAATACTATTTAACGTTTATAAGGTATGAATTCATTTCTCTCCAATTTTTTTTTTTAAATTTTAGAGATAACTAGCTCAAAGAGGAAATAATTCTTTGGGCACCCTGAGCTATGAAATATTTTATTAAAGCCTGTGCAGATAGAAATATTAATGAGATTTTATGGCTTCCAATGACTAAAAATAATTTTGGAACTCAAACTGTCTGGATCGTATAATATGCCTTTTTCTGTGTGTATGCCAAAGACATACTCTTATAGGAGATTTATGTATTTCTTCTATATATAAATACTATAGGCAAAAAAATTTCAATATATTAAGCTAGACTAACAGAAATATTTTTCCAAAATACTGTTAGCATGTAATTTAAGTCAACAAAGAGAAGCACAATATTTACAATGGTCATTACTCTGTTACCATGCTAATTTTTCCCCTAAAATTGTGTGTAATTTGGTTGCACATAAAAGTGAAATACGAAACTCATTGCTGAGTGCTTAGGAATGCAGGTAAGGTGGTAGATGGCTCTCGACGCCGCGCTGCCACTAATCGCATCACTATCTACAAATCTCATTTATAAAGTACTTAAATTTAGCAATCTGTCTGCCTCGACTGCATTTCAAGAAAATGTTTATCTTAAAAATGTTTATTTTCAAATTTATTAGCAATATTAAACATGAATGCATCATTATCTGCCATATTTTAGCAATTGCATAAATGGGGCTTTGGTTCTTTTATTTGCAAAGGCAATAGGATGAATTATTAAATCTCTTTAAGTGCTGTCCAATTTTAATGTACCCATTTATTTGCACGGTGTCCACTCATATGCCAAGTGTGACTATTTAAGTAAATCGCAGTCACATAGATACCATCATACTTTATCTCCCCGGTGCAAGATTTACGATTATAAAAGAGGGAAGAGACCATTTCCGGTTAGGTTCACATCAGGAACAATAAACTCTTGAGAGTTACTTGAAAGATAAAAAAAATAGTAGTTTCATTGTTAACGTGGCCCTGGCTTGAAAATATCCACTACCTAGCTTAATATATCACGAACAGCTAAGGTCGCTCTAACAAGAGGTCCCCTGGCTTGTGTTCAGACTGCCCCCAGAAAGAGGACTGGGGTGGGGTGGGGAGGCAGGGTAAACACAGCTGAGTCGCTAGTCAGTGCCTGTACTCAGTAGGGAGCCTTTAAAAGGCCACAGAAGGACTAAATCCACAAAAACGCTCTGCTTGACTTGATTTTTGTTCCAAAAGGCAAGTATTAAAACTATACTCAAAAATCTTGGGAGACTCACTTTCCAGAAATCTGTGCAGTTCTCTTCAGTGGGCCTACCTCCGCTCCTTTTTGGACTGAGGCAGAGTACACACATGTATTTATTTTAAATGACTCTCGAATGGCATCAGGATAAATATTAAGCTGTGATCAAGTTAATACTGTGGATGTCACCCTCTCAACAAGACAGTCTATTCCCTACACTTAACATTTATTTATTCATTTATTTTTAATAATAAACTGAATCCCTCTTCCTTGTGATCCACATCACATGCCTTCATGACCTGAAAGTACTTACTCCAATATTTACCTTGTGGCTCTCTTGTAATCCTATCAGTAATTCCTTAACCTCTGATTTAAAAATACACAGATCTTTCTGATCTCGAAAAACCACACTGCCTCCTCTAAGTTCTATTTCTTGTCACTACCAACACGTTTCAATGGGGAGTGAGAACCCGCTGATTTTCTTCACCTCTCCCCCGTCCCGTGTTTTCTGTCCTCCCCCACTTTCAGAAAGTCATCAATGTCTTCTTTCTGTCAAGAGGGAGGAACTTTACATGGGAGGGTGTCTGGGGATAGACACAGCCCATTCTGTAATCTATGAAGCATAGCAGCTGAGAGCTTGTTCTGAGAACTACTCCCGATGTAGGAGAAAATGCCTCCCCTACATGCGAACCTTGGGCAGCATTCTAAATCCTTCCCAGACCCCCTAAAAATCATAATGAATGTCCTCCATATTCTAATAGCACTTCCCCCTCCCCATCATGAAATTCAATGCACAATTCTTTACATAGGTCTGTTTGCTCAGACTGTTGATCTTTGCAGGTCAAGGCTGTGACGTAGTCCTAAGAGTGTCCAAAAACACTCACTGACTATAGAAGTGGGGCAACGGTGGGACATTTGTGAAAAACTGAAAGGTAGCACAGAAAAGGAAAAGCACAGTAGTAGAGAATAATCGGGGCACTTTACTTGCACAGTTCAATACTGCAAAAAAATGACCCTAACGAACGTTGCTAGATGCTTACTCTATGCCAAGGGATAAGAAATCAGATACCAGCCTGCCCTCAGGAAGTTCTCAGCCCATGAGGACACAAGATGAGTAGTGATCAGGGCACATGGTAGGCAGAGCATCACGGTGGCGGCCAGCCCTGAGTGCGAGGGAGCCCAGGGCTTCCAGAAAAGGGACATGAGCTGAGGTCTGGATGTTAAGTAAGTATTGGCTAGTCGACAGCAAAAAAAGATCGTTGGAAATAGGATTTAAAAAAAATTCAACATATTTCTATTTTTCTACACATTGTTCTGTGTGGGTCCAAGAGACTTAATGCTAGTTTTCTTTATTCATGAAACATACTTATCGAACATCTACTATGGACTGGGTACCGTTTTAGATATTTGTGATACTCATCAACCAAAACAGAGATTTGGGCTCTTGCAGAGGTGAACATTCTAGCCAGGACGGCATAGGAGCTTACATTCAGCCAGATGTCACAAGCCAGCAGCCCTCGGGCTAGAATCAGCTCACAGGTATGGTTTTTATTTGAGCCAACATTTATAGGTCAGAAAATCTCATACAAGAAATTGGATTTTTTGGCTTCTCTCAAGAAACCCAGAAGAAGTGGTTCATCAGCATTCCTGCACAGCAACACCTGTCTAGTGCCAAGGCTCAGGGGCCCTTTTGTAACGCCCACCACTGGGACCCAGGCATGCACTGCCTCCTGGCCCGCTTCACCGGTTTCCTCCGTCTGACTCCTGCAGACTTCGGCATTTGTTAATCCTTTCATAATCTACTACCAAAACATTAATTTGTATTACAAGGAAGCTATCACCTTATAGATCGACAGTAGTCCTGCCCTCATCCCCAGGGTATATGGTCCAAGACCCCAAAGGCTGCCTGAAACTGTGGATAGTACTGAACACCTTACGTACGCTGTTTTTCCTATACATACATACCTATGATAAAGTTTAATGCATAAATTACACACGGTGAGAGATTAACAGCAATAACTGCTGATAAAATAGACCAATGATAATACACTGTAATAAAAGTTATGTGAATGTGGTCTCTCTCTCAAAATACCCTATGGTACGGAACTTACCTCTCTCCTTATGATGATGATGTGAGATGGTAAAATGTCTATCTGATGAGGGGCACCCGGGTGGCTCAGTCTGTTAAGTGTCTGTCTTTGGCTCAGGTCATGATCTCAGGGTCCTGGGATGGAGCCCTGCATCAGGCTCCCTACTCAGCGGGGAGTCTGCTTCTTCCTCTCCCTCTGCCCTGTGGACCCCGCCCCACTCGTGCTCTCTCTTTCTCAAATAAATAAAATCTTTTTTAAAAAAATGACTAACTGATGAGATGAAGTGAGGTAATGAGGTAGACACTACGACCTAACATTAAGTGACTGCTGACCTTCTGAGGCTAAGTCAGAATCACTGCTTCCAGAACATGACTGACCGCTGGTCACTGAAACCGTGGAAAGCACCGCACTTTCCACGGAAGCAAGAGTGAACTGATATTGAATGTGTGAACTCATGACTTTCATAATGTGTATGAGAGAAGAGTAAAGCTTGTGAAATAAGTCTGTCACTCTCACTTCATCGAATCTCAGATGTTATCCATTGTGAGAAGCGTCATTAATTTATATACTATTAAGAAATTTAAAAAATGTTGCCAATTAAACTATGATCCACTATTGATTGTAAGACACGCTGCGATTTGGAGTGTGGAGATGTGACAATGACAAGCATCTCAGAATCAGTAAGTGATTGTAACTTTTTACATAGAATAAACAGCACTAGAAGTCTTACACATTTCATTTAAATCTAGCATAGGTAATAGGCTTAAAACAGTAGATTTTTCAAACGAAATGTGACTGACAAAATCTTTGGTGTTTTACAAATAAGAAAGACCAGGTAAGGAGGGCATGTATTGCATGGTGCTGGGTGTTATACGCAACTAATGAATCATCGAACTTTACATCAGAAACCAGGGATGTACTGTGTGGTGACTAACCAAACATAATAAAAAAAAAAAAAAAAAAAAGAAAGACCACGTATTTATGGGTGGGCAACCCTTTAGTGGCATGACATGACAATACGGATCTGCTGGTACTTAAACAATATTCTTTCTTAGGCCTTTGTAATCACTGAATGTGGCATCTTAGACTAAAGCTGCTTTATATATACATATATACACATACATATGTGCATCCACTTTAATTAATTGAGCGTGTGTTTTCTCCCTTTTAACCAGCACTCCGATCAAGACAGAGGGCTTCGGCACGGAATTGGACCTTTCCACATCGTGGGCTGGTTGATGCCTACACGGGAGCACACCTGTGGGATGATTCCGTCCTCCTGCTGCTCCATAGCATTCTTCCCCCTGCCTCACCCTCTGCCAGGTTAATCACTATTTTGATGATAATTAAATTGCACCGTGAAAATTATCATCGATTATTTTTTCTTTTCTTGAACTTCTGATAAGTAAAATCATACAATACCTATTTGCATGTCTGCCTTTTTTTGACCAACACGTCTGTGAGATTCATCCCTGTTGTTCAGTGTATCAATGTTTTGTTGTTGTTGTTGTTGTTATGATAGTGTCCCACTGTATTCATCTACTGCAATCTGTCAATTCTGTCCATGGATATTTGGGCTGCTAATAGTTTCAGGTTATCACGAATAAAGTTGCCTAGAAAATTCTTTTGATAGAGGTGAGCAGTCATTTTTGTTGGGTGCATAACCTAGTATTGGCTTGCCAAGTTAGAGGGTAGGAATATTTTGTTTTACGGCCGAGTTGTTCTCCAAAGTGATTATACTGACGTGTATTTATTTGTATAAGTATCTGTGAAAGCAGAATGCAGTGGTCAAAGCTGTAAATAAAGTGATGATTCAGGCTATGTGATCTCTGAAGGTACTCATATGCTGAAACTCTTACACATCAAACTCAATTTTATCTCAGAAAATAATCATATAAGGAAATCCACTTTATTTCCTCACCAGGAATTGTTCACATAGGAATGAGAAGTAAGTTAGTTTCTTAAGAGTTCTACATTTTAATTGGTACATGGATTTTTACTTTTTCTTATAAAAACTATTTGGTTGAATACTGAGCAGTTACCATGTACTTAGCTTTTATTTTTCTCCCCAGCTAAGACCCATCAAGAAATAGGTAGATCATAAAATTAGGAAAAAAGTTTTTTTTTTTTTAAAACTTTGGAGGGNTAAACACTTTGGAGGGACTTCTAAAATATGGAATTTTTCAGCAGTAAGCAGAGAAATAAAGAAAAATGTGGCCTAAGTTACAAATAGCATCACAAAATAAGTAAACTTGAACAGTGACTTTCAGATTTCACTACACACAGAGGACACATAACTCAGTATTACCTGCTTATATGTAATATAAAGCTTCCATTAGGGGAAGTTCCTATTATGGAAAGTTTCCTGTTTTCCCCTCCCTACTTTCTTGTTAGGCCTGCTTTGTAAAATCCTCTAGGACCCACCTACCACGTAATAAAATTACCCACATTTTCATTAAGCTCTGTCTAGTCTTCTGTTACTCAAAGGTCAGAGCTAGGGGTACAGCTGTCTCATCTATGCCCTGCACAAAGGTGCCCAGTGGGGGGCAAATGAGGGATAGACGCTACCTCAAATGCTGAAGGAAGGAGCACCTTTTATTATTCATCCTTTTAATGAGGGTTTATTTTTTAATTTGCACAAAGGGGCCATATGTGTTAGCTATGGCTGTGACACAGACCTTATTCCTTTGACCTGCTGCACCTCTTGCTTAATTGCTTTTATCTCCTTCTTGCCTTCCCTCCCCACCCCCCAAAATTCTACCTCCTCTATAAATACAGATACATAGCTGGGATTAAATCCTCCAAAGAGGAAGTAAATATGCTGTGGTTTATGTGCATTATACGTATGCCTGTTTAATATGAAAGATTTCATAGCCAGGGTAAAACTACAAATGGCGACGGGTAAATGATAGTTCAGAATGATGTTCGGATTACTGATAAATTCAAAATATTCTAGAAGAAAGAAATTACTAGTTAGGTGAATAAGCATGCTTTCTCCATCCCCTTGGGTTTGCTAGTTATCTAGTGCACACACCCTCTGGTACCCAAGAGATAAAAACTTTGGTTAATCTTGTCTTTTCCATAATGCAAGTAAATTTAACCCAGATACATTTTCCTCCTGTAGAATCTTTACAACTTCTAGTCTTTTGTGTAAACGTAATTTAGTATTGTCTTTCTGATGAAATGTCATAAGGTCTAAGTGCCATGAGAAAGACAGTGTGAGGAAGCTAATAAGGTAAGCTGTCAAATGACCTAGTTCCTCCATTTTGCTTGGTTTGTGCCATCTTTTAAATTGTTTTCCAGAAAAGTCAGCATTTTATAAAGTACGACAGGTTGTGCTACCCACAAGGCAAATATCAGACTATGCTGAAATTCCTAGTTAATTATTGATAATTTTCAGAAAATTCAAGATAAAAATAGCAAAAGTGGATTCCTTGGGAACACAGAACAGGATTTTCTAAAAATTTCCTTAGGATCATGTTATCTCATTTTATAGCTCGTACTTAGCATGATTTTATTTTAATGCTTTAAAGTGGATATTCTTTTTTTTTTACCAGAAAATACACCTTTGACACACAATTAAAAATATATATGTGATTTTTATCATCTTTCTGTTCTACCTCCAATTCTGCCAATTCTATACCAAATAGGAAAAAAAAATGGAATTTTGAGAAGTCTGAAATGATAAGAGAAAAGATTACTTAATGGCAGACTGTGTTTTAACTGATATGCTTTTGCTTCTGGTTTATTGTTATAATAAAACAAGATCATATAAAGCATTACTTTTTAATGCTAGAAAAACAGGAGCAAAATAAATCAAGAAAATAATATCTGCACTTTATTATTTCTTGCTTTACAAACATTAAACTATATAAAAAATTAAAAATGCTATTTTATATTCAACCGCTTCTAGTTTTTCATAGAAACTACACAATAGAAGAACAAATGTGTTTCCTTTTAACAATCAGCTGCATTAAGGCTAAGTCTATACTAGCAAAATTACTAGAACATTTCAGCAAATACTTAACAGCTCAAGTAAAAACAGAACCACTTTGCCGTAACTATCAGACTATGTTAGACAACACTGAGGGAGAGGATTCTGATTGTTCATATACCTGCCCTCAGTGCTTGGTATTAATATTTTAGTATAAAACTAAAAGAAATAAAGAGGAGAATTATCCTCTTGCCAATTCCCATTTCTTCCTTGGACTGATGAGTTATCATGATGATATTACTTATCTGACTTAACAAATGAATGTGAACAGTGAATGTGAAAAGCAAGCACCATGCCCTTTGGATAAAAAAATGCTCTGTCCAGAACAGTTTTTCTTCAAATTAGGTCAGTGCCATTGGTGGCAGGCTCACTCAATTTTTATATTTAAAAATAAGTATAAGGTAATTCAGGTAGGAAAAGTACATGTATTTTAATGTGGCAGGTAGTGGCTGTTCACCCGCATGCCTTAAATAAATTTGCCTAACGCAGAGACTAACTCAGGGGGGACACAGAAGTGAGCTGGACCATCTTCCTTGCCCTCGGGGGGGGGGGGGAACCGGCCNCGGCCTGCCCGGAGACTGCATCCCTGCTACTCTCTTGCTCTGTTATCTTCCCACTCTTTTCGGCCAATGAGAGCTCAGGACAGGAGACAGGAAGGAGATGTAAAACTTATCCTATGGTTCTTCCTTGCCAGGTTCCAGTTCGGTGGTTGGCTGGGTTGCAGTCTTCCCTCTAAGGCCACAGCTCCACATCGTGGAGCCCACTGGAGCTCACTCTCATGACCCTGAGATCATGACCCTAGCCGACCCCAAGAGTCAGACGCTTAACCCACTGGGCCACCCAGGAGCCCCAGCAGATGATGTCTTAAGGATTCTTCCAGGTTTTTTGTTCTTTGTTCACTTTTGAATTGATCATTACATAGTACATAGAATCAGTACAATGTCCCTGCCAAATTCTCCCTGATTGAATCGATGTATACAAAGCAAACTCAATGCTGGCTGATTCAGGAAACGGAAGATGGGGGAAGGCAGTGGTGGAGGAGAAGGAAGGAAAGACAAGTTGTAATTTTCCTCACCACACAAAATAAGTTCACTTGGAGCATCTGATCATGGAAAGGAAATAATAATGAAAATAATAAAAGTTGAGAAGATTTGCCTGGAAGTGGAATGACATCAAGACAAAGGTTTACCAGGTGGTGGTATAAACATTACAAAATGAAATCATATATTTTCATTAGGCTAAATTCAAATTAAAAACAGTATTGCATGTACTTGGCAGAACAAAGTGCTCTTCTTTGATTTTGACATAAAGAGGAAACAGTAATTTAGATATACTATATTGAGATTTCAAATGGCTGTAAATAGGCTCATTATCAATATGTTTTAAACCTTTAAAAATGAGCTCTGAACATCTAACTGAAACGCTTAGGTATTTAGATTGAGTAATATCTACTTCAACAAATTGAAGCATGCAATATGTTTTGAATAATTGTTAATTTATGCTAAGGTAACAACTGTGTAATATAACTGAAATCTATGTTAATAGAAGATAAGGAAATCCCTTCCAGCTATTTCTATTACAAACAGCAGGCTGCAATTTTCACCCTTCCTCCTTGTGTAAAATATGACTTTAGATGCTTGTGAAAGCATTTGCTGTTAATTTCTGAAAATCAATAATTAGCACTTCTCAACACTATGCAATAAAAATAACACAAAGATGACAAAAAGCACATCTCACATAAATGACACACATCCCACTTCGACTCGCTGCATTATTTATGCTTTTCTAGTGGACGATTGATGACCATGGACTAGCTAAGGACTGCAGTAATTACAAGGAGAAAAGATAAACCTAAATTAAAGATTTATTCACTAATCAAAATTAAATATGTGTCATTAATTTTCTTGATACTAATTTCTATATAGAAACTTTAGTCACTGATTCTTTGCAATGCAGGCCTTATTGCTGGGGATGAGGAACACACAGACATATCTGACTCTATTCTCTTTTTCATTTTAAGGATCGGAATATTCTTCTTGTTCCCCAAATGATTCTTTAAGCTTAAAAGAATACCTAATGTAGATTTCCGCTCCCATAATTTAAAATGGAGGGGTTTTCTTTCTATTTTATTTTATTTTTTTTCTCTTTCAATTTGGCTTTTGAATTTGCTCACATTTTTAACTCAGTAAAACTTCCAGGAATTATAGGGGGAAAATGAAGATGTTTTTAAGAAATCTTTATCAGCCATTTTGTTGATCATTTGTTGCAATCACGTCTCAGAATAAATGCCCAGGAGAAAACCCCTGAATATTTCGCATATGAAGACAATTAGGCATCACGGCCCTTGTAAATGGACAACATTGTGCTACAACCCACTCAAGCGATCCACAAGGGGGGGTGTTGCTATCCATTGTCAGACAGAAGAAAGGAGTCAGAAATGGGGGAAGGAAAAGACAAGGGATAACAAATTCACAGAAAGAATAAGCAATGACCAGACAGCCATCAATGTCGTCACTACAAATACCTTAATTTACATCATTAGGATGAAAAGTGGGTTAATTTTTTCCTTATATATTTTATGAGTTCATCTTCTAGGAAAGCCAGCATTGTAGCTGTTTTGGTTAAAGACATGTCTGTCTTGTTGGTTCTTGACAGCCTTATCATGTCAGGTTTCTGTACTGGCAGGAATGGTCCAGCAAGAAAATAATGTGAAAACTGAAGGAATCTATGCTACTTCTTTTGGGCATATTCTCACTATAGCAGATCCAAAGGAATGCTTTGTTATCCCTGTCAGATCAAAGAAAGAGATAAACGCAGAAAATATAATCTAAGAAGACCAAGAAATATTAGTAACAGAAAAATTAGACTAAAAATGCCACACTTTTATAACTACTGGCAATATTAAAATTTAGCATTGAACGCTTTAATATTTCCAGCATAGATGAATGTGTATGTATGCATAAATAAATATTGCATGGCCCATATGTTCTAATAGTTTGCCAGCAAAATAGTCTTTTGTGATAGGTTTGTGTATATACCTCTCACTGTTGAAATCATTTAAGTCATTTTTCAGTTTGGTAGTGTTGACTGTACATATGATGATATAGAGAAATGAATTATTAAAACAAAAGTTCTTCCAAGATATTTCATTTAATTATGCTTTTAGGTAATAATAACTAATGTCCATGTAGTGCTTTATGGTTTACAAAGTATTTTCCCATATCTTTTCTCATATGCTCCTCAAATAACAGACCTATGAGTTAGGTATCATTTGTGTTATCCTTTTATAGGTAGGAAAACTAAGGTACATAAAAGTAAAGGGAGTCACTCAATGTCTCAAATTGTAATGACTGGCTGTGATAAAACCTATTACCTGGTTTCTACCTTTCTATCATATTTTATTGCCGATTACATACCATATAATCATACTCTAAGGCAGACAGGCTTGAGTAATTATATCCATGATCGGAATAGTGATCCACTTTAGAAACAACTTTAGAATGAAATGTTTTTCACTAATCATAAGAGTACAGCAAAAAAAAAATTCATGACATTTAATTTGTAATCTCTACTAACCAACTATTGACTATGGCTAGTGCCTTTGGAACTCTTGAAGACAGACAAAACAAGTTTCTCTGCAAAGTGGTTAAAATAAACAATGAACGAAATGGCTGAGAAAGATTTCTTTCTTTCTTTTTTTTTTTTAGAGAGAGACAGAGTGCAAGTGAAGGGGGGCGGTCAGAGGGAGAGAGACAATCTTAAGCAGGCTCCGCACCCAGCGCTGAGCCAGATGCAGGGCTCGATCTCATGACCCTAAGATCATGAGCTGAAATCAAGAATTGGACACTTAACCACCCAGGCACCTCACTGAGAAAGATTTCTTAAAATTTCCCATGTAATTCCTGGTTTTACTGAGTTGAGGATTTTAAGAAATTCAAAAACACAAACAGAATAGAAAGAAAAACCTTACAGGTTGAATTAGTGAAATGGGAATACACATTAGGTGTCCCTCATTTTTAAGAATCATTTTGAAAGTAAGAAGAGTATCATCTCCAAAACTAGGAAGTATTAGTAAATACTGTTATTTTAAAATTCCTAGAAAGTAATGGGACTAAAGCAACCCTGAATTGAGAATCAGGAGACCTCACCTAAATCTGACTCTGATGCTACATAGACGGGTGTCCTTGGAAAAATTATTTAATAAGACTTTTGGCCTAGATTAATGGTTTTTAACTGAGGATGTATGGGAAAGACCTGAAAAGGTTTTTGTTTTTGTTTTTCAAAATAAAGCTGCTTCAACCCTTTCCCTGGCTATCCTGAGATGCCCATAGGATGGAGAGTGGGACAGGGGATAGGGAGTTAGATGGGGTTAGATGGATACGGCAGGTGTATTTGAAAATAGTTGAGGGCTGGGCATATAGAAGACCATTAGAGTTAAAAATTCAAAACTAGGTAATAGGTACATGGGAGTTTCATCACACCATTCTCACTACTTTTGTAGGATGGGGAGAAAAGCTTTCCAGATCTCCTTATACACCTTTAGTAGACAGTGCTTCTTAAACTTTAATGTCTCAGACGAGTCACTGGGGATCTCCTTAAATGCATGTTCTGATTTAGTAGGTTGGGAAGGCCTGAGAGTCTGAAGTTCTCAGAAGTTCCCAGGTGATGGTGTCACTGTTGGTATGGACCACATTTGAGTAGAAAGGAGTTAGAACACCCTGGGACCAGATAATTACTAACTAGAATATTCTATTTTCTCAGCCCGTCATAGGATGGAGTTTCTTGGCCATCATTTGGTAAGTAAAAATATAAAGCAAATCACATCATTTTTATTAATATGTAAAAATGGTAAGAAAGAATATTCATTACCATGCTTAAAATTACTGCTCCAATAGTCAGTTGAGCTCATCTATGAAATAATGTGTCTAGAAGATTATGATGTAAGCCAAGACTTAAGACAATTTAAATAATATCTAATATCCAACAGATCTAGTGTTTACATATTAAGAAGAGCTTTGTACCAGAACTGTTCTGTCATGTTTCTGCCCAGAGGCTGTCATGATAAAGTTTATTATCAGTTACTGCTTTACAAGTATAAAATAAGTTAAGCTGTCATATTTTTCTCAGGCAAAGATCCTAAGCTGTCAAAGAATGTCAATTTTAAATCTGACATAGAGAAGAAAATTATCTGTTATTCTGACCTCTAATTTCTTGACATTTTAATGCCATAATTGCTGTGGTTAGTGCTGCTTCATGATTTCACCTGTCAAGGAAGAATGAATCAATAACCTTAAGCCATTTCTCAAATCTTAGCCCTAATTTCAAAGCTCAAAGTTATAGGCAGATTGCAGGATATATATATATATATATATATATATGTATATTTACAAAAGGGACATATATTGATATTCACATATTAAATATTTATTGTTTAAATCAGTGTTTAATTTAAGCATCAAAAAATCATCTTCCTTAGGCTAGCTGGAGGTTAGTATAACTATAACCTTCCTTTGGTTTTATTTATGTGAAATGTAATGATCTTAGTATTTAAAAAATACGAAGACAAACATTATCGAGCAAAAGAAATTCATTGAGCTAGATAAGAGGGCTAACATTTTGAACACTGCTTTTTCCAAGAGTTTGTGTCCAACCATTCAGGTAGGTATCAACTTTCTCAAGTCATGGTACCATAGCACAGACCTCTGGGATCTCAACATTGACATTTTCATAAAAGATGTTGTGCCTCCCAGAGGACCCCCTCACAGGGGAAATGTATACGTAAGGAGGTATAAATGGCTACCAAATAGTGAATATACTGCACTTCATTCCTCTTATCTACAGAGTTTATGGCGTGACAGTAGATGCTAAGCGCTGTTTAGGTTGGCAAATGTACTTCACATATTATCCCTCCTTTATAGAGAGAGCAGTTGAAGTAGAGGGAGATCAAACGTCTGGGCAGCATTACATAGCTCACAGATTTTAGGTGGGTTCTCATCTACTGAGGGTTCCTAAACAATATTGCAGTATGTTTTGCGGAATATGTTAGTTTGTGGGGTACAGGAGATAAGGGGGGGAGTGGGGAGAAGGACAGTTAACTCATGTCCCTTGATATCATTTAATCTGCTATGGCTGCAACATAATAAGCAGTTTCTTAGCGGTCTTAAGGAGATAAAATATCTTTCTAAGCAGTCTTGAGTTGACACAGGTCCACAGGGTCAGAGATAATGTCTCTCTCTGCTGGTGTGTGCTTGGGCCTCTGCTGGCTGGTGGAAGGAAGGTAACTGTGTTCCAGGTACATGCTCTCTTAGGGAATATTCTGAGAACAGACATCAGAGTTTTTGGGTCAGGGAGGCAGGTGAGGAACTGGGGTAGGAGGACATATCTATCATAGAATAACTCTGGGAGTTTCTCTAGTGAAACCTCAGCATTCAGCAATTATGTGCTCAGCATGAGAATGCTAGAAAGAGAGAGTCTTGAACTCAGGCCCCCTAGTGCTTGGCGGTCTACCTCACTGTGAAGGAATCAGGGGCAGTAACATATTGTTCAGACCATCTACATAACAAGCGAACATCATGGCTGAATCACTCCCATCCAATAAAAACTTTTTAAAAATTATACATTTTCATGTAATGTTTCATTAGGAAGTCCTATAATTTGATAATTAAGGCCCATACATAGTTTTTTTTCCCCCACTGTCCAAAGCAATGGTGTGATATTTCACAGAAGCAGGTATTTTTATAGAATTCAAATAAGAAGCAACAATATCTATGTAAAGAAAGTCTCAATTCTAATTCCATCTTCTTTTTATTCTCATTTATCATTTTATTTACTCTCATTTAAATATGAGAAATCTGCTATTTTTCTGTCCATTTTAATGCTGTCTTGCACTTTCACGAGATATGCTTAAAATATTGTATTTTCCCCAAGAGGATCAAGGACAGAACGCTCTAATGGGTAAAATGTAAGATGAGATACTCAGGAACAAAAAGGCTGATGGTATTTAAAAGTCAAAAACCAATTTGAAGGTGGTCTTGGGTTAAGAGATAAGCTACTCCAATTGTTTTTTTGATTCTAAAGGTATTGGTTCTAAAAAGAGAATATAATTTGTAAGGTGTTTACAGAACCAGGCAAAGGTATATTGTGAAAATAGTAATTAAGCTCAGAATTATCTCCTATAAAATAATCTGATTACAGTTTGTACAGCACTAAATCAGGTGAGTATAATGGTTTGCAGAGAAAATCCCTTCTTTCACCCATGACTTCCATAATATCCGGCTTCTCTCTCATTCGTTCGTTCTCTGTCCCCATCCCCTTCTCCTAGTTTCAGGCACTAATCCATTTCCTCGCACATACATGATATAACACTGCACCTAATGACGTGCTTACAATGTGTTCTCTGATTATTTAGCCCTCAGGGTCCAATGAGCACCGATCTCAAGCCTCTCCCCTCTCTTCTCTGCTTGAAGCCATACAAATGGAGCCATTTTGTTTTTGTAGAGGTATGTAAGAAATAACTTTATGGATGCAAATTCTTCTTGTAGAGCTTTATTTCCCAAATCTACAAGTTTTCCACCTCTAAAATTAAAAGTAAAAAAATAAAACAAGCATTCCACTGACGGGAAACGTAGCCACAATTGCTTGTTTTGCACACAGCAGATGGCCGCTATAGCACGGAATGGAGGCTGGGACGTGGCTTCCTGGCAGCGACACTTACCCAGCAGCTGTTGCTCCTTTACTCTTTCACCTATCTGAAGTCATTTTGTGCAGTGTGGAAGTGATTTAAATAATATTTTATATGAATATTTTCAGTAAAAATACTTATGCACACAGTAGAGCACATAATTCCCAACTGTTAGCTATAAACTTTCAGGGTAAGAACATACAGGAATAAAAATACTCTACCCTCATCTATTTTATCAATGCAGTTTTTGAAAATTCTGTCTGGAAGTCTGTAATTTTGCTTTTATTAAGAAAATATATACTGGCAGCTTATTTTAATGTGAACAATTCTTATTCAAATATTCAACTAGGTTTCATTAATAACACCCACAGAGCATTACGCATTTTAATGAAGATGCTGAAATAAAACAAGTAAAGTAGGGATATTGAAGTGCATTATATGTGTCTACAGTTCAAAAGAGAAGAACACAGTGGTCTCATTACTTGGTTTTGACATATAATACTCATTTTTCTACATTTGTCAAAACGCTGAAATTTATGTTTCATAAAAGTTTATGTTGAAAAGAAATTTATACAGAAAGAGACGGAAAGCCAAATTTGTGTTTGAGAGATGACAGAAATCATTGGAATAATATGGGACTTAACACCTACCTCCCTGAGCACAGGGTCAGTGATACTATCCAGGTTCACAGAGCCTTCATAGGTTAAGTAGTGAAAAACATTCAGAGCACGGACTGCTTCTGGTCCTCGCTGTTTGTAGCCAAATATAAGGTCAATCCACTGATGGAGTTGGCAAGAAACAAATTCACTTTCCAGGGCCTGCAATGAATGAGTCAAGAAAGAAATAAGAGACTATACAAACTTAGCAAATCTCCCTTTTTCTTACTTTGAAATATTCTATGTAAAGAAGTACGATATGTTCTTTGCATTACTATATTTTATCTATATGTATGAGATGTCCTGTTCCTAGAAATGGCAAAATAATAAAACACAGACCTGAATGAAAATGTTCTCTTTCTAAAATGCTTAACTTCCTTGCGGCTCCATTATATTTAGCTTATGATTTTTAATATTACATAGGTTTCTTAAAAAGACACATTCACGTTTAAAACAAAACTAATTTGAAGTACCTGTTTTAATTTTACAATAATTTCTCATTTCTTTTATTTTTTTTAAAAGATTTTATTTATTTATTTGACAGAGATAGAGACAGCCAGTGAGAGAGGGAACACAAGCAGGGGGAGTGGGAGAGGAAGAAGCAGGCTCATAGCAGAGGAGCTAATGTGGGGCTCGATCCCATAACGCCGGGATCACGCCCTGAGCCAAAGGCAGACGCTTAACCGCTGTGCCACCCAGGCGCCCCCTTATTTCTCATTTTTAAACATTAGTTTAAAATTAAACAATTTCATTAGAAACTTTGATATACACTTATTTTCCTGCTTAAAGTCTTCAAATTTATCATTACACTACCAAAAGGGGATGCCTTCCTTTGGCTACAAATGAACTCTTGCTTTTACACAGTCTAGGAATCACTGGGCATTTTACATGTTTGCTAGCTAGTAGGAAATGAATGCAAATTACTGACAGTCAATGTCCATACTAAGCTTCCATAAAGGGTCAGAAAAAAAAGAAGGCCTTTTCATTTCCTAAGAAGACATCATAAGCTTCCTGGAGGTATCCTGACATGTGGGCATGGAGTTCTGCTCATACCTGTGACACGAATAGTGCCGATTACTGTACAGTTCTCTATGTCTCTCACTTATTGCATCCACTTGTCATCAGTTTCTTATTGATTTTAAGAGCACACTGATTTCAGCAACATGAACAAAAGCTGTAGAGCTAGCTTCTTAAATTTCAACTAAGTGTAGCCATATTAAACAATTTTCTTAATTACAGCTGTAACTAGATATGTGAATGAAGTCATTCTCTGGCTTAATGACCCTGATTTCCAAGGCGTTGACACCAATTTGGAATAACTTAATTAATAAATGATTTCTTAAATCAGCCCTTTGATAATTATATTTATTTTTTAGTCTATAAAATATCTGAATGATACTTTGCAACTTTCCGTGTGATCACATTTTACTAGTAATTTTATTTCCCTCAACCTCTTGATTTATTTCTTCTATAAGTTTCAGTGTTTCACTTACACCAATTATTGCGGATGTTTCCCATTCATAAACATAAACAATTAGACTTCATTAAAAGGTAGCTTCTGTACTGAAACTAAACAGAATTCTATATTCCGTATCTTAGTAGTATTGACATAACAGTTCAGACTAGAATACAGAAGACTAAAATATAAGAAAGATGTTGGTTAAAATTTTACACTGATTATGTCAATAATGTTGGTTTGGTCGATGTGTATAAATGATTCTGTAAGTGCAGGGTAACTAGTTAAAAAGAAAAAAAGTCAGTCTAATTATTTAGTAATGTTTTCAGTGCTTGTTGCAATAAATGAAAGGATGAAAACTGAAAAATTACGGAGTAGCTATTGTCCAAATGTATTCATGGGAATTCAAAATAGTAGTGAAGTCAGATACATTAATTAAAGAAGATTTTAGGGGCGCCTGGGTGGCTCTGTCGGTTGGGTGACAGACTTTTGGTTTTGGCTCAGGTCATGATCTCATGGGTTCTGAGATCTAGCCCCACCAATGGTTACCTGCTCAGCGGGGAGTCGGCTTGAAGATTCTCTCCCTCCCCCCCACTCTCACACGCTCTCTCTCAAATACATAAATAAATCTTTAAAAAAATAAATAAAGGAAGATTTTACCAACACCATCACATAATCAGTTAAGCAGCAACCATTTCAAACAAATTTTATTTATACCCCCAGACATATTTGGAAAGTATTGATGAAATTTATTATTATTCTGTTAGAGTAAAATAATTATTGAATAAAATGCCAATGCAGTTGTGAGAGGTACAGGGAATAATGACTTTTCACTAATTTGAATTTTAAAAATAGATTCGTTCTCTTTTATCTCCATCCACTACTTCCATTTCCCTCCTCCGCCAGAGGCAACATCTGTAATGTATTTGATGTTTCTCCTTTTGTTTGCATGTGTTTTTATAAAATATTACTATATGTATGTATACATATTTGTGTATGTATTTTTGATTCATAAAAATGGTACGGGGTTATAGATTTCATTTAGTTTCTTACTTATTCCAGGTAGCATTGCTTTTTAAGATCAGCCTATGTCGCTGCGTGTATGGGAAATCCATTGCTTCTAGTGGCCTAACAGAACTGCCCCCAGCAATGAGCACTAGACTGCCTCTAACTCCCTACGACACAATGCTGTGATGAATGTCCTCTCTTGCCTCTCTTTTTGGGTCTTTGTGAGAATTTCTCTGGGACTCATAAGCTGGAGCAGGACTGCTGTGTCCCTGAAGTGGATGTGTACAGACTTAATGACTCAGTGGTCATCAGTGCCCAGCTGTGTCTCCACTCCCTCCAGCAGTGCATGTAAGATTCTGTATGTCCACAACCCATTGACTCTTAATATGATCCAGATTTCTAATTTAGCCAGTGTAATAATGAAACAATATCTCATTGTTTTAATTTGTATTCCTCTGATTAATAAAGAATTTGACATCTTTTTAATACAGGCTTTTGGGTTTCTTCTGTAAATTTCTTGTTCACATCCTTTGCTCATCTTTTTATGGAGCTTCCTGTCTTTGTGTTGTTATTTTGCAAAAGTTCTTTATATATTTTAGGTAATAGTTCCTTGTTGGTTTTAAACGTTGCAAATGCATGCTCCCAAATGTCATGTCTATGAACTTTTATCCATGTTGTTCTTTGTTGAATATTCTTAATTTTGAGCTAATCAACTATTTTTTTCTCTTTGTTTTTATGCTCTTGGGATTTTGTTTTGAAATTACAAAGATAACTTTCTATAATTTTGATGTATTAGCTTTATATTTATGGTTTTACTTTTCATATATTCATCTTTAATTCACCTAGAGTCTACTTTCACTCGTATGTGATATTAAATAGGGATCCAGTATTATTTTTGTTTATATAGTAAGTCAGTTTTTCCAGTGCCGTCTATTAAATAAACACACCTTTCCTCAGCCATCATTAGTGTGTGTATATGTGAAACAAAGCTATAAAACTGCTAGTATTTACAGATATGATAATCCACCTAGAAAAAGCAATACAATCGGCAGCCAACTTATTACAACTAATAAAAGGGTTGCAAGGTACCTTTTTCTTTCTTTCTCTCCTATCATCCCTCCCTCTTTCCTTCCTTCCTTTCTCTTTTCCCTATCCATCNAGACTTTATTTATTTATTTGACAGAGATAGAGACAGCCAGCGAGAGAGGGAACACAAGCAGGGGGAGTGAGAGAGGAAGAAGCAGGCTCCTAGCAGAGGAGCCTGATGTGGGGCTCGATCCCATAACGCCGGGATCACGCCCTGAGCTGAAGGCAGACGCCTAACCGCTGTGCCACCCAGGCGCCCCGCCACTGATTTTTTTTTTAAAAATTATTTATTTATTTATTTGACAGAGAGAGAGGCAGTGAGAGAGGGAACACAAGCAGAGGGAGTGGGAGAGGGAGAAGCAGGCTTCCCGCTGAGCTGGGAGCCCAATGCAGGGCTTGATACCAGAACGTTGGGATCAGGACCTGAGCCGAAGGCAGACACTTAAGGACTAAGCCACCCAGGCGCCCAAAAAATGCCACTGATTTAAGTTGATTTTGTTTCTGGCAAGTCTTATTAGTCATAGCTTCTTTATTTTTTTTTATAGAATTCTTATAGAATTGTTCTTAACTTTGAGGACTACATTAAACAATAGTGGTGATATGAAGCACCTTTGTCTTTTTCCTAATCTTAAACAGTTTTTTTGTAACACAAATATACAAACTCACAAATTTATATATATGTATATATATACATACACATATATATAACACATATATATATATACACACATTCACACATTACATTATATATATACACACTCACAAATATTACATATCTATATATATAATTTGGGGGTTGTTAGGTAATATTTTATATAGAATTTTTGTATTTATGTCTATACATGAAATGGCCCTATTTTTTAATTCTTTTTTTCTCCCTTTAACTGCTTTTGGAATCAAGATCACAGTAGCCTAATGAATGGCTTGCCATGTTTTCTGCAAATACTTCCTAAGAAATGACTTTATTACTTCTTGAAATTTTAGTAGAATTTACCTGCAAAATAATATGGCCTTGGATAATTTGGAGATGGAAGATTTTACCATTTAAATTTAAGGCTTTTAAGTCTCTATTTCTTTTGGTGCCAATTCCAACTTTTTATATATTTTTCTCAGTATTTATTTCATCTCAGCTTAAAAAATTATTAGTTCATATTTGTTTACAATCATCTTTAATTCAATTTAAAAAATCTCTAAGTCTGTAGTTATTTATCCTATCCTATTCTATATGTTAGAGAGGCAGCAGAGTGAATCAATGAACAATTAATTGTTTAAATAATTTTGCCCTAGGTTTTTTTTTTCGGGGGGATTATAAAATTAAATGACAAAGAAATAAGGTAGCAGATTCAACAGATAATGTCTTATAGACTGTCTTGCTAGTCACTGTGCGGAGAACAAAGAAAATCCAGTTAGAACATCTAAAAGCCAACCCTGATTCTAAATCAAATGCATACCTGAGAATCGAATTTTAGATACCCCATAATGAAAGCATAAAGACCGATCTCAAGCTGAAGCTTGACACTGAGACTTACCTGTACTCTAAGTAGTATCAATCTATTACTGAAACATGCTATCTGCTTATATGTTCTTTACAGAACTATGTTTTCTAGTACAAACCCATTTTGGACTCTGAAACAAGATTTTATTGCAAATACTTACAATGGAAAAATATAAAGAAATACTTGATTACTAAGCTATTAGGGTTATAATGGTCTTAATAGCTTTCTTTACCCTCTACTTGCATATCTAAAAGCAGAAGCAATTGCTTTAAGCCTAGATAAACCAATTCCCAATCCATAATTCTACCCTGGGGATCTGGGAGGAAGGAAATAAAGAGTGAGATTTAAACCAGAGAGGATATCTCTTAGATGGATAATAGCTACCTAATTCTAATTTCCATATTGTCCCATGGGTATTAGATGCTAGAGAATTCTTTCTCTAGCAGGTTTAGGATAAAGCATCTTTGAACTTACGAAGAAGGAAACTAGGCTAGTGGAATTAACTCTGTGGAAAGAATATTTATTTTCTCCTGAATTCTTTTTATTTGAGAATACTGAATTTCCATCTCCTCTTCTAGACTACAGCAAGAATACTTTCAAGTCTTTTCTCTTATTGCTTCAAAAATCTGCTTCTGATATTGAAAAAATTCTCTAAAGAGAGTTGCATATAGTCAAGCAGACAATCAGAAATCTTTGCGTTACTTCTTCTGTAGGGGGTTTATTCTATGACTTGATTGCTTACTGGATGTATAATCCAGAGGATTCTTTTCCAGTCCCACTAGCCCCACCCTGGTTTTAGCACTCACTGCTCTCCCCTTGCTCGACTGCAACATACCTCAGCGTCTTTCTCTGATCTGACTAATCCAACCTGTCTTGCCTCCTGCTGGGGCAACAGACTTCTGAAACCATCACACTCACGTTGTCCTCCCAGCAAAATGCATAAGAGTAAACTTTACCTGACCCCTAAGGCCTTTTCAAACCTTGATCCCACCCTCCCTCACTAGGTCTTAGGACTTCCGGATATACATCCTTGGCTCCAAGTAGCACAGACAATTCACAGCCCCTCACACATGGCAGCTATTATAACCTTTGAGCCTCTGTTGCTCCTTTATCCCCTATGAAACCATTTCATCCTCCTGCTTCTTGCTCAGGTCTTAGCCACCCTTTTTACTCAAGTGCAAGGTTTGCTTCCTGAGTTCTCCAGCTCACACTTTGTGAATTCTTCTATGAATTTCTATGACACTTGAAATCAGTACCCTCCTGTTTAATGGAGTAAGATAATGTATACACATTTACTTGTGAAAATCAATTTGCATATAAATTGGAAAGAGCTATACAAACAAATGGGGGTTATTACCAATTAGCACTTGTTTCAAACTTGCAATACTGTATCCTCAATTAGAATATAAGCATTTTGAAGATAGGGATCATATCTAATGTTTCTTTTCCATTTGTCATAGCTCCTAACCTAGTATTAAATAGTAAATATTTGATAAATGTTATTGGCTAACTAATTAAGCAATGGGAAAGATGTGCTGGTAACAAGAAGGAAGAAATGTCAGGAGTGGGAAAGAAGCTCATTCATTCATTCAGCGAATATTGACTGAGCATCTGCTATACGCTGATACTATTCTAGATTTTAGGGTTATAGCAGTGAGTAAGAGAAACCAAAATCCCTGCTCTGCAGCGTTTACATTGTAGTGGGGGGAGATCGACACAACCCCAGATAATTAGTAAGTTACAGAGTATGCCAGAAGGTGGGTAAGTGTTAAAGCAAAGAGAAAGGTAGGACAGAAAGTTAAGGAGTATGTATGGATTGGGAGGGGACTGCTATTTTGGAGGAGGTGGTCAGAGAAGGCTTCTTTGAGTTTGTGACAATTAAGGACCACAGTGAGGAAGTGAACTATAAAGATAGCTGGGGAAAGAGGATTTCACAAAAAAGGCAACAGCCATTCGTTCACTCATTCCTTCAATATGAAGCATCTATTAAACGCCAGACAGTTATTTTAGGCTCCAGAGACACTATGATAAACAAGACAAAAGCTCTGATCTCTAGGAGCATGTCCCATTGCAATGCAAATAAGCAAGGTGAAAATTCTCTAATCTCTCTCCAGCCCCAAATTACTGACCAGCTATCTACCCTGTGCTAGAAACTAGCCTTGGAGAATATATAGATGAATAAAGATTCCATGTCCTCAAAAATATCACAGTCTAGTGGGAGAGAAACATGTCAACTTGGGCTTTTCCTGATGCTCAAACTCTAAGCTGACAGTAGGCACTAAACGTCCCACCCCGGCCCATTTTGAGCAGAAATTACTAAATGTAATGATAGATCTCTGCTGCTCTGTCACCACTTGCCACACTTGTCCCCTACCACTTACTTGCCTCTACAAGACTAGGGAAATCTGAGGGAAAATGGCCGCAGCTAGGAAGCTGCAGAGAGAGGCCATTGCCTTGAACTTCACTATGTTTTTTTATTATTTTTTTCTTTAAAAATTTTTTAAATTTAAATTCAATTTAGTTAACATATACTGTAATATTAGTTTCAGGGGCAGAATTTAGTGATTCATCAGTTGCATATAACACCCAGTGCTCATCACATCAAGGGCCCTTCTTAATGCCCATCACCCAGTTACCGCATCCCCTACCCACGTCTCCTCCAGCAACCGGGTTTCTTCCCCATAGTTAAGAGTCTCTTATGGTTTGTCTCCCTCTCTGTTTTCATCTTATTTTATTTTTTCTTCCCTTCCTGTATGTTCATCTGTTTTGTTTCTTAAATTCCACATATGAATGAAATGGTATTTGTCTCTGACTTATTTCGCTTAGCGTAATACCCTCTAGTTCTATCCACGTTGTCGCAAATGGCAAGATTTCATTCTTTTTTGATGGCTGAGTAATAGTCATTGATTTACTTCTTACGACCTTCACTGCTACCACCCTGGCCCAAGCCACCATCGTCTCTCATAAAACCTGCTTCCACCCTGTGCCTCAACACTTCATAACTAACACGGCAGCCAGAACGATGATTTCAAAATATAAGTAAGATCATGGCACGCTTCTGCTCCAACACTGCGATGACTCTATTTCACTCAGCGTAAAAATGCAAAGTGCTTACGATGGCCTTCAAGGCCTTATGTGATCTGACCTCACTGCTGCTCGGTCTTCTATTAGGCGCCCCCTGCTCACTCCACCCCAGCCCCTTGGCTTCATCAGGAAGCACATCCCTGTCTCAGGGCCTTTGCTCCAGATGGTCCTTCTGCCTGCAACGGTCTTTCCCCAAGACACTTATTTGGTCCACTCTCTCACTTCCTTCCAGTCTTAATGCAAATCTCACCTTCACAGTGAGGGGATCCTGACCACCCACCCTTAGTATTCCCCATTCCCTTACCTTCCACTACTTTTCTCCCCCATAGTATTGATTACTTTCTAACATACTACATATTTTACTTATTTACTATTTTATTGTCTGTTTCCCTTTGATCAAAAGTAAGCTCTATGAGGGCAGGGGTCTTTGTCCGTGTCAGCGGTATACTCCAAACACATGAGACAGCGCCTGGAACACTCCATAATTATCTTTTGAATGAACAGATTACAGTACCTACCAGCGTTTGCTGGGACTGATGTGTACTTGTCAATGTTCCTAACTAGTGTGTGAGCTCCCGACGGCCACTCACTGTGTTGCTCATGTTCGTGTTTTCAGAGCCCAGAGCAGTGTGAACTGTGTAACAGGCCCTTCGTGACTGGGATAAAAGAAGGAATTTCTCTACTTTAGCTTTCTTTCGAGTGGGATCCATGTTCAATTCTTCTTCGTGTTTTCCATAATGCCTTCCTCAGGGCTGGCTCAAAGATTTGTGGAATAAACAAATCCCCAGTTTCAGGGAGAAGGAGGACCCTGAAGTGCCAAGAGATTAAGGGTGCCTTGTTTGTCCAAGGCGTCACAGCTGACATGTGGCAGACACGCACTTAAACACAAGATCTGTGTCTCGGTATTTTGAGTTTGCTGCAGAACGCTTCCACACGTTCTCGTTTCTGGAAAATTCTTTGCAGAGCAGGATGTGCTTTTTAGTATAAAAATATACCCCAAATGCAAACTGTTACCCATCAAAAAGGGACTTTTTCTTTAAAATATGAAAATCGTATAAAGGATGTAATTCAGCAAAAGCAAAACCACATTGGGTTCTGCTTTCTCTGCCTCCGTGCACTGTGCTCTGCTCCGCAGACGGAGAATGCTCCGCATCTGGTCCAGGAGCACCAGGGATCTGCTGGGCTGAGCGCCGGATGAGATTATCCGTGCACATCCGTGAAAGGCCTTTTTCTAAAACAAATTTTAAAAAAGGGCAGATTATGATTGATGAACCCAGCATTAGGGTAATGTTATCAGAGATACTTTCTATTTCTGTCCTTTGTGGCGAGGTCAGATTATAATCATGTTAGAACTGAACACAGTGCTTTATTAATGTTTCATGAGTGAGTCAGTTGTAATCAGCCTAGCTGGGTGTGGGTAAATTAAACCAATTCTTGATGTATGAACTCAATGCACTTAGAATTTATTGAAATGTCTACCCAAAGTGTCCATATCAGTTTTCCAATTTTTCTAATGAGATCGAATTTTGGATTTCACTGTTCTTCAGTAAAACATAATCCTTGTCCCTGTATTTACAAAAGTATAAATGACTGTAATTATATATATTATTTCCCATAATCAGAAAACCAATTAACCAAAAAAAAGTACATCCTTAAAAATCAAAGTACTATCTCATTTTTAAAAATAAGAGAAGGAAATTAGGTTGTAGACATACAAAAAGTTTCTACAAAATGTATCATATACCTTTTCAGTTGCTGCCCTGAGATAATAAAACTGATTGATCATCAATGATATCATCCCTTTTTTATAATATTACTTTTGTCTTCTTTGCCTTGAATTCCTTAACGACAGCTTGAAAGAAGAAGGAGGCAATGCTCACGGATATAGAATACTAATCTATACAAAGAGATGAATGTTTTTTTTTTACCACTGTGAATGTCATTTCTTTGGGATAGGTGACATTTTCATTTTATACTTTAGGCTCATTACAAAGAACCCCTTCAAATAACTGAAGATAATCCCAGCCCAAATTATACATACACTAGAGCACATTTTCTCTAAACCTATTTCCTAAGAACTAAATCCTATATGAGCTACCCAGCTGGTACAAAGTTAGAAACTTTTAATGTTACAAAACAATATGAAAGAATGAAGGCTGTATTCATGGAATTTGTGGAAAATTTAAGCCCTTCTGTATTTTCTGTTACCACTCAGGCTTTGTATATTAGAGAAATAGTCATCCAATAACGATTCCTTCAGTAGGAAAAAAAAAATGAGAGCTAGGCACAGGACTGATTAAGTTTCCTAGTGTTAACACAGAGGCCTGACATGATTTCTGCATGACATCAGTGTGGTCATTTCCCATCAGTATGACGGGAAAACTGACTGGAAGTTGGAGCAGAGGGTCCTGTGAGGGGCAATGGTGAGCTAAGGACAGCAGCGCAGGGGACACTGAGGGAGGAGAGCAGCTGCGGAGACACACAACTGCTCTTCCTAAGACGTCCTTTGAGAGCTCTGCTGCCTGGCACTGGTCTCAGGGGCGGCACGTCCCACTGCCCATTAGCTCTAGTTCTGACGCAACCGAGAATGGCGGCTACAGAGCCAGAGCCTTGTTGATACCACGGCAGCCTTCCCTTCCCGTCCTGCAGGGTCCCTTCAAGGAAATCTCAGGCAAAGAAGACAGGGAGGATAGACACTTCTCAAGCCAGCCAGTCTGTGCTAGCAGACACTGCCTACATATGGTCGATCTAACCCTGCACTGCATCCCGGTGCTGCAGAGAACCAAGACTTTGATTTTTTCCAAATAGGTAGAATTTTTGGTAAAGTATTTCACCCCATGGAGTAAAGATTTAGTTAAAGTCTTAACTAAAGACTCATTAATGCCTATAAGATAACAGGACTTTGGTTTAGAATAGAGAAAAACCCCAGTGACTTGCTTCCCTCATTTCTTTACAAAAACAAGTTGGAACGTGTTAATAAACATGTAACATATAACATGTAATATATAAATACGTAATATGTAAATAAGAATATGTTATATGTCAATTATACCTCAATTAAAAAAAGAACTACAAATAAATACGATGCATTTCTGAAAACGTTTTATGATATTTTCAGAAATGCACAAGTATTTATCCCTCATATTTCAGTCAGTTATAAAACTTCTTTTTTTTTTTTTTAAAGATTTTATTTATTTATTTATTCAACAGAGATAGAGACAGCAGCGAGAGAGGGAACACAAGCAGGGGTAGTGGGAGAGGAAGAAGCAGGCTCATAGCAGAGGAGCCTGATGTGGGGCTCGATCCCATAACGCCGGGATCACGCCCTGAGCCGAAGGCAGACGCTTAACCGCTGTGCCACCCAGGCGCCTCTAAAACTTAATTCTTTTGAATATGTGAGGGTAAGTCTTTGAGGGACAGTTCCTAGCACGCTATATGTACTTGGCTTGACGACACACTTAACTTGATAAATATGTATTTATAGTGACAGCAAATAGTGAGATTCATTTTAAATTAGCATTGCTCTTTTTAAAAAGATTTTATTTATTTATTATTTGAGAGAGAGAGAGAGATTGAGAGAACGAGTGGGAGGAGGGGCAGAGGGAAAAGCAGACTCCCCATAGAGCAGGAAGCCTGATGCAGGACTCGATCCCAGGACCCCAGGATCATGACCTGACCTGAAGGCAGACGCCTAACTGACTGAGTCACCCAGACACCCCAGAAGCATTGCATTTTGTCTTGAAGTTTGCTCAGCAGCACTTAAGTTGATAGAAAGACAGGATATAGGAGGCATATAAACAGAAGTCAGGTGATTGATTATCAGTCACCTGATAGTAACTGGTAAGGTTATTATCAGGAGTAAATTATTTCTTGTACTTTATTTAGATGCAATAGAAGTATTCTGAGCAATTATAAATATAAAATAATTTATTACTGGAAAGTATTTATGAATTTTGTTCTTTCTTAAAGGAAGAGGGAAAATCTATTTTAGAGTTTAACTTGTCTTTACAGTGTCACTCACAATCATTTCTCAGGCTGTATCTTTCAATGAATAATCTGCTAAATTTTCTTAGGACACAAATGATATGAAACCATTTGGTGAGAGGCAGGTATTTCTAAGGAAAAGAGATTTTAAAAGAATCTTATGTGGTGATCATATGAACAATTCAGTTAAATAACTTAAAACTCAATTGTAAGTTTCAGTCAAAATTAGGTATTTGGGGGTCATCCATGCATAGATATAAATAGTTTACAGAAAACAACTAGGTTATGTTCCAAAGTTCCTTGTAGTATTTTGGAACAGATATTGCAATGGAAACAGCATTAGTCTAATCTGCTTTGTTCTCAAGTTGATCTATAAAGCCACATTTAATTCAAAATACAGGTAAAGTTTTAGAGATCAGTGGGTCAATGGGTACAGGGGATATTGCATTCAGAGTTCCAATCTGCAATGCCAGTCACGGTAAGTTAGAAAAAGCACTTGGGTTAAGACCTTGGGTGAGCCACTTGGCCTTTTTGGGTTTCAGTCTCCTTACTCAAATAAAGGTCTGTGCAAGCTCTAAAATCCTGCGTGTGACTCTAAACTTTGCCTTTCCTCCACCTGCAGAGTTAAAGGATAGCCTTCCTCTCACAACTGTGGGGCAGTGGAACTTAGGACTTCCTTAACTCTAAGCAGAGGTCTTACCAGCTGGGAAGGGAGCCTTCCAGGGTAAGGGCTGGGGGAGAAAGAGGTAGAAATGGGATCCCAGAAAGTCAGGTCTGTATGGCCGTGGGGGCTGGAACACTCTGCTGGTTTTGGATCAATTCCCACTTGTTTCTTTCCTTTCTTCAGCTGACCCCAAGGTACTGGCTTCTTGTTAGAAGACACGTTTCCCTTCCTTCTCCTTTTCCTTCTCCCTTTCCACAGCTCCTTAAGTCACCATTTTATCCTGGACGCTGTGGATAAGAACACTGCCACTTTGACTAGTAGCTGATATCTGGCAAGATGATTGACCTTGCTGGGTTTCAGGATAATTCCTAGGAGATTTTTTTGAGGATTAAAAATAATGTCCCTGAATAACGTGCCTCAAGCTCTAGCATAGTATCCGACAAAGAACAAACACTCAAAAATGGCATCGGTTATACAGACTATCACTGCCATTATTGTATCTTGGTCAGCCCTCATATTGGGATGACTCAGGACCATCACTGGAGTATGGGGTGAGTTGCCTAAGATTAGGGTATGTACATCCTGATTTGCAGCGGTTGTGAGCAGTAAGTCTTGGAATGAGGAGAGCAGAGACAACAAACATGAGCAGCTATCCCAGGGAATACGCAGAATGTACTAGGAAAGTCATATAGCTGTACGGAGATGTATAAACTGGGTATGCTCCATAGTAACATTGCACTTACTAAAGGTAGAGCTTTATCACTTCATTTTTCAGGATTTCACTCCTAAAGTGGATGTTATCAGCCAATGACCAGTGAAAGCTAAAGCAGAAGATATAGTCACTCCACCAAAGCTACAAAGTTTCCATTTTCTTCAGGGCCCCAATTAGCACTTGACTGACTCGCATTTATCATAAGGCTTTGATACGTTTGATTAACTGGTTTTGTAGACTAGAGAGGAATTTAAGCAACACATTCTAATCAGTATGGCTCTAAAGGGAAGCATGTGGATAGCTGACAATTTCAAGAAGAAAACAGAAAAAGAACAGATATTGAATTCTAGCCTTCAGAGAATAATAATGGGGACTCACGATAAAGAGAAGTTTCCTCTTTTGTATAAGAGGAGAGGAAACCAAGTCGTGAAAAAGTTAAGAAAAATAACAAACCTCCAAAAAAGTTTTCACTTAGCTATAAAAATCTAGACACTTCCTTTATCTGGAATGTTTATTTGGTTGGATGAAATTATTACCCATCATATTAGATGAATGAAGCTTTGTGATTTTTCTGCAAATTTAGTCAAGTGTGTATGGTCTTGCTTAATCAGTTTATATGAGTACTAATTACCTGATGGTTTCTTATCCATAATAATTAACTTTCCCTATATTCAAGAAGTTCTGTGTATGATGCTGTTTTGGGGATTTGCTTTTAGAAGCACAACTGCCTTTTCTTTTTCAATTAGGCATATCATTAATAAAATTATTAATTCTGGGGGCATATGAACTTCTTTCAATAATGAGGAACACAAAGGTTGTATCTATAATGAATCACTATTTAATGTTTTATTAAAATATATGTAAAAATGTTCTAGCATCTAAAAAGCACACAAAAGGACACTCAACATCATTAGTCACTAAAAAAATGGAAATTAAACTATAATGAAATTTTACTTCATATCCACTAGAATGGTTACAACAAACAAACAAACAGGCAATGACAAGTGTTGGTGAAGATACAGAGAAACTGAATGAGTCATCCTTAGTAANAAAAAATGGAAATTAAACTATAATGAAATTTTACTTCATATCCACTAGAATGGTTACAATAAACAAACAAACAAACAAACAGGCAATGACAAGTGTTGGTGAAGATACAGAGAAACTGAATGAGTCATCCTTAGTAAAAATGTAAGATGATACAATTACTTTGTAAAATAGGTAATTTCTTAAAAAGTTAAACATAAGTTTACCATGACTCAACAATTCTACTGTAGGTATATATCCCAGAGCAATGAAAACATACATCCACATAGAGTCTGGTAAGTGAATGTTCATAGCAGCATTATTTATAACAGTCAAAGAGTGGAAACCACATGTTCAACAACTGGTGACTGGGCCAACAAAACATGGCCTATCCATACATGGAATACCATTACGGAAAAGAGCAAAGTACTGACGTATGCTCCGACGTGGATCAATCTCAAAAACAATGCCAAGTGAAAGAAGTCAAACACAAAAGAACACATTATCACACAGTTCTAGTTCTATAAAGTGTCCAGAAAAGGCAAACCTATGGAGATAGAAAGTTGACTAGTGGCTGCCTGGGGCTGCAGGTGGGCATGGAGAGTGACTGAAAATGGGCATATGATCCTTCTGAGATGGAAATTTTCTAAAATTAGATTGTGGTGATGGTCACACCACTCTGTAAATTTACCAAAAATCATTAAATTGTACACTGAAAACAAATAAATTTTTTGATAATGATTTTTAAAAAACATGTATAAGGTATCTATCCACGTTTTACTGAAGAGAAATGTGAGGACCAGAGATGCTCCACAATTTACCCAGGGCAATGAAGCTAGTACATGGCAGAGCCCAGGTTCAAGAGCAGGAAATTATTAAACTCTAAGTGACACTCTTTCGATACAGTATTTATTATTAGCACCTACATGAAAACTTCTGTTTAATCGGTTGGGTGCAATAGCATGAACAAGAGAAAAATCCAGTCCAACAATTTTTGGCTACCTTGTTGGCCTGGTGAAGGATTCATTCAGTTTATTTGTTTGTTTGTTTTATTAGTTAGTTTCAGAGGGAGAATTCAGTTTAACCAGTTTGGACAAAACTAGACAATATATTAAAATCATTGAGATTATTACCCCTGGGTGATTCACTCATTCACTCAGCAGACATTTACTGACCAACTGCTTTGTGTCAGGCACAGTTCTGGGCTCTACAAATATACTGATATGTGGCAGGTTTCTAGCGTTGAATTTGTAGATCTGGTATCCTTACACTGATATTATAGCCAGCGCTCAAATATGTAAGGATAGTATGGAAACTGGATGACCAATTCTAAAAATAAGTACAGATTTTAGAAGTATAATGCATTCCTGAAGTACAAATTCTTCACATTAAACAATGTAAATTGAAGAAATCTGCTATTCAAGGATGTAGTATGAAATAATAACTCCATATATCTGGAAGTACAATTTATAGATTGAAAAGTGAGAGAAATCATACCTATAAGTAACGAAATACATGACATTCCCTCAAAAGGGGGAGACCAGATTGCAGATTATATATACAGTACTTTTACCACATCAGCAATAGCTTTAAAATAAAATATATTAAAAGTACAGTATTTCTGAGAGGCAGAAAATACAGTTTTTAAATTGAGGGGAGCATGGGACTGACAGTGAAGTCCCCCCTTCCAAAAAAAAAGGAGACAGACAGACAGACAGACACACACACACAAAATCAGGGGTAATGGGAGGAATCACATATTATATGATACTGTTTGTGTGAAATGTCCAGGATAAGTAAGTGTCTAGAAACAGAAAAGGCTACTAGTTGCCTAAGGCTGGCCGGGGAAAATGGTGGAAGATGCTGAAGGTACTAGGTTTCTTTATGGGGTGATAAAAATGTTCATAATTGATTGTGGTAATGGATGTACAACTCTGTGAATAAATTAAAACCCATTTATTTATTTATTTTTTTTACTTTACCTGGGTGAACTCTATGGTATGTGAATTATATCTGTGTGACATATGTGAATTATGTAAGTCTTACCAAAAAAATGGACTAAGGAATATGTGAACTCCATTGTAAATGTGGACTTTATTTGGATTCTGATTCAAATAAATTGGGTGTAAAAACAAAATAAATACATTTACAAGACAGTTGGAAAAAAGTGAGAGAAAGTGAAACAGAGTTAAAAATATATTTGAGTCATTGACTTTCTTAATGACTCGATGTACTAAGAATAATAGTATACTAGGGAGGTTGTTTGGCAAGTGGTTCATTTCCATATACCATAGCCACACTGAGATTAACATCTCCTTAAATATGGATAAAATATATCAAAATCTATAAAATTCCCACATGCAAATATTTCATTTACACATTTTTTTTCTGAACATCCATATATCTGCCATATTTGTCACACAGATTTAAAAAGTAATGACATTTTCAATCTAAGAATGTTTACTAGATGGGTGTCCTCTTAAAGACAAGTATATTATATATATATATATATATATACACATATATATACACACACACATGTTTTTTTTGAGAGGAGAGAACACGTGCGCGTGTGTGTGCATGCATGTGCACGTGAGTGGGGGGGTGTGGGGCAGAGGGAGAGGGACAGAAAGAATCTTAAGCAGGCTCCATACCCAGCACAGAGCCCCACAAGGGACTCAATCTCAGGACCCTGAGATCATGACTTGAACCAAAATCAAAAATCAGATCCTTAACCAACTGAGCCACGCAGCCGCCCCACAAGTATATTACATTTTAAGGTATGTTTCACAGCTTATGATTTCTTGCATGCAAATATGTTCTAAATGTAAATTATTTTGTTTTGAATATTTTATGAGTGAAAAAAGAGTACAGATTTAGCCGGTAGACAAAAATAAGAAATGGGCATTTATTTCAAGCATTTTAGAATATCTTATATTAGTCAACAGATGCTCATCTGATTGTCTTCTCCTAAGGGAGCAAATATAACTGAATTGCCATTCCTTTATTAGTCTTCATGAAAGGAAAATCCACTCCACAATAAAGAACAATGTCAAAAGACAATAGTAAAATGCTTGCCTTTTTTCTTAAAATTTTAACCTTGTATTTATATATGTTAAATGGCAATTTGTCAATAGTTAGAAACAAAAGAAAACAACAGAATGTTTTTACTTCTTGATGACTGCTCAAGCAAAAACAAAATCTCTCTTACCATCCTGTTGATCCGTACAAAGTCTTCAGGTTTTTTTGCCCAAGGGGGAAGACCAACATCATTTACTACAACATCATCTTCTCTGACTCCGAGATTGTATCCATTACTGTTGACAAACATCTCTGGTAGGTAATAGAACTCTGGAATTAGTTCCTGCCAGGAATAAAAACGTGGCATATTAAACCACCTTGAAAATGAGTTGAATAAAACAACTAGCTTGTTAACTAGGAACTGAATTAAACAATTTCTTCACTTAAATTCAATATTTTATTACCTAATTCTATTCTTCATTTGATTTTCTTTATATAAGAGGAAGAGAAGGAAGAGAGGGGAAGGAAAGAGAAGACAAATATTTTTCTTGAACATTTTATTTGATAATTTATGTTTATAAGACTTTCAATCTTATCTTGCCAGAACTGGTTAAGAGAAATGGGTTACAGGATCAATAGTAGTTCACAAGATCATTATTAAACAAAAATGTAAAGCTATATCTATAAGCCTATGCCATGCATCAACCTTTTCTGAATATTATTAAGGAAATACCCAAATCAAAAAAAAAAAAGTTGTTGCCAGTATTGGTTAAAAATCATGTAATATCTTCTACTTTTCTTTTTGATCACAATGGCAATTATACTACATGATTTATAATAAAAGATTAATAGTCTTATTTCATAATTTGGAAAAATTAATTACTTTTGGACCGATCACTAAACACAATGAAGAGACGATATACAACATGATAATAAGTTTTAAATATGTAACATGTGGCACCTGAATGATAACAGTTCTTAATAAATTGGATGCAAAGGCAACCTGTGTTACTTGTATATAACGATGGCATAAACAACTTGACCCAAGGCAAACTTGTGTTTGATGCACAATGTCTAACATGAGACTTATGCTTCTTTGGAATATATCTGATATAGAAATGAACTGCTTTTAAGACCCTAGAAGTATTTTTTTTGTTAACCTTTTTTTAAGCAACTGGGAGAAAATGAAAACAAAAACCACTGTAATTTTTATGCATACCGTCTATACAATGATTAAAAAAAACCAACAATAATCTTTTCAAATATCAAGATGAAGGTTAAATTAACTTTAAATTATATTATGAAAAGCATAAGGACATTTATTTGTGTAACACGATCAATGCTGATAATGTCGTACCTGAAATTCAACTCTCGCTATGGTCTTCTCTAGGGATTCACAGAAAAATTAAAAAACAAAACAAAAGCCACAAAACACTGATGTCTTCAAATAAATAAAATTATTAACTTTCAAAGAAAAGCATACACAAAAGCTCTCTCTTTATGGGTTCTCCCGCTAAAACCAACATTTGTCTGTGATCGAATAAGTGGGTGTTTATCTTAGTAATGCTCTGTGAGAATTTGATTATTATCCATTCTGATGATGATAAATGTGAACTATAAGAAAAATAAAACATAATAAAGTTTGAGTACGGGGCACTGTGACAGGTATGAAGAAAGAAAAAAATGAACAAGACATGGTTTTATTTCAAGTAATTTATAATCTGGTCCACGGGGTAAATGCATAAACAGATGGTTATAATACACAATAATAAGAGCTTGAAAGGAGTATAAGCCAAGGGCAAGAGAGCAGAGAGGAGAAGGCAGGAAACTCAGGGCAAGTCTGGAAAGACTTCACTGGAGACCTGACATTTGAATTCAACTATGTCTAAGATAAAGGCAGGGGGAGGGGGAAGGGGGACCATCAGGAAGTATTATCAGGAAGTGGTAAGGACCGAGTATGGGTGGAGTATAGGATACACAGGAGGACACAGGTCAAGATGGGGAAGGTGGGCTGGTGAGAGTTATATAGAACCAGGTGATGAAGGAAGCCTTATACCAAGCTAAGCTGTTTGGATTTTATATTACTCGCAAATTTATTTTATAACAAGACACTGGGTGTCAACATAAAGGATGGAATGGAGAGGAGAGACTGGGTATCTATGTGTATGCAGGGAGAAGGCGAACCAGAAGCAGCAAGGAGAATGGGAGGGAAGGGGGAGAAGGGCAAGTGTGAGTTGTGGTAAGGGGGCACACTGTGGGACGTCTGCGGGAGGTCAACTGTGACAGAGAATTAGGTGGCTCACACTGTGTGATATTGATTCATTAACAACACACTATGTACAAGACATCGAGGCCACGACAGAGTGTGGGGAAGGAGAATTGTGGTGAGATTATTATAAACTCCTGTAAATTTTCAGTGACCTGGATATAAAAGGGGAAACTGAGAAGGGGCTGAAAGAAAAACTAAAAGGTAAAAAACATACTTATTTGTAAATCATGATACAGTTTAGTTAGTGGGCAAGGCAGGAGCTAAAGACTGGTTCAGAAATACTCTATAAGCGGTGACTATAGTGAGCTGATTTCTGGGCTGGCTAAGCACGATGATGGAGCAATTGGGCAAAGGTGTGTGATCACTGATTAGAAGGTGGAAGTAAAGCATCATCGCTATTCTCATTGATTTGTACGCAATCAGAAGTACATAATTGTTATGATCTTGACAGTTCTGTTCCTCTAAAATTAAAATGTTGAAACTTTATCCTCTATGATGGTATTAGGAGGTGGAGTCTTTGGAAGGTAGAGTTAGATGAGGTCATGAGGGTGGAGCCATCACGAATGGGATTAGTGTCCTTACAGGAGCCCTGAGGAAGACTGCTTCTTCTCCCGCCACGTGAGACACAGTAAGACAATGGCCCTCTGTGAACCAGGAAGCAGATGCCCACCTGACACTGAATCTGACCATGTGGGCACCTTAGTTTTGGACCTCCAGCTTCTACAACTGTGGGAAATAAATTTCTGTTGTTTATAAGCTCCCTAATTTATGGTAAAATATAGCTGCCTGAGCTGACCGAGACAATAATTATTAACTTATTATTTCAAGGCATTAAGTAAGATAAAACTTACAATTTTCTTTCGATCTTACTCTCACGGTTTGGGAAAGCATGGACAATTAATAAAAGATGTAGAGAAAGGTAAAGAATATGGCTATTGCACATTACCCATTCTTTAGGCAACACAGCACAACAATAGCATTCCAAATGGTCCAAAACGGGGAAAGAATGTAAGCTCATGGAGTCGCTCTTTGTGGAGGGTGATTTATATGTCATAGACACACGTAATTCAGGGATTTCCTTCTTGCCTTTCATCAGTTATATGTGTTCATGTCCCATCTCTAGAACTAGACTATCTAAGCTTCCTAGAGGATAGACAGAGAGATAAAGCCACAAGGATATAGCAACATAGATTTATTTTTTATTTAAACAACCCAAACAGTCTTAATTTATCTTCAATGGTCTTGGTGCTTTATAAGGTTTTCCAAATATATTATTTTCCATTCTTTCCTGTGGTATAGGGTCACATAAACTATGTGGTTATTATTAACCCACTTACCACTATAATACTATTTTCCTGAATGTCATTAAATTAGATTCACAAAGGCAACAAAGCCCTAGGATTTTATATTAATAACAGTTTGGGCAAAAGCAGATTTTCAAGCCTAATTCTGTGAGGTTTATATTTTGTTGAACCCTCACCGCTCTTGGTGTTATACTTTGTATGCAGCAGGTGCTCATTAAATATTAGCTATTGATGATATTAGGTGAAGTTATTTTAATATCACTAGAAATCCTCTGGGGCAAGATGCAGATGGTTGGAAGAATGCCTCAAGATTGGAAAAGAGCCAATGAAGGACTTTATTAAATAAAAGAAAAACGATGAATCCCCAAATAAAATTTGTGCCCTTTGAGGGGCAATTTTTGCAGCTTAAAGAACATTATCTTGCTTATCCTAGTTAGGTATAAAAGGTTTAACAGGTAAAAGAGTTCACTTTAAGATACAAAAAAAGTTGGTTTTAAGGTTGCTGACAAATTGTCCCCGAACTGTAGAAGTGGAAGAAACAAGACCTACTTTGTTTCAATTTAAACTCTCTAGCATAAGAAGGGGCTAAAAGCGGGCAGCCACTAAGGAGGAAAAGGGAGGCTAAGAAAGGTCTGGCCTGATGATTACCTAGAAAGGCAAGAGGAAGCGTAAGGAGATCAGCAGGAACATTCAGGAAGGCTTTAATCAAGGCCAGTTATACGAAAAAGTAGCATGACTAGGGCCTCCTGGATAATCATTTAGTAAAGGCAGTGCTCTCCACTCCAGTCCATCTGGTCAATCAAACTACGCTCACTAATTAGGGTGTTAACTAAGACACTGGAAAAAGCTGTTAGAAGCCTGATATTTGAAAGGCTGAAGAAATGTTTTCAGATTTCTAATAGAGAGAACAGTCACAAAGAGGCACATATTTAAGGCACGTATCAAGAAATTCCTGAAGTTCAGCTTAATTGCAAGGCTCCTAAAAGCTTCAAAGGACCAGAGCTATATGGGACCAAAGCTATCTGAACCCTGAAGTCCTGAGCTGGGGAGGTTTTTATTTTGTTTTTTCTTTCTCTTTTTCTGAAGGGGAAGGAAGAGAGTAAAAATCACAGTCTAGGGATAAGTCGCTAAAGCAGCCAAGTGGGTGTACATTTTTATGCCTCAGTTTTATTTTAAATCTTTAAAATTAAAAGCTTTAAAAAATCTTGTTTCAAATAGCACTTTAAAATTCAACGTTAGTATATAAATACAGTACATTAGTATATAATTTATATTCATATTTATATAATTTAAAAGATTTGCGTATTTAAAAAGGAAAAACCTCACGAATAAGAGAGTTTCATCTCAGAGATTCACTGTGATGTCCAAGATGACAATTACTCTATCTGACAATTACTCTAAGACAAGGAGTCAGCTGATATGTTACCTCTGCTCGTTCAATCTTAAAACAGCAGGTAGAATTTATTTGTATCCTTCTTTTGTATTTTACTTTATTATTATTTTTTACTATTTGTATCATATGTTATGTCTTTTTTAATTTTTATTAAGATTTTCATTTATTTGATAGAGAGAGACACAGCGAGAGAGGGAACACAAGCAGAAGGAGTGGGAGAGGGAGAAGCAGGCTTCCCGCTGAGCGGGGAGCCCAACGCGGGGTTGATCCCAGGACCCTGGGGTCATGACCTGAGCCGAAGGCAGACGCTTAATGCTTAACGACTGAGCCACCCAAGCGCCCCTCATATGCTATGTCTTGGCACTGTTCTAAGTGCTTTACATATATTTTCTTAGTCTTCACAAAAATTTCATGAGGTGGGTATTCTCATTCTTCCCACTTTCTAGACAAGAACACTGAGGTAAAGAGAAGGTAAGTAATTTGCTAATGACTGCACTGGAAATAGGTGATAAAGCCCGAAATCAAAACCAATCACTTTAAATCCAGGGGCTCTGCTCTTATATTCTCTATTTAGCTTCTGAAGCAGCGACCCAGTCATTCTGTATGACTTCATTCTGTTTTGATTTTTTGCATAGCAATTATATATATATATATATATAAATACACATATTAGGCTCCTGTATCATACTATACTGGAAATCTCATGACAGTAGGGATCATTGTCTATTTTGCTCACTGGTTCACACCACTCACTTGCTAGGAATGGTGCCTAGTACACAACAGATGCTCAATACAAATGTGTGAGATTAAAAAAAAAAGAATCAATTATTGTTGTGTGTTTATCATCTCCTGAACTTCAGGTATGAAATAGTGATAAAAACAAAACTGAAGACCACGGTTTTCAAGCTGTGTTAGTTTAAGCAGAGTTCCGTAGGGTGAGCAGTCAGTTGAAGGTAAGAGGCAGACAGGGCAGGGAGGCAGGTTGGGGATTATCCCTTCTTCTACCAGGAAGGGCTATTTTATGTGCATCAGAATCAAATAGATCTGAGTTTAAATCCGGACTTCTTGCCAGCTTGGGCAAGTTTCTTAAACTTTTGGGAAAAAAAATCAATTTCTTCATATGCAAAATTGTGATGATGACAGCAATGAACTCACAGGGTAGATGTGAGGATTAAATGATGATAATGTGTAAAACAATGCATTTAATAGCTATATGCAAAATACCTGTCAGAAGCTAGTCATTCTATCAATTTTTTTTTTTTGATGCACATCAAAAAGATTGCGGCTGAGTTTACCCAGTACCAGAGTATACCCTGTAACCAGTAACAAAACTGTTACTTCGGATGTTTGTGCTTGAAGGAATACCTATGTAGACAATTCGGATGATTAAAGGGTTTTTATCAAATGGACTAACTTACATGTTACCTAGACTAAGCAGATATATTTTTAAAGCTATTTGCATTTCAGATTTTAGTTTTGTCTAAATGAACAACCAGGTTGAACTGCACAGTATAAACCAAACTAGAACTTAAAATTTTTTAAAATTAGTAGCTGTAGAATTTTTTCAAAGTGGCTGTAATAACCCCTCCGATCCCCTGTTCTCTCTGGCATTTCCACGTTACCATTCATCCCTTAGAGTGGGGGACTCTATTTCTTCTCCCTTTGAATGTGGGCAGGCATATTTCAACACAGAGAATGTGAAAAAGTGATACTGCAGGGCTTCTAGAGAAGCCCAAGACTGGAGGCCTCGCAACCTGTTTTTACCGGCTGAGAAGCCAACAGCCACAGAAAGTGGTGGGGCCGCCTTGCTGGAGTGATCATGGAAAGAGACAGACATATCTGGACAGTCCTTAGCTACTCTGGCCTGGGTCTGATGGGACACAAAATGCGTGAGGAAAGCCATGCTGGGCTCTCTGGCCCAGCCACGGCCCTCCAGCTGTCACCATGTGGCACAGCTATGAGCGGTCCTTGCTGGGCTTTAACTCCAACTGTGCACTGTCAACAAATATATAGTTGCTGTGTGCATTTTTTTGTAGGGGGGGCAAGGAAGAGGGAGAGAATTTTATTTTTATTTATTTTAGAAAGAGAGAGAGAGTCCAAGGTGCTGCAAATCAAATGTGGCCACGAGGTAAAAGATGTGGCTATAAATCCCTTTGTAAGTGGTCAGCCCAATTTAAGGTGATGGTTTGTAGACCCATTCGAATACACAAAGGGATTCTAAGAATCCTAAGGGCATTATAAACAGCATCTTAACTCATAGTCAGAAATAGAGAGGATCCTATCTCAAAAGGATTTTGGGGTGCAAGTTTTTTCTCATAATGAACTATAATTTGATACATAGAAAGTCCACAGAATTTTAAAGGAGGTTAAAAATGCCTTGGACCCAACTTTCTATGATCAGAAAGCATTTGGAGAAAGCCACTCAGTGGCAGACAAGGGCTATTTCTTATGGAAAAGAAAGCTGATCCAGAGGGCAAAGCCAAGGTCCCGGAGGATGTGATCCCAGGGTCCAGGAAACTGGCAACACCACAAGCCTGGCTGCAATGGCCAAGAACCAGCTGCCGCTCTGTACCTCCCACATCCCTCCCTTTGGGGTAGATTCTGTTGAGGTTTACCTGTTTCGGGCTCACCACCGTATGCTGCGTGTACACAGGACAACTTGTCTTTCTAGATTCCCGGTATCCAAATTAGAAATTCCTGCATCATATCTGTATCTGGACCCGATACAGACCATGAGATACTAGATTTTGATCCTGATACAATAATGTGGCCAACAAGTTGAGTATATTTTGCATCTAGGGGGAATGTGAACTGTGACCAGAGAAAGGACTTTAGTTGACTATTTCCAAAGAAGGCCACAAACATCCCTCTAACCTCCATGTCCTCTCGAAATGTGACTTTGCTGCTCAGCTACCAGGAGGTACAGTCCATTTCTCCCTTCCTTAATCTGGGCTGGCCCTGTGGCTTGTTTTGACCAATAGAATGCTGTGGAGGTAACACTATGTGACTTTCAAGCTTATGCATTAAGCAGCTTTGCAGCTCCCCCCCACCCCTGCTCTTTTTCTTTTTATCCTCTTGCTAGCAAGCCACCATGAAAAACAGTGTGATTTTCTTAGAAAGGCTATATTGAGAAAGACAGGACCAGCCAGGCCCAGCAGTTCCAGGCATCCTGGGTGAGGCAACAGATAAGTAAGTGAGGTCACCCTAAATCCTCCAGACCCAGACCAGCCACCCCCACTGACCCCAGATGGATCAGAGACGAGCTATACCTGATGAACCTTACTCTGATTGAAGAACCCTAGGGAAATAAATGGCTGTATTTTTTAAGCCACTAAGGTTTGGGGTGGTTTGCCACACAGCAATAAATGACTAAAGTAACACCTGATTGCTCAATGATTCCAAACTAGTCCAAGTGGCTGGATATGATGATACGGTCATGCAGAAGAATTAAAGCAGCAAGCCAACCAATGAAAAGGCAATACAAGGAACTAAACAGACCTCGGTGCTAGTTCTGGCTTCCTCCGTACCTACTGTGTGAACTTAGGCCACTTAAGATTGGTGGATCTCCTTTACAAGAAAGCTATCTCACAGGGCTATTCTGAAGACTATGAAATAAATGACAAAGAAGCATGTTTAAAAACTGCTGAGAACCACTCAGGAACCATGCATGGTACCCTTGTTACCGGTAAGTGAGCTCCTTCAGAGCACTTTAAGTACCAACTTGCCTACTTCATGTAAGAGCTCTAGTGCTTACTCTCTTCCCAATGATGGGTTTCTGTTAATCAGCTTCTCTTTAAGGAAAGAGTCCAAGTAGCTTAAGATTTCCTAAATGAAAAACAGTTCGGAAAGGCACCAAATACTATCAAAGAAATGGCAAGATGAATATTATAACAGGCATTTTGTGTCTGTAAATGTGATTTCTGCTTGATTTTAACAGCTATACTAAAACCCCATGGTACAGTTAATAGTGTTATATGTGTTCTGTCAATAACAAGAAAATATCCTCAAACACAATTTCTAATTTACAAGCTTGTGACAAGTTCAAGCTGCTGAGAAATTGGACTTGAAAGTATGTCTTAGAGTGATAGAAGACCACTATTAACACTATCATAATTGTATACCTATTGCATCAAATCTGACATTTCAGTTTAATATATTTTGCTGAGAGAGCATACCATTTTATGGCTTCCTAGTGAAATCAAATCCAACCCAGACGTTTTCACTTTTCTAATATAATTCACTGCAAGGTTTTAAAGCTGCCATCTCTTTTCTTCCTTTTTTTCAAAAGATTGATGCCCTGGCATTCGTTAATTCCACAAGAGCTCATAATGGGTCAATGAGTCAGTGGCGAGCACCTCCATTAACTGTATTAATTTACACTATGTCACCTTAATGACATTTTGTCTCAGCTACCTTTCCTGACATCTACATAGCTATTCAAAAGTAATATAACAACTTTTGAAGGCATTAAGGAATCATAGTGTAGGAACTCCAGTAAGTTGAATGTCATTGTTACCAAGACTACACTAGAGAAGAGAAATAAAATATAAAATAAAAAAAAAGTAAAAACCAACAGGTCTGACTTAACTCAGGGGACCTGGCTCCTGAAAGGTCACTTCGCCAACACTCCATCTCTGCCCAGCTTGTATGCATTACCACAGGAAGAGACTGATGTTAATAAAGAGAGACAGAATGAAACCAGCTACTCCCTTCTAGTTCTTTCTTATATGATTACCTAAGCTAGGAGATATTGCAGACATACTTTTCTTCACAAATGGAAACGCATTTCCTTAAAATTATATCCAATGCTTTACTTAACAGCTTAGGGATAAGAAATAAAAAGCTTAGGTTTTAACACACAGTTAGCAAAACTATTATTACTCTTGGTAACATATTCTTCTCTGTTAAGTCAAGTATTATTTCAGAGGAAAAAAATATCGTGTGTTTTAATCAATATATTTAAATGTGAATTTAGAAAGTCTGAAGTTACTACCAGTATTACCAAAAACCTAACATTTCCTTAATGAGAACCCTCATATTCTGATACATTTCGAGACACAGACACACACACCTGAAATAGGGGAAAGCAGAAAGTCTGAGAAACCATACTTGTAATGCAATTTGATGCAATTTCAAAGATCTTTTTCAAATCAATAACAAAAAGATATTTCACCCAATTGAAAAATGGGAAAAGATCTGAGTAAGTTTACGGGTCAGTTATTGAAATATGAAACATGAAAAATGCTCGACTTCACTCACAATTAATGATACACAAGCCCAAACAAAGACAACTCTATTTTCACTCACTAGATTTGCAAAAATTACGCTGTTTATTATAACAGTGATGAGGGGGGCGTGGGGAAGGAGGCATCCTCACACACTGCTCTAGGGAGTGAATTATCATCTTTGGGAATAATGGTTCGGCAATATCTTTCAAAATTAAAAATGTATATAGCCATTTAGCCATTAATAGACATTATCTTTTATATGTATTCGCAAAGTTCATCAAGATCACTGCGCAAGGGTGTTTACTGCAGCCTTGTGTTGAATAATAACAATCAGAGAGAAAGACAAACTACCCATAAATAGGAGATTGTCTACATAAATTACTGTGTATGTGTGCAGTGTGCAACCTTGAAAAAGAAAGGGTCTACATGGAAAGATATTCAAGATATATTATCATAAATATGAAAGAGAACTGAAAATGGGAAAAATCAGTGCAATGTCAAGCTGGGGAAATGAGCTTCTTATGAACTAATTAAGTCCGGGGGTGGGGGAATAGGTCCTGTTTGTGTTCAGCACAGCTGCGTGAGGATAAAAAATAAAAAACCTCCCCAGTTAGTGACAGCCACATTGGTCGTCGTCCTTGATGATGTGACCCCCAGGAATCAAAGGAACACAGTTGGGAACAAAATGTAAGTGCTACTTGAAAGTTCCAAAACAGGAAAATTCGGGGAGAAACCCTAGCAGTTTTAGAGGGAAAAGCCTGATACGAACATTGGTCATCAGAGACTGACCTATACCCTGGTGAGATATTTTTGGTGATTAGAAGCATCAATAAAGTTCTCAGGATAGAAAGTTAAGTGTAGCACCGTTATCTACTTAAATATATTAGAACGATTAATTCTGATCTGTGTGTGGGTTTGTGAGGGTAGGGTTTGAATTAAGCTGAAAAGCCCATTTTCTTTTTTGTGATGATGTCTAGTAAGAGTGAGCAGGCATTTTCACTTGAAATAATTTGATCCAATGTGGATACTGCTTTGAATTAATATATAAATAACCTTAAATATGACAGGAAGCTTTAAAATATAGATAATAACATTTAATTCAAACACAAAATATTTATCGAGTGCCTTTATGAACACCAAGCTAATTCTAGAAGCCTCTGGACTCCTCATTTTCTACGTAAACTCGAAACAGATTCTCTCCCTGATTTCATTGGTGGGAAGTCAGTTTAAATGACAGCTCGTGGATACGTTAGAATTTAATTCCTCCGTGAAGTTACAAGGCTGCTAGGAGAAAACTGTATGCTCTAAGAGTTTGGTATAGTAAGGATGCATGTTAAATTATCTTATTTCCGAATATGAATATGGTATATGCACAAATTAATATTCATTTATGCAAACTTTGACAGTAACGAACAAAACACACGGAGAAGCTACACACTACTTAGATCCATTTTGTTCGTTTTCTGCTTTCAGACAGAACGGAACGAAGTTGTATTCAGCCAGTTTTCTGACACTTCAGTAATGCTGTAACTGCCTTTAAAAATGTTTGCAATAGATAAACATATATATGAAAATGATAATTTTGACTTTAATTCACTGCCTTTTGCTGGATTGAGACCCTAAAAGGAATAATTCCATAATATTTTTATATTTAACAATATGAGTGGCAGTGATGGGGAAAAAACTGCCTTGACGAAAGAGGCCTTAGAGAGAAACACATGCACCTATGCAGTAACCTGACCAAATCCCATTACCAGAGAAAAAAATGAGAAAAATGAGAGAACAATTGCATGTTATTGCTTTGAATTTAACCCTTTTTTAAAAAACAATAAAGCCCATATAAATGAATAACAAATATTTGTATTTAACAACAGTTAAATAGTACCAACTGTAAAATCACTCCACTCTCTGCCTGTTCCGGGGAATTGTGTGTATGTTGGTTTAATCTAATGTGTATTGTTGCATAGTATCCCCAGGCACAGTCAAGTAAAAGCTAAGGCTGTACAGAAAAGCCTACATTTTAAATGGGTCTTGTCATTAATGCTTTATTAATTGCCCCAGGCTACGTAAACCCAAAGCTGGGCAAGCTATAACAATATGACACATTAAGGTCAAATCCAATTCCTGCTGTGTTTTATGGAATGGGCCAAATATTGAGTTAACAGCAGGAAAGGCAATTTATGGCCTTTTCTTTCCATCTCCAGATTATTCGATCTAAATTAGATAGGAATTTTTTGAAATTACGAAAACACCTTAACCGAATAATATAAATGAATTCTGAATCATTTTCTGTGATGCTCAAAATTATTTCCTCTAGTTTCCTTTTAGGTTAGATGTACACCGCATGATTTTAAGATACGATGGAACAAAACTGCAGCATGTCTTATATACCCAATTAAATAAAAAAAAATCAAGGTTTCAGCATATTTTGAAATTAAATTACTATCAACAAATAAAAGAACCTACCTTTACATCAGAAGTATCTCTCTGACTAGTTCTCCAAGACCTTGCAACTGACGAGAAGGTTCGATCTGGATGGTCAAACTTTCCATCATTTGCATTGAGGAAGAAGGTTGTGAAAGGTTCCTAAGTGAAAAGAGGAAGAAGAATCAGGAATGTGACCCTCCTGAAGGCAGCTGCCTCGTTCCGTTGTAAAATACGACCATCTTTGAAACCCTTGTGAGGTAGAAACGGTGCAGGGTCCTGGAAAGACGCCTACGCTGAGGAGTCAGGAAGTGCCTGACTGGGCCTGACTGGGCAGCTGAGGCACTGTCACTCTGCAGCCTTCGCAGGCCATTTTGCTCCTTGGGCTTTAGTCTTCTGATCCATAAGATGATGGAGGTGTAGTGCTCTACGATTTCATGATGAATGATTTTGCATTATTCTCGGTTTGTAACTCAGATGTTCTTTCTCATAACTAAGGCCATATGTAACAACACTGCTATAAGAAAAACACTCCGGCACTGGTCACTTCACTATGGAATTGGGTAGGGGGTGGCCATCTTAGATTACCTATGGAAGTCTATTAAAGTACTTGTACCACATCACGGACCGATGATCTTTTTTAAAATGCAAAGTTTTGCTTAAAATCTTTCAGTGGCTCTTCAGAGCTCTTCGGAGAAAGTCTAAATTACTCTACTTGTCTTAAAAGATCCCAAATGATCTGGAAACTTACCTGTCACCCTCCCTTCTTCACATTCTAAGGTCATGCCACACTGCTCTCACTTCCTGTCCTTTGTAGGGGATGTGCCCTCTGCCTCGTACCAATTTATCCCTTCCTCTCACCATCCTTACTTGGCTAAGTTCTTTCTATCCTTTATGCCTCAGCCAAGATGTCATTTTCCTCCTGAAAGACTTTCCTTGATTTGCTAAGCTCTCCAGTATGTTCAAATACACCCTATATTTTCTAAAGATGTCACTGAAACACTTGTCACACTGTTCTGTAAGTGATTTGTAACCTATCTCCTCACCCCCCCACCATGTTCACTGTTTTATCTCCAACACTTAGAACAATACCTGGTACACAGAAGTTGCTCCATGTATAATTTGGCGAAGAAATGAATGAAATAAAGTTAAGTGCAAATGAGACTAGATGAACTCTAGTCCTTTTGGTATTCTGTCACTGTCACCTCACAGAAACACTGTATCTGCTACCCAGTACATGTTTCCATAGCAGGAAACCTGAGAATGACTATCGCACGTGCCTAATGCATTTAATTTTAATGCTTTTTGTATACTTTCTTGTTGGGAGAGAGGCATTATTTCTGATCTCATTAAATCCACTTCTGAACAGCGTTCATTCTTACCAAGGATTTTTTACTTAACTACAAGTATAACACAGATAAATACCTATTTCCTTTCCCATGGTTTAATTCTCTCTTATGTCTAAGATGAATGACATGTCACCCCTAGGTTCAATAATGCTAAGAAATCTACACGACGTTTTCCTGAACAGTTATTTTTCTTTAATATATAATCTCTATAAATTCTTTCATATCTATGAAATATTACGGGGCCCCATTAAACTTTTCTTATTGCCATTGGCTGTAAGGGCCAGCTGTCAGGCAACAGCTACAACTGTCCATCTTCCTCAGTCTCTTCTTAAAATTTAGTGTGGCTGGATGTCATCAATGTTCTAAGTTTGTAACAGATTTTTCATGATCAGTATCGGATGACAGTAAGGTATGATTAAAGAGATGGGATGAAGAATGATACAACAATAGAGAGAGAAGGGTTATATTACTGATTCACCTGAAAATCAGATCTGCATTCAGGAAGTCCATATTGCTGTTTAAGATTTTAAGTGATAAGAAAGACAAATAGATGTCACTGAAATTAAGTTAGGAAGAAAAATTTTATGAGATGTCCTTCGTTAATTAATTTGCTTTGCAGATTTTTAGCTCACGAATAAACATTAGGTAATTAATGCGGCATATCTTATCACCGAGTTAGTTCAAGTGGGGATAAAAACAATCCTAGAAGTAGCAAATGGCAACACTGAATGAAATATGACAGATGTAAGCTGTAATCTGGGTGGAACAAAGCTTTAACTTCTTTTAGGCAAGTTATTTAACCTTAAGTAGCTGTGTTAAGTAACTGCTTCAGGTCCTTCATCTACGTTAATTGGGAAGGACAACACCTCAGGGATAATTACGGGAATTAAATATAATTAAATAATATTGAGGAAGCTTGAAGTGTCTCACCTGACACAGTTATAAAAATGATTACAGCTTTATGCACCATGTCAATCTTCACTGCTGGGCTGGGTTTCACGCCGACTGACAACCTGACCGACTCTTCCTGCCTTCGGTCTCATCCTTCTCTGTACCCTTAGCACCAAGTACCGTGCTTGGCTCAAAGTCAGTGTTTAATAAAAAGTTTCTTGAAAGCACCTACACATACAAGTACTGTTGGGAGATTAGGTATTAGGTATGGCTGGGGAAGAGTAAGATAGCTTTTGTCAGTTCTTAACTACTCGTTTGACCAAAAAGTTGTAACTTCAGAATGCACTTTTTTATTGCCCTAGGATGCTTATGTCAGGTGTGGTGTGCTTTTTTTTTTTTTTCCCCTCTCTCTCTCTGCAGCTCATAGGCAGAGATTAATTTAGAAGGATCGCACTTGTCTCTATGATTTTTAACCTATTACACAGACGTGAGTGAAGGCCCATTTATTCATGCAAAGCCTTACTTTTTTTTTTTTTTTTAAATCATCAGCCACTAAAAGCTGATCTATCTCTATCCTGACCTAAATTATACAATCCTTCCTGGCTTTTAGACCTTAACAAAGGCATGCCAAAAATAGCACAGATGGGCACAGTAAAAAGAAATCTGAAATTAAAGAATTACTTTTATTTCTGGTCTTGAAGTTTATGAAACTGGTGGCCTCCAAAAGCAGAGAATATGGAAGAATTTCACATTTCACAATTTTAAGTAGCTTTTAAAAAGATCTGATTAACAACTGTTTTAGGGTCACATACTATATTACCGACATATATTCTCATTATTCCTGAAGGCCTCCAGCTGCGACAGTGGTAGAGTACGAATAGAAATGGATAACCTATTTGTTTCTAAGTGAGTATTGATCTTTCAAGCTCTGATTACCGTGGAGATTACCTTTTTCCATGTGTTTCCTTATTACCTTCAAGGCACTGTGGAAGGCTTTTCGTTTTTCATTTGACTTATGCCCAACTAACAGAGAGGATTAAGTGCTATATTAAAGTTAAGAAACTTTTGTATTTTTTTACTTAAGATATGCTGATTGAACCATTTTGTATGCGTACATTACCATATTAGATAATTTATCATTCTACTTAGAAAAGCTTTCGGTTTGGAAGACGTACAAATGAAAACATATTAAGCAGAAATTTCAGAAATTAAAATGCTGGCATTTGTTGGATTTTACAAGCTTCCTGTTAGATCCTGTGATATGAATGGCTGATGGCAGACCTCCTTCTCCTAATTACATCTACCCTAATGTCACTTTGTAGTGTCTTCCAACCCTGTCTTAGTACTAGAAAACAGAACCTGCCAGGCCTGCCCTGGGTAGTCGTACCTGTCCTACCGAATTCGATCATAACCCTTATCCCCTGCCAGGACACCAACAACCTTTCCTGCCTTTCAATGATTACAGACCAATTAACTCCATCCTGGTCAATCTAACCCCGTTCCCCTGTCCCTCTTCTCTTCACTCAAGCCCTTTATTCTTCTGTCTTCTATTATATTCGCCTAGTAACCTCGTAAGAATCTTTTAAGTCCCTCTCCGCTGTACTTTTCTTCTTTGCCTTCCTTTCATTTGAAACAAACCCCATTCGTGGGGAATAGGCAGTGCTTGGAACATAACTCTACCAAAGGAAAGGTGTGTATCTTGAAGGGATACGAAGCTTAATAAAGACCAAAGGGACGGCAACGAAGACAAGGGGCGCCTGTTTCTGTGCTCAGAACTGTGTCATTTCAGTTAACTGAAGCCTCGTGATTATCCTTCAGAGTAGGTATAATTATTCCTATTTTACATCTGAGAAGATTCAGGGTCACATTCTAGGAAAGGGAGGCCCATTATTAGTATTGTGCATTGTCTGACTCCAGAAGTTTGTTTTCTCCCATTCCTTTTGAAGGAATCCAGAAGTATCTTTTAGAATCTTCAAAAAGGCTCTTTTAATTAACCCATATACCTATTATAAACCAGTTTTTGGTTAAAAATTCCTTATCTGTATGGAGATTCTTTTTTTTTAAAGATTTTATTTATTTATTTGACAGAGATAGAGACAGCCAGCGAGAGAGGGAACACAAGCAGGGGGAGTGGGAGAGGAAGAAGCAGGCTCACAGCAGAGGAGCCTGACGTGGGGCTCGATCCCGCAACGCTGGGATCACGCCTTGAGCCCAAGGCAGACGCTTAACCGCTGTGCCACCCAGGCGCCCCTGTATGGAGATTTTTTAAAAAAGGAATAGAATTACTATATGACCCTGCTCTTCCATTTCTGGGAATTTATGCAAAGAATACAAAAAGACTACTTTGAAAAGATACATGTACCCCTATGTTCATTGTAGCATTATTTACAATAACCAAGACATGGAAACAGCTTAAGTGTCCACTGACAGGTGAATGGATAAAGAAGTTATGGTGAATTTATACAGAGGACTACTACTTGGCTATAAAAAAGAATGAAACCTTGCCATTTGTAATAGTATGGATGGACCTTGAGTCTGTTATATGCTAAGCAAAATAAATCAGATAGAGAAAGACAAATATTGCATGATTTCACTCATGTGGAATCTAAAAAAACACACACACAGATGGACAAACAGTAAAACGAAATACATTCATAGACAAAAAGAATAGACTAGTTGTTACCAGAGGGGAAGGGGTTTGGGCAGTGGGTGAAGTGGGTGAAGAGGCTCAACTGTATGCTGATGAATGGTAAGACTTAGACTTGGGGCAGTGATCCCTTTGTAGTCAATACAAATGTCAAATTATAAAGCTGTCTACCTGAAACTTACATAATAATAAGAAAATAATGAAAAAACAGAATTCCTCATCTTCCTCTAAGTAAATCTGCATTGTCCTTAAGCATCAGTATTCAAGATAAACATGACAATACTATTTTATTCAGTAGCATTATATTTGGGCTTTAATTATAATACCCGCAAAAGTGTTCCTATGATTTTTTCACTACAAATACATTCTTTTAAAGATATAGGCTCTTGGGTAGGCTTTCCAAAAAGCCCATAATTTATTTTTAAAAGTTCCAAATTCCAAACAACTGATTTATAAATGAACTTTTGTTGCACAACCTATTTTAACTTCCTTAAAGATTATGATTAAATGTTTGACAAATGAGTTTTGAATAGTTAGGTGGAATATAGTGAATTTGGAAGGTGAATAGGTCGCTGAGGGATGTAAAGGTCAGAGGGTAAGATTTAATTACTTCTATGTGTATGTTATATACTATATGTTCAGGGTAAGATTTAAAGTAAAAACACTCCAAGTAAAATGTGCCTTTTATACCAGTTAATATCTGAAGAAACTCCAAACTCCACTCTAATGGTTCACTCATCATTTGCCCAATGGCACCTCTCAAGGAACCAGTCTTTTCGGAGTCTTGTAATTCAGACAAGTGATTTCACTGGTAGTTTGTCTAAAATAATATTTTTAATTTAAAGAAATGAGGTATGTAGTTGATTAGGATTTTAAAGCAGTTATTATCATTGTCGTACTACACATGTTGATTGAAACTAATAATGAGTTTAATGACTTTGGGTCCAAAAGACTTGAAAGCTAAAGGGCAAATACTTACTTACTCTGTATTTTGTTTTTATGAACAAATTCTTAGTGACACGAGTTTTAATGCATTTTCTACTTCATAAACTCTGTGGGATGGGAGTGAGGAAATCACAATTCCCTGGACCATTAGCTTAAACACTTAGTAAGCTATTAGACCAGGATACTTCTGTTTATAACAGCACGACAAAAGATGTGTTAGCTAAATGAGTCTCCATGAAAGCAATCCTATAGATCTGTTCTGTCCAATACAGCAGGCACTTGTCACATGTGACTCCTGAGTATCTGAAGTATGGCTCTTTCAAATGGAATGTGCTATAAATATAAAAATACATGCTGGGTTTCAAAGACTTAGGACCAGAAAAGAGTAGAATATATCATCAACATTTTTTATATTGGTTACGTGTTGAAAGTACAACATTCTGAATATACTGGGTTAACAAATATGGTTATTAAAATTAATTCCACCTGTTTCTTTTTACTCTTAAATGTGGCTACTAGAAATTTTAAATTATGAAAGTGGCTTGCATTTTATTTCTATTGTGCAGCAGTGTTATAGATAATACTGAAAGGGTCTTTATAGAATAAATATGTACAGAATTTCTGCCATACTCTTGTACAGATTCAAATTTGTGCTCCATTTCACTGGAATAATAAATCAACTTAAGGATGAATTATGATTTATGATTTGAGAAAGTATTTCACTTTATCAGGGATACAAAAGTGTTAAGTTAAATCAAGCTGTTGATAGCCAGTATTTTTTTTTACAGATTAATTAATTTATTTTTGAGAGAGAAAGATAGCGCATGCTCGCGCGAGTGCACACACGCAAGTGGGAGGGAGAGAGAATCTTCAAGCAGGCTCCCTGCTGAGCAAGGAGCCTGACAGGGGGCTCAATTCCAGGACACTGAGATCATGACCTAAGCCAAAACCAAGATTCAAATGTTTAACCGACTGAGCTACCCAGGTACCCTAAAAGCAAGTATTTTTATGGACTCACATAAATAAGTCATAAATCTGACTTCAGACTAATTTGATTACACATACGCTATTGGATAGCAATTTATATATTTCAAAATACTATCACATATATGCTCTCAATTAATTCTCAAATAATCAAGTTTTATGATAATGTTCTTTCTGAAATGATTTTGGACCTTTTATTTTTTCCCCAATCACCAAAACACCCGAGAGACGTGTCTTACTCTCCCCATGGCAGTGGCGCAGTGGCTCACTACAGCAATAATCATTGATGGGACCCAAGGTGATGGCAAAAGGCCTCCCACGATGAATATCTATGGCTTCGGTGCTTTCTAAAAATTTCTTTCTCTAACAGTTTTTTGGAAGTCCCTTTGAGCGTGAACTCTATGAAGCCAATAGACCGTGCTGCTTAGGAAGGACATGTCAAAGGCTGCTTAAGCCTGGGTATGTCTTTTCTTGCCCTGCAGAGTGAATTCTGGGCAGCAAACATAACTTGAACTTTACTGACACACTTTTTCTCTAGGTTGTTTTTTTTTTTTTTAACTACGTTTGCTGATTTTGTTGTTGCAACATTTTTATAACATGCACTGCTAATCAGTCATTTCCCATTGGTGGTGGTAATGACTGAGAATTTGGTTTTATGATCTCACCATTTGGTGACCAGAGAATTTATTAGTCTTTTTGTTTTCTTGTCTGCCTATTTGTGAGCCCAAATCAAATAAGAACATAGTTTATGTCCATTGTAAAGGACACCAGCTCCTTGAGATCTTGACTGGTAATTTTCTTGTGTTTCTGTGTTTTGTTCTGACCTGTGGTTGATATTACAGGATAGAAGCTATAAGTTCTCAATATACCTGTGTGTCTGTAATTCAGAAAAGCCTTTAACTCCTGTGTGAGTCTGAAGTATTTTCCTACATCTGGAGAGTATTAAAAAATTATTACAACCCATAAACTAAAGCGCTCTGTTCTGATTGGTTTATAGGTGTAACCGAGCACCTATTTTAATCTTATATTCCTCAAAAATTACCAGAACATAAATAGAAATTCTTACTCTTTAAAAGTGCTAGAGTTAAAGAAATATTTTTAAAGAAACATCAGCTCAGAAACATTTTTCTAAAAAAATCCAAGTTCATGTAATTAAGGTGAATCTTTGGACAAATTAGACTAATAACTTTGGTCTAAAAAAGAAAGTTTTATGTATTTTCCTTTAGTTTATAATTACAGATTTATTTTTTAAATAAGCTTTGGGTTTATTTTCTCATAGGCTAGTTAAATCTAAACTTTTTAAAACTACTTAGACTGCTTTAAGATGATAAAAATATAAAATTTGTTCCGTTAAACTGAATCATAACTCTGACAAATCTTTTATTGTAATAATAGTAATTGTTTGCTGCATACTACCTACCAGTGATTTACAAGCTACTTAAAGGATACTCATACTGTATTTGTTGTAAGTTCAATTTGTCCCCATAACAGAGAGAATGTTTGAGAAGGACCTCCAAACTAAAGCTGTCATTTAGATAGAGGAAAAAAAAATCTTTGAAAATATAAGATGTGGTCTCATGTACATACATTTTCATGTACTCTATTTTACCAGTGTGTTTCTGAGGCAAATCAGCCTCATGAAACAGAGTGATCTAAGGTATGCTTTGGTAAGGGGAGAAGACATTGTTGATTGTATTGATTTACGGATTCGGTTTAACATTCTATAATACTCCTCAGTTGCTTATAGAAAAAAAAAAATTCAGACCATCTGACTCCAGTAACTTCTCTTAACTAGACTGGATTGAAGAAAGCAAGACTAAAGACTAAAGCAAGAAGATTTGTTAAGGGCTTCTGCAATAATCTAGATGAGAAATAATAGGAGCCTAAACTAAGGAAATGCCAGAGTTAATAGGGCAAGGAGACAGACTGCAGAGATATTCAGTTGGTAGAACCCAGATGATGTGATGTCTGATTGGATGTAACAGGCTGGTGAAATAGAGAAAATCTCTCGATCAGGTAACTGGGTGAGTGATCACACCATTTATTTAAATAGGAAACACAGGAAGAGCCACAACAGGTGCGTGAGGGAGATGAGGAGTTCATTTTTGGAAATGGCATTCAGGGAGAAATATCCAGTAGGCACTTGGAAATAAAGGCTGGGATCCAAGAAAAACGCTTGCAATGAAGACAGAAGCTGGAAGGCATTAGCTTATAATTAAATGGCATTGTCCAGATTAAGTATACCGAAAAATCTTGGGGAACACAAACATTAAGAAAAAAAAAATCTGAGCATGAGCCTGGATAGGGCAGTTAGGATGACAGGAAGTAAACCAAGAGAGGATATTGTCTGCGAAGTCATGAGAGGGAAGAATTTCTTTCTTTTTTTAAAGATTTTATTTATTTATTTGAGAGAGAGTGAGAGCACAAGCAGGGGCTGCATGAGAGGGAGAAGCAGGCTCCCCACTCAGCAAGGAGCCCTAAGCGGGACTCGATCCTAGGACCCTGGGATCGTGACCTGAGCAGAAGGTAAACGTGTAACTGACTGAGCCACCTAAGCGTCCTGAGAGGGAAGAATTTCAAGAAGGAGAAAGTGAGCAACGGTGCCAAATGCTTCAGATACATCACGGTAAGAAATGAGATATTCTAGCCCCATAATTTGTGACTTCCACAAAAACAATTCAGTAAAGCGGTGGGTGTGGAACCTAAATCAGCCAGGCTAAAGACTGAATGGGAGGTGATGAAGCAGAGAGGAGCACGGGACAGCGCAGTATAGTGGAGGCCGTGCTTACATGTGACTATGAAGGGTGAGAACTGGAAAGTAACTGGAGGGTTGGTCGGGGTCCAATGAACCTTGTGTGTATGTATGTGTGCACGTATGTGTGTACATATGGATGTATAAATGTGTTTGAAAGATCGGAGAGACTTGAATGTGTTAGGAGAAAGAGAAAGAAACAGAAAGAAGTCTTCAAAGCATTCAGAAACTGTTCTTAAAGTATACTGCATAAGAAGCAAGCCTGAGAGGGCCAGGGGAGAGAGCCAGCTTATGACCATCGGTGAACAAAAGAAACTGTGGACCTTAGGGACACACTCCAAGAGTCTGGTTCCTTTTATAACTGGTTTAGGCTTAAGAAGCGCACAATAATCTATCTTCTTAACCCGATTTCCTAAATGAGAAAACTCATTTAAAAAAAGGATTCAGGTTTTGATTTCTCGTTTCTACTTCACTGGCCTCTAATCTTTTTTTAAAACAAACAAGTATAGTAACTTAATGAAGATACTCACAATTCGAACAAGCCAGGATAAGGTAGATGTTGCTGTTGAGTAATGCGTATTATAATGGTAGGGGGGACTTTGATCATCTTCCCACGTCTCATAACGCTCTGCGTAAAACACAGCTCTCTTTGGGTTCAAAGCACCGATTGGCTGTAAGAAGAGAAAAGAAGCACTTCACTTAATACGGTTATATTAAACATTCTATATTATAACTCTTAATGCTGAAAGAATTTACCATTAATTCATTTTAACCATAGAGCATAAATAATTTTGTATTACATTTTATCAAATTTGACTGTAATATTAATTACAGATCATTATACTTGCTAAAAATCTCTCAGGAAGATGATTTATATATGCAAAGTTTCTGGATTTTACTAAAAGTTTCAGCAAGCTGGATTACTAGGAACGATCCATTTATTTTTATTTATTTATTTTTAAAGGTTTTTATTTGTTTATTTGACACAGAGAGCAAGAGAGCACAAGCAGGAGGAACAGTAGAGGGAGAAGCAGGCTCTCCACCTAGCAGGGAGCCCGATGCAGGGCTCAATCCCAGGACCCTGGGATCATGACCTGGGCTGAAGGCACACGCTTAACCATCTGAGATACCCAGGTGCCCCAGGAATGATCCAGTTTAAACTGTCAAGGTGAAACCAAGACTTTTAATGTCATTTTCCTGCCTACATAGTAATAACCATAATGAACGTTTAGCTTGATCATAGGAAATCAATGAGAAGGTGAAGCAGTTGACCATGTGACAACCATATTAGAGAAAACCTTGTCTTACTAATGGGTTACCCACAGTGAGAAAGATAATAATCACCCATATGGAAACCCTGTTGGAATGCTGGTTCCTTTCTGTTATCGTACAAATGGCACATACAACTTCTTTATTAAATGAAACTACAAACCTAAGGCTGATGAAAATAACCCAGACGATTCTGAGTCCCTAGAATGCATTTTGTAAGGCCACTAAGACCCTTCTGATCATCCCAATGATGATGTTAATCCCTAGAGTGGAGCACACAGTAAAATGCTCAGGATACAATATACATAGATTCTTTTTTCCAACAAAGCATGTGTTAATTGGGTCATTGCCTCAAACTTCTTAGCACACCTAATCATTAAAAGAATTTCTAGCATATAGTCCTCATGATTTCAAATAATAATCTGTTTTAGCTTAGTTTCTGTCTGATTTTGGTTTATGGGACATGGAGTCCATTCTCATGATACCTAATAGCTACATTATTTTGCTTTAGGATGCATACATACTATTATATATAAATATTTATAGAGAAAACAAAAGATGAATACTAAGTATAATATAGAACTCCTTTATTCAAAATTTAATATTACTAGTTAAATATGAAGTTCCCCCAGGGCTTAATTTTAACAAGAGGAGTACTAGAAAATTAGTGTTTCTATGGGACAAATAATGTTACACAAGAGAGAAAGATTCATTTATAAATTGTTTGTAAGCTTTTTCTTTTGGTCCCATGGGACTAATTCAAATAACACAATGATGTCAGCAGTTAAAAGTCTGTTAGAATTTTCATAATAAACTCTTGTTTGCAAGGGCTCTTATCCTTAATACTAAAATTATTTGTAAACTATGCTCATTTTTCTTTAACTTAATTATAACTTAACAAAGACTAAACAATTTAATTATTTAAAAAATTTTTTTGAAAACTTTGGTTTAATTTAATTATTTAAAAATGTTTAAGGACTTTGGTTTAAATATATTTTTTAAATATTCTATGGCTTATATTTTATTCTGTGTTAAATTTTATTGTTCATCTCTCAAATCTTTTTACACAGGTATAAAAAGGCAATGTAATTTCATTAAATGCCACGTAGAATACTAATAATATTTAAAACAAATATATAATTAATTTTTTGGGTCAAATTGTACTTAATATAGTGCAATAAATGTGAGCTGTTACTGAATTGGAATAGTTTTTCCTTTAAGACAGCCAACATATTTTATACTTTTCTAGATGTGCAGACATCTGTTTTTCTACTTCAGTATTAAAAGATGATTTTTTCAAAGCATTTAAAATGTTTAATACTGTGTTCTCTCTTGACTATGCTAATGGATCTTTCACGTGCATAAAATGGCCACACAATCTGTAAGGATTGACTTTATCAGATTTTGTTTGTTCTGCAAGGACCACACAAAACATTCTTGAAAAAGGAACAAGGCCCTTCCTCTAATCTTTGCCAGCCTTCTCCCCAACTACTGGAAAAGGGATAAAATAACTATTTACACTTTTTATTTTACTCGAGTTTCATCAAAGTCATTTCTTTGGAGTGTTTGACAGAATACTACTTTGTAGGAAACAGTTGACTGTAGTAAAGTATGTACACGCCTCCATTAGTAACTGCTTACAATGAATTTCCAATGATGAATTTTTATCTAATGCATTTGGAAATGAATTTTACAGAACAAAATGTTTATGATCTACTTTGTACTTGTTATTTTTCTATTATATTGCTCTGGGAATCAAGAAGCAGTAATCATCTGAAGGAAAAAGGCTTGAAAATGTGCAGGAAACAAAAATTTCATCAGGGATGACATATTTCCTTATGGGATCCAAACATGTAATATCTATCTCTCTATTTATCTGCCTATCTGTCTACCTGTCCATCTATCAACTACCTGCCAGTAACGATCTACTTACCTATGTATAAACTGATATGGTTGTGTTTGTTATGCTTTTAAAATTTGAGCAAATAATGCAACATCAAAGCCATTTGAATTTAGCCAAACGAATAAGGTAGGAAATCTGGTGAAACAGTAAAACTCTACTTAATAAAACGTATAAGCTTGTTTTGTAAACTTTTTCAATTTTTACCATAATTACCCATAGCAATTATCACGAGTTTCCTTTTCGCTCAAACAGAAGGCTTTTAGGAACAGCCACCTCTGTGCTTTTTAAGTGTTTCCATATGAAAAGGTTTAACTGAAAGTTTAGACCTTGCTATTAGATGTATTATGATTTTGTTCTTGTCAGTTTGTATGCATAATTTGACACTGTAACAGACAAGAGAAAATGATGCAGATAACAATGCAAAAATTAAAAATAAAAATTCCACCTCTGTAGCATTTATTATAATTCAGTTTCTAAAACTATTACAAAGCCTACATAGCTTGCAATAAGAACAATTTTCAATATAAAATCGGTGGAAAATCATATGTGTAACATTACCACGTCTACATAAAACTATTGAATTTATTGAAGAATTGGTGTTGAGGATTTTCTCTACTCTATCACTCAATTTCCCCTGTTTGAATATTAAAGAGAAATTTGTCTCAGTCTTAAATATCACAAAAAGCTTTTTTTCCTGAAAACAAAAACAAAACAAAAAACACCTGCTACTTTATTATATGGAACAAAAATCTTAACAGATACTCATGGAGGTTTACATTATGAAAGGCTCTGAGAAATACTATTATAAATAGAACTGGTTAACCTTGTTCATTCCAGTGTTTACTATTTATTTATTTTTACTAGAACCTCATCCTTCTTTTTTGTTTTCGTAATAACTATTAATAGGCAATAGAACTAGGGCTCCTTGAAAAGTTCTGGTTAGAACCCTATGGCATGCATTTCTGAGTGTGAACTTCTTCTTTGGTTACATTTTCCTATTTTCTTTCATTTTCTGTTCTCTTAGCCTTAATCGATCAATACCTTTCTCTTTTATGAAACTTGCAAGTTTTATCAAGTGCATTTTATGGGATAGGTGTATAAATTAAATAAAAGAGGTGAAAATGAACAACAAAGATAATTTAAATAAAAAGTACTATCTGGGTAAAGGATACTTTATGAAGCATTCAAAGAACTTGAGAGAATGTGAAAGTCTGGGCACATAGCTGGATTGATTTGAATAAATAGACAAATCAAAAATAAATGTGGATTGACTCAAGGCGCAGTCAATGCCATTAAAATAGACTACAATTTCTAAGAATAAAAAAGGTTTTCAAGAGGAATCAGATGTCCAATTAAAGTAATATTAATAAAACTAAATTCTGGTATTTCCAAAAAAACTTGAAAATGCTCATTATGTTCATGGTATTAGGATTCTACTTATATATAAAAAATGTTTGTGAGCTCACTACTGCCAGTGCTGCCTGCTGCAAATGCTAATGGTACTATATATTTATAAAAGACACTGTTTTCACATCCATTTTCTAGACTGATTTTCCTAAATCTTGAGGTGGGCAAGGCATTCATTCTGAACCTAATTTTGTGAGGAGGAGAGAGGTACGTGGGTCTCTACTCTTTCCACGATACTGTGTTGCCATTTCATGGCGAAATAGGAAATCCTGATCTTGATGGCATTTTTTTCTTCTATAACTGCCTACTTAATTCCTAAACCATCACAGATCTTCAGAAATGGAATGCACCCTACAGGCCTACAAGTCCAGCTCCCTCACATTATAGATGAGGACAATGAAGAAACGTCCAATCAAGACTGCATTGCTAGTCAGAGCCTACACGTTTCACAGAACAAGCTGAAGCTTTGTGCTAGACACAGCTGGAAGGGGGATACAGCTGATTGATCTGTTTGGCTCCTAAGTATTGCTTTTGTTATCTCAATACTCTCAACACATCTGAGCTTCTAACATATCGAAGTTATCTTGTTATCTCTCATAATAATAACCAAGGGCTTGGGAATCCTGAGAAGAGGCTTCAAGAATTCTTGTCTTTTCATTTTTTTCAGTCATGAGCTATATATATCATCATTCTCAAAATTCTCAGTTAGGACAACATAGAAATCATACCTACATATGCTTCTGTGCTCAAGGAAATTCCCTGCCTCTCTTATCTGACCAGGGAATTTCAATGCATTCTTCCCAAAGCAGCTCAAATTTCATCTGTGAAGGCCTACATGACACTCTCTGGTAATAGGCAAGTCTATAACTTTTTTTTGCCCAGTAAGCTAGCCCTTCAAGGCAATGGCTTTTACTTATTTCTATGTTTGCAGACACCTGATACACTACTTGGCTCTTTTTAGGTATGTAATAAATGCTGAATGAATGAAGACTGATTGATCTGATTATATAAGATGTATTTATTTATTTATTGGAGAAGGGGGGCCAGAGGGAGAAGGAGAGAAAGAATCTCAAGCAGGCTCCACACCCAGCCCTGAGCCTGAGATCATGACCTGAACCAAAATCAAGAGTTGGACACTTACCTGAACGAGCCATCTAGGCATTCCTGATTATATTACATTTAAATTTCCATATGGAAACTTCCAACAAAAATTTTAGGCAAAATCGAAAGACAAATAACAAAGTGAAAAATATTTATAGCACATATGATAAAGGGCTAGTTTCCTTAAAAAGTGAGCTCTCACAAATCAGTAAGAAACTAATGAAGAATCTAGTTGACTAAATGAGCAAATGAGGTGAACAAGCAATTCACAGAAGCAAATTTCCAGTATATGTAGGAAAAACAGTACCAGCTCATACAATATAATGGATATCTATTCTTTTTCTGTTCAGCATACATTACTCCTTCTCCCTTAATGAACCACTCCTTCCTGACTCTTGGAATACCTGGTGCAGGTGGGCTGACTCCATTACCTGATCCCTGGGTGGACATGTGATCCAGAGCGGGCAATCAGCATATGCTATCCATATGGCCCCTGAGATTAGTACAGAAATGGGCAGATAATTCAAGTTATTCCAGTGAAACTCTCCTGAAGCTTCTGGGAGAGAAGGTTTCTCTTTTTCTAGTGGTATTACAAAGGCATCACTGTGATAACACAGGGAAGCCTGTCTGAAAATGAAATCAGTGAGGGAAAATACCAGAGATTTAGCATCCTATGACACTGGTGAGCCCTTGGGTCCAGTTTTCCTGAACTAACCAATCCCTGATTTCTCAGTTATGTGGGCCAATAAAAAATTTCTATTTTAAATTATAGCCGGTTTAAATTGATTTTCTGTTCCTTGCAGTCAAAAGTCAGAACTACATGGCAAATTTTAAAATGTCAAATAAAAACTATTTTTATTCATTAGATTGTCAAAAATTAAGTTTCACAATACTCAGTGTTGGCCAGGGTATAGCAAAACATGATATGTCATAATACCGTTGGTAGGAATATAAATTGGTATACATTTCTCATGGGGAAAACTGGTAATATTTTTTAAAATATGCACTTGCTTTTGATCCAATCATTCCACTTTGAGGAATTTATAATATGGAAAGAATCAGATACAAGGATATTTATATCTCTCACAACATTGCTTGAAATTGCAAAGCAAAACAAAACAAAACAAAAATCCCCACAAAAGTAGAAGTAGTGTACGTATGATGTGATATACCCACACTGCTGCATATCACGCATCTAACTGAAAAGGTTGATTTGAAAAAAATTCCAAGGTAAATTCATTCAATAAATATTGAGTGCCTTCTATGTGTCTGTAATTACTCTAGACCCTACAATAAGATAAATGAGGTTGCTGTTCTCATGATGCTTCGTGTGTGTGTGTGTGTGTGTGTGTGTGTGTGTGTCTTCAGAGGCAGAGACAGATGGAATCTAAATAAACAATTAGGTAAATGAGAAAACACCAGGGATAAGTGCTCTACTGACAATAAAAACAGAATGGGGTAGTAGTGACTGGGTGACAGGGACGGCATCTCTCAAGGAGAACCTCTAGGCAGAGACTGACTGACCAGAGAAGCCAGTGATATGCAGTTCAGAAGTGAGAGAATTCGAGACAGAGGAAGAGCTAGTACACCGGCTCTAAGGAGGCCTGACTGACATGTTCAGGAACAGAAAGAAAGAGTGTGACTGAAGCACCGTAGATGAGAGGAAGGGCATAGGAGACGACGTGACAACATAGGTAAAGTTATATCATATGGCTTTGCAGATCAGGGAAATGAAACATGTTTTATGGTAAGTGAAGGGGAGAGTCACTGAATGCATTTAAGCAGGAGGTAAATAAGATCTGAATTAGGCCGTAAAAAGGTAACTCCAATAGTTTTGTGGAGAATGGATTACAGGTAATATTAAATTATTACGAGTACTAGGGTTGAAAAAAGCCATTTGCATCGTAGCATTATCAACATCATAGTATTATCAATGGCTTTCTAAAAATCCTATAGTATATAAGTAATATATTTTTGCTAACTATTCAGAGAAAAAATTTTGAAGAATATACATAAAACTACAATAATAGTTGCCCTGGGGAGTGAGAATAATGGAGATTTTTAGTCTTCCTTAACTCCTTTTTACTGTTTGGTTAAGAATTTGGTTTATCCTGGGGCCCCTGGGCGGCTCAGTCAGTTAAGCATCTGCCTTCGGCTCAGGTCATGATCAAGTCCTGCATCAGGCTCCCTGCTCAGAGGGGAGGCCACTTCTCCCTCTGCCTGCCGCTCCCCCGGTGTTATTCTCTCTCTCTCCCCCTTGCAAAATAAATAAATAAAATCTAAAAAAAACCCCAGAATTTGGTTTATCCTGTGTATAGAATGTTAGGGGCTTTTCTCAATTATATGACCCAGAAAAATCTTTCAAATACGAACATTTAAACTTTTATAAAATTTATTTAATTTTTTTTTTTCCTAGAGAGAGAGCAAGAGAGAGCGTGTGTGGGTGGGGAGAGGCAGAGGGAGAGGGAGAGAGAGAATCTTAAGCAGGCTCCACGCCCAGCACAGAGCCTGACGTGGGGCTTGATCTCAAGACCCTGAGATCATGACCTGAGAGATCACAGAGGGAGAGGAAGAAGCAGATTCCCCGCTGAGCAGGGAGCCTGATGCAGGGCTCAATCCCAGGACCCTGGGACCATGGCCTGAGCCAAAGGCAGACCCTTAACTGACTGAGCGAACGAGGCGCCCCAAAAATGTTGTTCTCTTAAACAGATGAAGTCTCCCCTTTGCAATTTTATGCAAAAATGGCATCATCAGGTGACCTTCAGCTAATCATCATACAATTCCCACATACATGCCTAAAAAATGGAACCTGAAGTAATGAAGCATTAATATAACTATTAAGATTTATAATTTGCTGGCTATCTTTGAGTGCAATTCTTTTTTATATATTTTTTCATAGGGTAAATAAATATGATTAATTATATTATGAGGAAAGAGAGACCTTGAGCTAAAGTTGAATTCTGATGAGCACAACTTATTAGCATATTCATGGGTACGTCAGTTCCATTAGGACAGAAGTCTTTGGAGGTACCAGATGGCTCATCCAACACATTTCTTTGAGTCCTCTGCTCCTATCACATGGCTGTTCATAGTACAGGGCACTGAGGAAAGGTGGAGGGCACCTAGAAGATTAATTAATCACTATGGTTTGGTTTTTTGTTTTGTTTGTTTGGGTTTTTTTTTTTTTGTATATTCTACTTACCTACTATAGAGAAATAATAGGTAACAAATGAAAGGAAATGCAACCTATAAACCCAAGTGCAATTCATCATAAAGTTGTGAGGATAAAATGAGAAAATCTATGGAAGATGCTTAACAGGATGTCTGGCTACGTAATAAGAGCCTGTCAACTATTGGCTGGTGTTGCTATCACTGTCCCAGGGTAATTCCTAAGAAAATTAGTTTTAAATATTTTAGTGAAAAGTAACCCATCTTGACATAAGAACAATGGAGGTATAATTAAATGCCTTAAATCTCCAGGTGTCAGTTCTAAAAGCTTTCTAGGTATTACGTAGTACAATGCTGAGCCTGTAGATTAGTTTCAAGATCATCTCTAGTGGGTCTTCTGTTTCGGCTGGAAAGAAAGGTTAAAGGGGACCGAGTCCAGCCTACGTTTGCCTTGATAGTGCTGTACTTCAGATGTGACACCAAAGTGCATAAGAGGGCTCTCTTTCCTTCTCCGTAGGTAGTATTCTAAGAACATACACTACAGAAGTGCTTCTATTGTTCCCAGTTCCTTCTCTAACAGCGTAAAGTTTTCCTTTCTTTTTATAATTTCCCTCTTGCTTTCTTGCTTTCCAAGTAATCTTTCACCCAACATGGGGCTCAAACTCACAACCCTGAGATCAAGAGTCACATGCAATGCTAACAGAGCCAGCCAGGCACCCCTGACAGCTTAAAGTTTTCAAAGCAGGACAGGCTCTGGTATTTTCTCTCTCTCTCTGAAAGGGTCGAACAACTGGTTAAATGGGAAGGAACTAGAAAGGAGAATATAAGGGGGGGCATACAGCATAAGCAGGCAGAGCATGGGACTGGTTTGGGACTTCTGCGTAAATCCTCAAAGCTCCCTGTCACCCTAACAGTGGAGATAAAAACAAACAGAAAACACCTCACTCTTTCTGGTTACCATAGTGCCTATGAACCAACTCTCTTCTCTGTCTACATTTACTTGGTTCTTCCTTTCAATTAGAAGGTAAAGAACATAATACACCACTAGGTAAACTAAAAATGATTGTCAACCCTTCATAGTGTGGACTAGTTCTTACTGTGTTTTTATCTCCTGTACCTGGCACAATGTAGGTGTGGAACAAAAGCTTGTGTAAGGAAAGAATAAGTAAATGACTAAAATGATCAACTTAAACCCAATTTTGAAATTGGTACGTTTTTGCATTTATCCCCTTGCAAGCTGAACCCTCGGCTTGGCTTATTCGGTGAGTTTAAGACAGTATCCAAATATTGCCAATCAATACTCTGTCTTAAAATAGTACCTTTCCTTCCACAATGCAATATAAGCAAGCTTAACAAAAACAGTTTTCAAGTTGGGTTCTACGTTAAGGTGACATTCAACATATATTTAGAATATTTCAAATTTGGCAGTAGGTTTTTTGGCAGATGGTATAGAATAAATTTACACATTCACATTTTTATCTTCTACCAAGTTTTATATCATCATAGTCAGCTACTAATACACTTAATCGTTTGGCCCATTCTTCGTGCATTGTTGTTAAAACCTAAGCATTAGGGAGATTATAAGCTAACCTAAATAGAATGAATTTCATTGTAGATATTGTTAACTGAAGATGAAAAAGAAGGATAAAATAACTAGAAACTTGCACCACCTTGCTGAATTGAGCATTCCCCACCTTAACAACGTACACCCTGTTCTATGTGGTATATAGACATTTGGCAGTAGTATCAAGGGTGGACGGCTGAAGAGTATTCACACTTCAGTGCATCCATTTGCATTATCACATTTCAAAGCCTCAAGGCATTATCACTTCCTTTTTTTAAGTGGCATAATAATTTGGGAAAATGGTTATGCTTATCATCATCTGTCAGTCAAACAACTCCTGTGTTAACAAAATATATTTTTTCCACTCAGTGAATGGGTGTGTGTGTGATGTCTTACGCTCATGTCAATATTAGCAGGACTTGGCTTCGTGATGAAACTATTTCATTTATCAGAGGGCAAGATGGGGAAATAGGAAAATTCCATTTACACTTTAATGAGCAGAGGCTGGGCTTCACGTCAAAGTCATGTAACCGCTGTAATTTAAAGAGCAAAGTTCATATGAGTATATGTAAATAACAGAAGCACTGGCGTGTATCATGTTTTAAGATAGATTTCACCACGAGGTCACATCTCCATAAGGAAAATCTGGATACATGAGGGAAAAATTGTCTACACCCACTGCTGGTTGAGTATTGAAGAGATAAGTCAATGACAGATTGTTTCATTTGCTGTCCATCACGCCAAACGATAAACATAACCTCTAACCTGTACATGTGATAAATAAAACTTGAAACTATGAGGTCTAATCAAATGAGGGGTCCAATAAATTTTACTGATAAAGAACTTTCATTGTTCCTGGGCTCTTCGTTCACTGAACTGGGTTAAAGAAAGAATATGAATATTGTAAATATAATACAATACTTCAGTCTAAATAACTGTGCCTCTCGAGTTTCAATAAATATTTAACTTCAGCATCTTGATGTTTATGGTTCTGATAAGTTGACAATTTAAAGAGAGGCAAAAGCAATTACTTACTGCAGGAAAATCTGACTTTACATTTTATTAGAAGGTATTGCTTTTTATTTTATTAGAACAAAATTAAATCAAGCAATCTTCCCCTATGTTTTTTTCTATTGTACCAAAGACAGTGAACCCTCAGCTGACAGTTAGGGAAACTCGCTTTGTAGCCACCCGTCACTGAATGCCACTAGAGAGCCAGGCACTAGGTGTCTTTCCTACTTTAGCGCCTTTAATTCTTTCAGCAAGCGTGTTACGTACGTACTCCTGCGCTCAGGTTAAAGAAGAGGAGAGAGAAGTTCAGGGAGCTGAGGAATTCGTTGGAGAGGGACTCTCTGAGAAAATAAACCCAGGACTACGAACATAAAAGGAGGGTCAAGGTATACGAAGCCCCTGAAACCTGAGGGGCTTTGAAGTTCAAGCTTCATTAGCTTTATGGCAAATTTATCTGATTCTACCGAATGTTCATATGTTAAACTTGTATGTATGTAATAAAAAGCTACCGCCTGTTGGCTGTTTTTCCCTCATAACCAGTGACTATTCCTTGAGGGTCAGGACTATATTTTAAAGTCTTCTTAGCACCCTGCAAAGCTCCTTTTATGAAGTAGCTGTGTGCATATAAACCTGTAATTTATTTGCTATTCTCTAGATTATAGAAATCAGAAAGAAGAAACTCTCAGATACACCGTATTTTTCACTTTAAAACAGAGAGCGGTTTGCCGACCACAACTCAGTCCCTTTTCTTTAGGGAAAAGAAATCCAAATTTCCTTTGGTCAACTTTCAGCCCATCCTTCTTTGACAGGTGTCTTGTGTGGTCCTGACTCTACCTTTGGCTCCAAACATGAGATGACTGGCTTATCTCATCTCCAGTGAACATATTCTACCCCTGGTAAGCAGCACCAAGTACGCACAAGAAGACATTTTTGTGATTTCTAGGAAAGAAACGTTTTTCTGTCTTCCATGAGCGTGACTTTGGTGAGATGCTCTCTCTTCCTTTGGGTTGTATGATGTGAGATCTGGAACCGAGGCACCCGTTTTACTACTATATTGCACAAAAAGTTCTAACTGACAACATAGAATTTCACGAAGCCAGTGTAATGTGGGGGTAGAAAGATGAAAATTTTGGTGATTTTTTTGGATTGTATATTTTATTTATTGTATATTCCATAGCTTCTTAATTTTTTATACTTTTTTATTCTTTAGAACATAAAAGTTATTTGGGGCTTTAAACGTTGTTTACTAAACAACAAATTTTAGAATTACTCACTACTAGAAGTTAGTCCATGGGTCTCAATCTTTGTTTAGGAACAACTTCTTTTGCTCTTAGAGATCTTTTAGAAGGTTCCTGGCTAATAATATCATTCGGATATTCAAATTCTTGCTTGAGCATTTGAAGATCAACAAACTCTCTATTAAAAATTTCATTTGTAGTATTGATTATACCTATAAGAATTTCATGTGGTTCTTAGTTGTCATCTCATTAGAATAATATTTCACTCTTAGTAGTTTGTCCTTCCACTTATATTATTATACTTCAAATCTCATTTTCCTATTAGGTGTAAAATATGATATATTTTCATACATTAAAATCTTGTTTATTAATGATTTTTATACAGGATAGTTTTGGGTTTCTAGCCCATTTGTAAGAAGTTCCTATTAAGAAATTCAACGAAGCATGGGAACAATGCAAGAGTAATTTATTAACACATCAAGAGGCTTTAATTTGCTAACATTTTCCTATCATGTTAGTCTGACAGAATATAAAGAACAAATTACTAAAGCATGGAACATAGCAGGGCTGAAAAAAAAAGCTATCTATCTTTTAAGAGCTCATGGGTTCAAATGTTCATAACATGAAGGACTCCATGCTTGCAAAAGTATATTTAGTATTCACATTGCCTTGTCTGTTTACCTCTTCTGCTTATTTAACATTATATAAAATCAGGAGAGCACATGTGAGTTACAAAGGGAAATGTTCTGCCAAAAGGAACACAGATTAAATGGATCAGCATTAAAAACCTGAAGAATGTTTACATATTCCAGTTGCTCTAGAAACAGTGATTTCCTTAGTTTATGTCATCTTTTCTATATGGATAAACTAAAAATCTATAATTACTAGCAAGTATTTTACCATATGCCTTCTCTTATTCATGTTAATCATACTGAAGGCTATATCTTCTTTGGTTGGGACAGTGTTGCAAGAACACTGGAGCCCCATGTCTTCGAGGAGTTAAGTGCGAAAATTTCCATTTTAGTACAGTCCCCACTATACTGACTGTCAGATATGCTGGCCTCATATTTCTGGTAATGACTTGAGTTTTCACCTCAGCTCTGGACTGGACTCTTCCCAAGAAGGGCAATGACTAAGTCTGTTTTATTAACTCCTCTACTCCCTTTCAGCTAGTACGAGTGCTTGACATACAGGAAGTGTGTGATTACACATTTGTTGACTGAAAGGATGAACAAATAAACAGAGGAAGTAAAGGAAACTTAATTGAGAAGCTTCCTATCACCACATTATTCTAGTTGATTTCAAAGAAAAAGGCCTTCCTTCCCTGTTTTTAAAATGATCGGAAAAAAAAAAATCTAAAATAGCCATAGTGGCAGTCAGCTTTTGAGGTTTTAAAACTGTGTATCATGCTACTTGCAAATCTACAACAAATTGTATCTATGTGTACTTTATAGTGACCAGTACATAANATCTAAAATAGCCATAGTGGCAGTCAGCTTTTGAGGTTTTAATACTGTGTATCATGCTACTTGCAAATCTACAACAAATTGTATCTATGTGTACTTTATAGTGACCAGTACATAAGAGTCATCTGAATAATGTTAAATAAAACATACACAGATGAGATTATGTTAAAGAACTAGTTTGACAGTTTTCATCCTCACACTGATGAAAAAGTTTGGTTTTGTTTTATACCCAAAGATATACTGCACCCTTGGCAAGTCGTGTCAAAAACACATACCTTCAAACATTAAAACTCCAATATGAATGTAGCGGTATATATTTGTCATCAATATTTGAAAGACAATTCAAAATACATGGCCTCTATCAATGATTTACATCCTCTTTAAGCATACAGTATCAGCTGATATTGTTTGCTAAGCGCTATCCAAAGTTCTTTACACTTATTTTTTTTAGTTCTTTATATTTATTAACTCATCAAATCCTCACAACAAACCTATTACTATCATCCCTATTTTACAGGTGAAGAAACTGAGGCAAAGAGAAAATTAACCTTGTTTAAGACCTGAAGCCAGTAAGTGGCACAATTAGGATTTGAACCCAGGCCATCTATAGAGCTCCGCAGTTCTCATTCCTAACCACTGCTTACCGCCTCTCATGTAGTTCTCTCTGTATAATATCGGACCTTATTATTTAATTTTGTAGAGATTGGTTTTATGATTCAGATGCTTTGTAACTAGATTTGCTCCTGGAGGGCAGGCCCCGTGAATTACAACGCTTCCATTTATCTGGGACCCGAAAAATTACTTGTTCATGGTAAATGATACAAGATTTTTGTTCAGTTCATTTGAATTGGAAAAATTACTATATTTGAAAACCATATTGGAACTCAGTTGCTAGTACTTTGTTTTCTCCCAGATGTGGGACTCTCAGTAAGGTGTGCGCTAACTGACCTCTTAGGTCCCTTTTGTACCTATAATATCATAACTAAAATTAGCAATGAGGTAGCAATGGAGATTTGATAAGGAAGTCACATTAAATAACAGAACTAGAGAATGAATGACAGATAAGAATATGCAAATATTAGTACACAGGCTTCAAATACGGGCTAAGAAATATTCCATGTGTAATAATAAGAGCTAATAATCACGAGGTGCTTCAGTGTGCCAAGAACCCTGTCACATTCTTTAAATGCACATGTCATTTGATCTTTGCGACTGTGGGGCTTAGGACAGTAGTGCTCTTCTCCTATTACAAATGTGAAAACCCAGGCTAAGGGAAAGTGACTTCAGGTCACACAGCGAGTTAGAAGTGGAATACAAAACTTCAACTTAGGTAGGTCTAGTTTTCAAAGGTAAGAAAGCAGGCAAGAGAAGGTGTGCTGAGTTAAAAACCATCTGTGGGATCACTTTTAATTGGCTGCAATGCTTATGCTACCCTGGCTCATGAGCTCCTCGGCCCTCCCGCCACCCAAACCAACATACACATATATGCCTTATAACCTGGTGTGGATTGCTCAAGCGGGCCACCAAGTATTACAGAAAACAGAGCGAAATTCAGAGTGAATGGGGGCTGAGGCTTAAAATGGCTAAAGTATAGGGGCGCCTGGGTGGCTCAGTCATTAGGCATTTGCTTTCGGCTCAGGGCGTGATCCCGGAGTCCTGGGATCGAGCCCCGCATCAGGCTCCTCCGCTGGGAGCCTGCTTCTTCCTCTCCTACTCCCCCTGCCTGTGTTCCCTCTCTCACTGGCGGTCTCTCTCTGTCAAATGAATAAATAAAATCTTTAAAAAAAAAAAAGGCTAAAGTATACATATACAACTTAATGGTCTGGCTCTGACATCAGCTTAGCCTACAGAGAAGCTTTTCGGGCTTTGTTCCTAGTCCTTTACTGCACTTCCAATAACTGAGTATCCCACTTATGTTTCCTCAGGACAAATGAGGTGAATTAACCACAAATTCGCTTTTTATTCTTATCCCCCATTATGTATTTTTTCTTGCCATTTTTGGGCCAAATCGTCTCTCTTGTATTTTAGCAGGTCCTTGATAAATTATTGTGCCCTACTTTCTTTTCACAACGCTGCTCCCCTACATAGTGTTTGTGTGTCTGTGTGCACGCGTGCGCATGTGCGTGCGCACTATGGTCAAGATTATGTGTCTTATCACCTAAGAAATATATCACAGAAATAATGTGCAACCATACTTTGTTCTAATTTCAGGTTTTTTTATCTTGACCTTTAAAACCAAGGATATCTGAGCAACCTCCCCTACATCTGCTCTTTCTCAAATATGTATTGCATTTTGCCTATGCTAGTACTAATTTATCTTCTTGTAGCGTAATACCTATGCTAAGAATTGATGAGATTTAGATGTCAACCACAAAAGGAGAGGACCCAGGTTTACTTTCTTACAAACATTAATTGGATGGAGATATATATATATATATCTTGCACATATTGTGTGTATATACATATACCTGGTATATGTGTGTGTGTGTATATATATATATATATATATCTTGCACATATTGTGTGGATATACATATACCTGGTAGAAAAGTTTTTAGAATAAAGTTTATGAAGAAAATTGACTTCTGTATATCTGAAAGTTACCTTTGATAGGTCCCTGAAGTTTCCTGGAAGAGTTAAGTCCAATTCTTCTGATTCATAGTTTGTTAATACCCATGGAAACACGGGATATTGGTTCAGATCATTATATGTCCGTCCTAGTAATGAAAAAGAGAAATGAAAATCTGTATATGCATTAATTGCTTATGAAATTGTTCTTGTTCTCATATAAGGAAACTATTGGATTTCAGAAAAGAGTAACTCGTTTATTGAACTCTGTTTAATCAAAAGCACTCTAATAACAATGTATTTCAAGTGAATTTACTCAATAATAAGACATGAGTAACTAGAATTACTTTCTAGAATATAAGCTTGTGGTAGAGACTGAGAGCCTTTTATCATAATTCATTTCTCTTTATGGGCTAGACCACATTTCTCAACCTTCTTTACACGCAGCTATGGGCACGGTACTCAGTTCTAACCAACAGAACCTGATCAGAAGTGCTATGTCCCACATCCAGCCCCGACCCACTGCAACCCGCCACAAGGGTGCCTCCATTCTCCGTCACTTTTCTGCTGGCTTTGATGAAGATATTACCAGCACCTGAAAAGCAGGGCTTTGTTGGTGAAGATCCCCGAAAGTGATCATGGATGAGGGATCCTGCCGACCTGTACACTTGCAGGTTATGTGACGGCATGCTACTACAATGATTATATAGCTAGAAATTACATTGCCAGTGTACTGAATGCTATACTGAGCTTATATCAAGAACTGTGAATACAAGAATAACTTGAGAATGTACAAGTTAACAGAGGTCCTCTGAAGCCAGTCTGAAAAAGTTCAGAGGCAGATGTCTCACACATTGTTTTCACTCCTTTAGGTGCATGCGTTTTCTTTTTGTATTATGTTGTTTCACTTAGTGGAGAGCTGCGGCCCCTTAGGTTGGGTTTGTGGTTTATTTTCTGATAGAATGATTTAAGAGGCTCAGGTGGGCTATGGAAGCACAGTGGGAAGGTAAAAAGTTTAGGGAACGCACAGCACTGGCTCACCCTCATAAACTGGTACTGAAGTAACATAGGAGCAGATGAAATTAAGAGAATCACTATCCTGTTGGACAAATTCTACTGGGACAAGATTTTTTTTTTTTTTTTTT